>NC_061466.1:12236832-12605921 GCF_022581195.2 Helicoverpa zea | reverse complement strand
CTATGTAACCTCTTATGTATTTCTCTATATAACCTCTTATATACTTCTCTATATACCCTCTCTTTTTTACTACTCTATATACCCTCTTATGTACTTCTCTATACATCCTCTTATGTACTTCTCTATATACCCTCTCTTTTTTACTTCTCTATATACCCTCTTATGTACTTCTCTATATACCCTCTTATGTACTTCACTATATACCCTCTCTTTTTTACTTCTATATATACCCTCTTATATACTTCTCTATATACCCTCTTATATACTTCTCTATATTATACCCTCTTATGTACTTCTCTGTATACCCTCTTATGTACTTCTCTATACATCCTCTTATGTACTTCTCTATATAACTTCCTATGTACTTCTCTATATACCCTCTCTTTTTTACTTCTCTATATACCCTCTTATGTACTTCTCTATATACCCTCTTATGTACTTCTCTATATACCCTCTCTTTTTTACTTCTCTATGTAACCTCTTATGTAGTTCTCTATATAACCTCTTATATACTTCTCTATATACCCTCTTATGTACTTCTCTATACATCCTCTTATGTACTTCTCTATATAACTTCCTATGTACTTCTCTATATACCCTCTCTTTTTTACTTCTCTATATACCCTCTTATGTACTTCTCTATATACCCTCTTATGTACTTCTCTATATACCCTCTCTTTTTTACTTCTCTATATACCCTCTTATATACTTCTCTATATACCCTCTTATATACTTCTCTATATTATACCCTCTTATGTACTTCTCTGTATACCCTCTTATGTACTTCTCTATACATCCTCTTATGTACTTCTCTATACATCCTCTTATGTACTTCTCTATATAACTTCCTATGTACTTCTCTATATACCCTCTCTTTTTTACTTCTCTATATACCCTCTTATGTACTTCTCTATATACCCTCTTATGTACTTCTCTATATACCCTCTCTTTTTTACTTCTCTATATACCCTCTTATATACTTCTCTATATACCCTCTTATATACTTCTCTATATACCCTCTTATGTACTTCTCTATATTATACCCTCTTATGTACTTCTCTATATACCCTCTTATGTACTTCTCTATATACCCTCTCTTTTTTACTTCTCTATGTAACCTCTTATGTAGTTCTCTATATAACCTCTTATATACTTCTCTATATACCCTCTCTTTTTTACTACTCTATATACCCTCTTATGTACTTCTCTATACATCCTCTTATGTACTTCTCTATATACCCTCTCTTTTTTACTTCTCTATATACCCTCTTATGTACTTCTCTATATACCCTCTTATGTACTTCTCTATATACCCTCTCTTTTTTACTTCTCTATATACCCTCTTATATACTTCTCTATATACCCTCTTATATACTTCTCTATATTATACCCTCTTATGTACTTCTCTGTATACCCTCTTATGTACTTCTCTATACATCCTCTTATGTACTTCTCTAAATACCCTCTCTTTTTTACTTCTCTATGTAACCTCTTATGTAGTTCTCTATATAACCTCTTATATACTTCTCTATATACCCTCTTATGTACTTCTCTATATGCCCTCTTATATACTTCTCTATAAACCCTCTTATATACTTCTCTATATACCCTCTTATGTACTCTCTATATACCCTCTTATGTACTTCTCTATATACCCTCTTATGTACTTCTCTATATACCCTCTTATGTACTTCTCTATATACCCTCTTATATACTTCTCTATATACCCTCTTATATACTTCTCTATATACCCTCTTATGTACTTCTCTATATTATACCCTCTTATGTACTTCTCTATATAGCCTCTTATGTACTTCTCTATATAACTTCCTATGTACTTCTCTATATACCCTCTCTTTTTTACTACTCTATATACCCTCTTATGTACTTCTCTATATTCCCTCTTATATACTTCTCTATATACCCTCTTATATACTTCTCTATATACCCTCTTATGTACTTCTCTATATTATACCCTCTTATGTACTTCTCTATATAGCCTCTTATGTACTTCTCTATATAACTTCCTATGTACTTCTCTATATACCCTCTCTTATGTACTTCTCTATATACCCTCTTATGTACTTCTCTATACATCCTCTTATGTACTTCTCTATATACCTTGCTATGTACTTCTCTAAATACCCTCTCTTTTTTACTTCTCTATGTAACCTCTTATGTAGTTCTCTATATAACCTCTTATATACTTCTCTATATACCCTCTTATATACTTCTCTATATACCCTCTTATGTACTTCTCTATATTATACCCTCTTATGTACTTCTCTATATACCCTCTTATGTACTTCTCTATACATCCTCTTATGTACTTCTCTATATACCTTCCTATGTACTTCTCTAAATACCCTCTCTTTTTTACTTCTCTATGTAACCTCTTATGTAGTTCTCTATATAACCTCTTATATACTTCTCTATATACCCTCTTATGTACTTCTCTATATACCCTCTTATATACTTCTCTATATACCCTCTTATATTCTTCTCTATATACCCTCTTATGTACTTCTCTATATACCCTCTTATGTACTTCTCTATATACCCTCTTATGTACTTCTCTATATACCCTCTTATGTACTTCTCTATATTATACCCTCTTATGTACTTCTCTGTATACCCTCTTATGTACTTCTCTAAATACCCTCTCTTTTTTACTTCTCTATGTAACCTCTTATGTAGTTCTCTATATAACCTCTTATATACTTCTCTATATACCCTCTTATGTACTTCTCTATATACCCTCTTATATACTTCTCTATAAACCCTCTTATATACTTCTCTATATACCCTCTTATGTACTTCACTATATACCCTCTTATGTACTTCTCTATATACCCTCTTATGTACTTCTCTATATACCCTCTTATGTACTTCTCTATATACCGTCTTATATACTTCTCTGTATACCCTCTTATGTACTTCTCTATATTATACCCTCTCTTTTTTACTTCTCTATATACCCTCTTATATACTTCTCTATATACCGTTTTATGTACTTCTCTTTACATCCTCTTATGTACTTCTCTATATACCCTCTCTTTTTTACTTCTCTATGTAACCTCTTATGTAGTTCTCTATATAACCTCTTATATACTTCTCTATATACCCTCTTATATACTTCTCTATATACCCTCTTATGTACTTCTCTATATTATACCCTCTTATGTACTTCTCTATATACCCTCTTATGTACTTCTCTATATACCCTCTTATGTACTTCTCTATATTATACCCTCTTATGTACTTCTCTATATACCCTCTTATGTACTTCTCTATACATCCTCTTATGTACTTCTCTATATAACTTCCTATGTACTTCTCTATATACCCTCTCTTTTTTACTTCTCTATATACCCTCTTATGTACTTCTCTATATACCCTCTTATGTACTTCTCTATATACCCTCTCTTTTTTACTTCTCTATATACCCTCTTATGTACTTCTCTATATACCCTCTTATGTACTTCTCTATATACCCTCTTATATACTTCTCTATATACCCTCTTATATACTTCTCTATATACCCTCTCTTTTTTACTACTCTATATACCCTCTTATGTACTTCTCTATACATCCTCTTATGTACTTCTCTATATAACTTCCTATGTACTTCTCTATACAAGGTGTTGATTTGCATTTGTGCCATAGTTCAGGAGGAGGACATACAATACGTAAATAATCGATTGGAATTACAGTAGATTGGAAATGACTAATATGCACTGCTTTTTTGTCATTGTAATGTCGTGGTATTTCCGAAGTAATCCAATTTTATGAATGAAATTTATGAGTGATCGTTGCGTATGCTTTGTGTTTGCGTTTGTGTGAGGGTGCAGCACGGTTTTAACGCCAGTAATATACGCGCCAAGTTTAAATAAGGCTGGATGACATTTACGGAATTCCGAAAAAAAAATGAAAGAAAAAAAATTACGTACCAATTTTTTTATTGATTTGGGTCGAGAATCATTAGCATAATTACCTCCTTGAATATGGCACGGATGCAAATCAACAGCTTGTATACCCTCTCTTTTTTACTTCTCTATATACCCTCTTATGTACTTCTCTATATACCCTCTTATGTACTTCTCTATATACCCTCTCTTTTTTACTTCTCTATATACCCTCTTATATACTTCTCTATATACCCTCTTATATACTTCTCTATATACCCTCTTATGTACTTCTCTATATTATACCCTCTTATGTACTTCTCTATATACCCTCTTATGTACTTCTCTATATACCCTCTGTACGGGTTGTGTGACCACGATACATAAGATGTCAATCTCGCGATGAGATGATGTCAGCTAATCAGAGGTGGTTGTTGTCAAGAGGAAACGACCTTTATTAGCGAGTGTCTTTAATTCACTGATCATACAAAATTAACATAAAATAAAGTAATATAAAATGTAGGTCGCGCATGAACAATGCTATGCGATGTCATCAAGATTAAATTATGTATATAAAATAAATGTACGTTCGTCCGTACATACTGCCAACACAAAAGAGAACCAACTTAATTTAAAAGTACAACTATGTCTAACACTACATAAGAATTAAGTATAAAAGCAACAACACATGTATTTATGTAAGTAAAGTGCATTGATGAATATTGGTGCTATTGTTACTATTATTAGTTATCATTAACTACACTGAAGCTAACTGCTCTGTTCATAGTTGGCGATGTAGCCTTATTCACACTTGTCACACTATATGCTTTGCGCATCACTGGTGAGAACGTCTCACTATTGTTTGAGTTGTTCTTTTGCCCCGGAGATGAGATCGGCTGATCTCTGGTCACCCTGATATTCACATCACTCTCCTGTCTTGTCATCGATGCTGCTACTCCGACCCCAGGCTCAGGAACTGATATGGTGTCACCTGAAGGTTTCCGTGTCTGTGTATTGATTCGCCATTGGTTCACTTTGTACCCCATGACAATAAGAACGATCAGAAGTACAGTACCCAAGATGCCGTAAATTATATAGTAATGCGGAGTATCATCTAGTGGGCTTTCTTCCAATTTTTGTTTCAAGTAAAAGTGCAGTGCCGTGACATTAAAGTACAGTGCCGTGACATTCATATTGAGTCAACAGCAGACTCTTATTGACTGACGCAGCTCACATCTGTGAACGGTGATTTCTGACAGCAACTTCAGGCCTGGCACCAGCTGGTGTGAAGAGTGATCGAGCATCTCAGCCATAAGTATCTCCTTCTCATCTGGACAATCTCAAGTAAGATCGTTCCATTTATTTTATGTACTTCGGTATTTGACAAGTTTTTCTTACTTCGGTATTTGACAAGTTTTCCTGACAATCGAGATGGAAGCGCAAACTCTTTATACTCGTCAAAAGGATATTATTTCCACAATCCAGACTATAAAAATCAACTTTAAAAAAGATGGTGCGGGCAGGAAGTCTCCAGAGTATATAACCTCGAGAGTGAATACCCTACACAATCTTTGGGGTGAATTTGAAATGAATCATCAGAAACTTGTCGAATATGATGATATTACGAGTGAATATTTCGTCAAGAACATCTATGATGACACCAAGCGTACGTATGAAGAAGTACTTCACTTGTTGACTTCGTACCGCGGACAGGAAAACAAAGGTACGCAACCAGATGAAAAGCTCAATGCTTTAATCATTGAACAGAAAACGAATTTTAAGGCGTTCAAGCGGTATATCCAAAACCTTGAGATGGAGCAGTTGAGTAACAAATGGGAAATAGAAGATGAATTACGTAACCTGCAATTGAGATGGAATAACATTGACACTCTGCATTGGAAAATTGACAACATAGTTGAAGGGTCAGATATGTTCTATGAAAAGGAATATACTGAGTACGAAACCAAATTTAAAAAGAGTAAACGGGAATTAAGCAACAAGCTGTCGTCCGCTATACATCTGCAACATTCTACCCCACAGTTGGAGGTACCTGTCTTCACGGGAAATTACAATCAATGGCCTACCTTTCTCGACCTGTTTAAAGGTGGTATACATGACAATAAGCTACTAACAAAGGCTCAGAAGATGCAACATCTTAAGGGTAAACTAAAGGGAGAAGCTGAACGTTTAGTGCAACATCTACATGTATCAGCCGAAAATTATGACACCGCTTGGGAAATTCTCAACCACAGATATAACAATCAGCAAATTTTATTCACCAAACAAATTGAAATATTTCTTAATCAACCTAATATACAGAAACAAAATTCTTACGAGTTGAGAAGATTACATGATACTACTATGGAATGCATTCACGCCATCCATAATTTAGGAATTGACACCACGACGTGGGATCCTATCCTGGTTCATCTGCTGATAAAAAAGTTTGACACGCACACATACAGCGATTACATGGAAAGTAGGAAAGAACCTCGTAAATTACCAGTATTTGAGGAAGCTATTGCATTCTTAGAGGCTAAATTTACAGCCTTGGAACCTGTAAAGAAACATGACAAGAACACATCAACAATGAATAACCCAGGTTATTCTAAATCATTTGCTTACAAGGAAAAATCATCATATGTGCCTGGGAAGAAAACAGCATTTACTAGAACGTCTAGCGTATTTCATTGTGTATTGTGCAATACCAACCATGCGTTATACCAATGCAGCAAATTTGAATCTATGTCACCAGAAGTTAAATTGGCAACAGTTTCGAAATATAATGTGTGCAAAAATTGTTTATTTGTGCACGAAAAAAATATCTGCAATTCCACAAAACGCTGTAAAGAATGCAACGCAGCACACAATACATTATTGCATGAAGCATGCGTCAACCCCGATGTGACCTCAAATTCTACCAAGCTATTCACACCAAGAAAACAGCAACAGATGCGTCAGCAAACTGTTCATCACTTAGCGGACATCAGTAACGAGATATTACTCCCATCGGTTCAAATGCATGTGTTATGCAAAGACGGACAATATATTAAATTGACAGCGCTTCTCGACCAGGGTTCACAAATATCCTTGATTACAGAGAATGCGGCACAAAGACTAGGATTACCTAGACGTCACTTTGACGGTACGATCTCTGGCGTCGGTACTTTATCAAACAAATGTAAAGGGAAAATTAACCTTCAGTGCAAATCGATTCATGACGATTATACATTTAATACTGATGTTCTGATTATGCCAAAAATGATTAATCATTTGCCGAACAATTCATTTGATACTGCTCATTACAAGCATATCAATAACCTTCCACTTGCAGATCCGGAATTTAACATATCGAAGCCGATTGACGTTTTATTAGATGCAAAAATATATTCAGAAATAATAATGAATGGACTCGTAAAAGGTTCTCCACAAGAACCCATTGCACAGCAGACAAAAATGGGGTGGATTCTATCGGGAAATATTACACCATCATTTAATTGTCATGTCGTCATTAATAACATAGAAGACATTGCCAATTATTGGGAGATAGAAGACATTCCATCTGACACTGAAGTGAAAAATCTTACGCAGCAAGATCAATTCTGCGAAAATTTATTCATGACAACAACACGACGTTTACCTAGTGGAAGATATGAAGTGAGGTTGCCAATGAAGGAAGGGTTTGAAAGTAAGCTGGGAGATAGCAAACCACAAGCAGTGGCTCAGTTCAAACAGCAGGAAAAGAGGTTCCAAAACGATGACACTTTATATGACAATTATAAACGATTTATCGACGAGTATATTAATATGGGTCACATGAAGAAGTGTGTTACTAAGACAAAAGTAAGCTGCATACTTCCACATCATGGAGTGATTAAAAATGACTCTACTACAACGAAGCTTAGAGTTGTATTTAATGGGTCGAGCAAAACTACATCAGGGTTCAGTCTGAATGATCTGATGGAATGTGGTCCGAAGCTCCAACAAGATATCCTGTCTCTTCTTCTGAGATGGCGAATATATAAAATTGCATTCACGGCAGACTGCGAAAAAATGTATCGTATGGTGATGCTTCAAGAAGACCAGCAGCATCTGCAAAAAATTGTCTGGCGGGACCAACTAATGAAACCGCTGGAAGAATATCAACTGTGTACAGTAACCTATGGTACAAAAGCAGCGCCATATTTAGCAATGAGGACGATAAAACAGTTAGCAAGTGATGACGCACAGAAATATCCCCTTGCAGGCAAAATTTTGGAAAATGACCTATTTGTTGATGACCTAGTTAGTGGCGCTCATACCATAGAGCAGGCTAAAAATATACAAGCGGAAGTAATTGACATGTTGAAAGGAGCAGGATTTAACTTAAGAAAATGGTCGAGTAACACGCCGGAGTTACTAATGCATTTGACAGAACACCAATTAAATCCATCGGTATTGGACTTCAAGAACGCTGACTCTACTAAAACACTTGGACTTAGATGGAATCCGGTTACCGACACATTTACATATCAAAACAAAATAGATCGCGCAACCGAGACATACACTAAACGTACTATGTTATCTGATATATCGAAGATTTTTGACCCACTTGGTTGGTTATCGCCTGTCACATTGAAAGCAAAGCTCATATTTCAACGCGTGTGGTCCACCGAAATAGGCTGGAATGATACAGTTCCTCAAGAAATCCAGGAAGAGTGGAAGTTACTGAGGGATGACTTGGACAATATCAACTACCTTGAGATACCGAGATGGATTGGTACAACAGAAACTGACATCGAAATACATGGATTTTGTGATGCTTCAGAAAAGGCATACGCATGTGTTATTTATGCCAAAACCCGACATGAGTTTCAACAGACAACAATACAACTTATAGCAGCTAAAACAAAATTAGCGCCTGCCAAGAAGAAACTGACATTACCACGGCTAGAACTTTGTGGAGCCCTACTATTGACAAAACTTGTTGCAAAGGTCTTACAAACTTTTGCAATCAATAAAATTCATGCACAGACTTATGCTTGGACAGATTCCATGGTGGTGATTGGATGGTTGCATGGGAATCCGTCACGTTGGAATGTGTTCGTGGCAAATCGTACACAACAAATTACAGCCGTTATTCCCGCAGTACAATGGAGACATACAAAATCATCTGACAATGCAGCAGACTGTGCAACTAGAGGCCTTACCCCTTCCCAGCTGAGAGAGCACTCATTGTGGTGGAAGGGACCTACGTGGCTAAAGGATGACGTTAAAGAAAATACTCTAAATATAGAAGACCCGGAGATTGAAATCAAAAGAAATCCCCAAGTAATGACTACACAATTAAAATATGAAGTTATTGAAAACATATTAGAAAAATACAGTTCTATTACTCATGCGGCACGTGTCTTGTCTTGGGTATCGCGTTTCATAACAAATACTCGGTATCGTATAACTAAAAAGGCAAGGTATGAGTCACCAACAATTAACGACAATAATTACCTGACATCGTCTGAAATAGAAAATGCATATAACATACTTATTCGGATGACACAAGTTAAAGAGTACCATGATGACATTGCACAAATACAACGAACAGGATCGGTAAAAAGCAGTAGTAGTCTACTTAAACTGAGTCCGTTTTTGGATAAGAAAGGTATTTTGAGAGTTGGTGGGAGACTGGAATATTCAAACTTGACAAACGACACCAAACATCCCATCATACTTCCGAAAACATCAAGACTGACAGAATTACTTATTAACCAGGCACATAAAACGACACTTCATGGAGGTCCTAGACTTACCTTGATGTATTTACGACAGAAGTTTTGGATTATAAGCGGATATGTAACAGTCAAAAAACATATTCGTCGTTGTATAACGTGTTGTAGATTTAGTAACGTACAAAAAAATCAATTGATGGCGAATCTACCAGAACCTCGAGTGACACCTTCACGTCCGTTTACTCACACGGGTGTTGACTTCACTGGACACGTGGATGTGAAAGCGAATAAAGGCAGAGGGATAAAAATGACAAAAGGATACATCGCAGTGTTTGTGTGCTTTGCAACCAAAGCTGTACATTTGGAGCTCGTATCTGACTTGAGCACTCCAACATTCCTCGCCGCCTTTAAGAGGATGTGTTCTAGAAGAGGCGTTCCTAAACATGTTTATAGTGACAATGGGACGAATTTTGTTGGAGCTTCCCGTGTCATCAAGAAAGAATATCAAGAAGCCTTACAGATGATCAATGAACACTTTTTAAATGACATAGCTGACATGAACATAACTTGGCACTTCAACTCACCTGCGTGGCCTAGTGCAGGTGGGTTGTGGGAAGCTGCCGTAAAAAGTATGAAGCATCACCTTAAAAGAGTTCTAGGAGAACAAAAATTGACGTATGAGGAATTTTCGACACTTTTGACTCAGATCGAAGCTTGTTTAAATTCGAGACCTCTCTACGCTATGACAGAAAATCCAGAAGATGAATATCTTACACCAGGACATTTTTTAACTGGTGGAAACATTTTGTCTTCACCCCTGACAGTTTATGATGCATGCGGAATAAAAACAAGATGGCAATTAACAGAACATATGCATCAACAATTCTGGAAAAAATGGTCTTCAGACTATTTACAACAATTGCAATCAAGATACAAATGGAATATTCCTAAGAAGGCCCCTTGCATCAATGATATAGTGCTCATAAAAGAAGACAACTTGCCACCTTCAAAATGGGTTCTCGGGCGAATAATGGAATTGCATCCCGGAAAAGATGGTTATGTGCGAGTGGTGACTGTAAAAACAAAATCAGGCACAGTGAAAAGGCCAATTATTAAATTATCACCTCTTCCCGTACAGGAAGACGAGACGATATGTAAATCTGACAACACTCAAGAATCTGACAAAATAAAACCAAGAGCTGCGAGAAGAATCAAGCGGAACTTTCTCGCAACCACTCTTCTATTACTGCTCACATTCGTAACTCCCTCTCTCCAACAAACAGTACACGTGACGTCATTGCACAATTCGAACTCTCTGTATTTTGACAAAATTGCTGACATAAATATTGTACAAGACCAATGGAAAATGGTGGTTTTCTATAATATGACCTCCTATTGGCAGAGCATTGTCGACATAGAGTCTTTCCTTCGGCAAATAAACAAATCGTGTAGAGAGGAACCTATGCTCACATCTATTGCAGCACAGTTGTACCATCAGTTGGAAGAAATAACACATCGTAACAATTTATTGACGAACATACAAACGTCGAGGAAGAAAAGAGGTCTGATTAATGGAGTTGGGTATGTTGCAAATAGTTTATTTGGAGTCTTGGATGAAAGATTTGCCAAAAGGTATGAAAAAGACATCAAACTTATACAAATTAGAGAAGATCATTTATTTTCGTTATTCAAAAATCAGACGTCAATAATGGAAGCAGAAAACAACATCATAAAAAGAAATGAAGCTGTAATGAATAAAAACTTTATCGCTATCACTGAACATATGCAACGTATCACATCTGACATGCACCAGTTTCGAAACGAGATTCAAACCACGGTACAAAAAGTTTCCTTGTTGACAGCACTCATGTCGGCTAATATTATAATTTCCCACATACAACGTTTACAGGATGACTTAATAGATACCGTAACTGACATTTACCATGGCAGAATAAATTCACATTTACTGTCTCCGGATCAGATTCAGCAACAACTCACCATAATCGCCAGTCAAATACACGGCGAACTCAAAATACCAGGGACTAACAGCAAAGAGTTATATGGACTAATGCAAATCAAAGCGAGGGTGACAAGCAAACTTTTGCTAATGGAAATCAGAATTCCTCTCTTGAACCATGATAAATTTGAACTTGACAGAATCATCACTATTCCACTGCAAAAAGGAACCAGTACTGTGTATACTCAAACTGAATCAAAATACATCGCAGTCAATGTTAATAAGGATACAGTTATACCCATGACAGAACAAGACGTACAATCGTGCGCCATGCGTGCTGAAAATGAATTTATCTGTTCATTAAATCATCCCATTTACACATTAAAAATGGGAGAATCCATTTGTAAAATCAAATATACACAAAATAGTGACAATAAGTACTGTCATACTGAAATCAAGGAATGCACATACAACTGGATCAAATTACACACCCGAGACTCGTGGCTATTCTCGTGTTGCGAGGAATGCTCAGTCCGCATTTTATGCCCAGACGGCCTAGTGACTAAACAATTAATTGGTAGTGGGGTCATTACCATCGGGCAAGGTTGTGTTTTGAAAGGTGATATGTTTACAATACATAGTCATCATAACTATATGAATCAGATGTTCATTCAACCCACTGTGGAAAGACTTCCGAACATATCTCAATTAAACAACATTTTGAATACATCTGTAACTCCACAAGACATCATTCAGATTACCAACCACACGGCAGAATTCCATGAAATAAAGCGACAGATTTCCAATTTGAAGAAACAAAAATTGGAAGAAAGCCCACTAGATGATACTCCGCATTACTATATAATTTACGGCATCTTGGGTACTGTACTTCTACTGTCACTCTCCTGATTTAAATGTCATTTGCCAGGAGCCACGATGTCACTTGTCAATGTTCGTCAAAAACGCGGTTCGCGATGTCTCGAAGGACCAAAATGTACGGGTTGTGTGACCACGATACATAAGATGTCAATCTCGCGATGAGATGATGTCAGCTAATCAGAGGTGGTTGTTGTCAAGAGGAAACGACCTTTATTAGCGAGTGTCTTTAATTCACTGATCATACAAAATTAACATAAAATAAAGTAATATAAAATGTAGGTCGCGCATGAACAATGCTATGCGATGTCATCAAGATTAAATTATGTATATAAAATAAATGTACGTTCGTCCGTACACCCTCTCTTTTTTACTTCTCTATGTAACCTCTTATGTAGTTCTCTATATAACCTCTTATATACTTCTCTATATACCCTCTTATGTACTTCTCTATATGCCCTCTTATATACTTCTCTATAAACCCTCTTATATACTTCTCTATATACCCTCTTATATACTTCTCTATATACCCTCTTATGTACTTCTCTATATTATACCCTCTTATGTACTTCTCTATATACCCTCTTATGTACTTCTCTATACATCCTCTTATGTACTTCTCTATATAACTTCCTATGTACGTCTCTATATACCCTCTCTTTTTTACTACTCTATATACCCTCTTATGTACTTCTCTATACATCCTCTTATGTACTTCTCTATATAACTTCCTATGTACTTCTCTATATACCCTCTCTTTTTTACTTCTCTATATACCCTCTTATGTACTTCTCTATATACCCTCTTATGTACTTCTCTATATACCCTCTTATGTACTTCTCTATATACCCTCTTATGTACTTCTCTATATACCCTCTCTTTTTTACTTCTCTATATACCCTCTTATGTACTTCTCTATACATCCTCTTATTTACTTCTCTATATAACTTCCTATGTACTTCTCTATATACCCTCTCTTTTTTACTTCTCTATATACCCTCTTATGTACTTCTCTATATACCCTCTTATGTACTTCTCTATATACCCTCTCTTTTTTACTTCTCTATGTAACCTCTTATGTAGTTCTCTATATAACCTCTTATATACTTCTCTATATACCCTCTTATGTACTTCTCTATACATCCTCTTATGTACTTCTCTATATAACTTCCTATGTACTTCTCTATATACCCTCTCTTTTTTACTTCTCTATATACCCTCTTATATACTTCTCTATATACCCTCTTATATTCTTCTCTATATACCCTCTTATGTACTTCTCTATATACCCTCTTATGTACTTCTCTATATACCCTCTTATGTACTTCTCTATATACCCTCTTATGTACTTCTCTATATTATACCCTCTTATGTACTTCTCTGTATACCCTCTTATGTACTTCTCTAAATACCCTCTCTTTTTTACTTCTCTATGTAACCTCTTATGTAGTTCTCTATATAACCTCTTATATACTTCTCTATATACCCTCTTATGTACTTCTCTATATACCCTCTTATATACTTCTCTATAAACCCTCTTATATACTTCTCTATATACCCTCTTATGTACTTCACTATATACCCACTTATGTACTTCTCTATATACCCTCTTATGTACTTCTCTATATACCCTCTTATGTACTTCTCTATATACCGTCTTATATACTTCTCTGTATACCCTCTTATGTACTTCTCTATATTATACCCTCTCTTTTTTACTTCTCTATATACCCTCTTATATACTTCTCTATATACCGTTTTATGTACTTCTCTTTACATCCTCTTATGTACTTCTCTATATACCCTCTCTTTTTTACTTCTCTATGTAACCTCTTATGTAGTTCTCTATATAACCTCTTATATACTTCTCTATATACCCTCTTATATACTTCTCTATATACCCTCTTATGTACTTCTCTATATTATACCCTCTTATGTACTTCTCTATATACCCTCTTATGTACTTCTCTATATACCCTCTTATGTACTTCTCTATATTATACCCTCTTATGTACTTCTCTATATACCCTCTTATGTACTTCTCTATACATCCTCTTATGTACTTCTCTATATAACTTCCTATGTACTTCTCTATATACCCTCTCTTTTTTACTTCTCTATATACCCTCTTATGTACTTCTCTATATACCCTCTTATGTACTTCTCTATATACCCTCTCTTTTTTACTTCTCTATATACCCTCTTATGTACTTCTCTATATACCCTCTTATGTACTTCTCTATATACCCTCTTATATACTTCTCTATATACCCTCTTATATACTTCTCTATATACCCTCTCTTTTTTACTACTCTATATACCCTCTTATGTACTTCTCTATACATCCTCTTATGTACTTCTCTATATAACTTCCTATGTACTTCTCTATATACCCTCTCTTTTTTACTTCTCTATATACCCTCTTATGTACTTCTCTATATACCCTCTTATGTACTTCTCTATATACCCTCTCTTTTTTACTTCTCTATATACCCTCTTATATACTTCTCTATATACCCTCTTATATACTTCTCTATATACCCTCTTATGTACTTCTCTATATTATACCCTCTTATGTACTTCTCTATATACCCTCTTATGTACTTCTCTATATACCCTCTCTTTTTTACTTCTCTATGTAACCTCTTATGTAGTTCTCTATATAACCTCTTATATACTTCTCTATATACCCTCTTATGTACTTCTCTATATGCCCTCTTATATACTTCTCTATAAACCCTCTTATATACTTCTCTATATACCCTCTTATATACTTCTCTATATACCCTCTTATGTACTTCTCTATATTATACCCTCTTATGTACTTCTCTATATACCCTCTTATGTACTTCTCTATACATCCTCTTATGTACTTCTCTATATAACTTCCTATGTACTTCTCTATATACCCTCTCTTTTTTACTACTCTATATACCCTCTTATGTACTTCTCTATACATCCTCTTATGTACTTCTCTATATAACTTCCTATGTACTTCTCTATATACCCTCTCTTTTTTACTTCTCTATATACCCTCTTATGTACTTCTCTATATACCCTCTTATGTACTTCTCTATATACCCTCTTATGTACTTCTCTATATACCCTCTTATTTACTTCTCTATATACCCTCTCTTTTTTACTTCTCTATATACCCTCTTATGTACTTCTCTATACATCCTCTTATGTACTTCTCTATATAACTTCCTATGTACTTCTCTATATACCCTCTCTTTTTTACTTCTCTATATACCCTCTTATGTACTTCTCTATATACCCTCTTATGTACTTCTCTATATACCCTCTCTTTTTTACTTCTCTATATACCCTCTTATATACTTCTCTATATACCCTCTTATATACTTCTCTATATTATACCCTCTTATGTACTTCTCTGTATACCCTCTTATGTACTTCTCTATACATCCTCTTATGTACTTCTCTATACATCCTCTTATGTACTTCTCTATATAACTTCCTATGTACTTCTCTATATACCCTCTCTTTTTTACTTCTCTATATACCCTCTTATGTACTTCTCTATATACCCTCTTATGTACTTCTCTATATACCCTCTCTTTTTTACTTCTCTATGTAACCTCTTATGTAGTTCTCTATATAACCTCTTATATACTTCTCTATATACCCTCTCTTTTTTACTACTCTATATACCCTCTTATGTACTTCTCTATACATTTCTCTTATGTACTTCTCTATATACCCTCTCTTTTTTACTTCTCTATATACCCTCTTATGTACTTCTCTATATACCCTCTTATGTACTTCTCTATATACCCTCTCTTTTTTTACTTCTCTATATACCCTCTTATATACTTCTCTATATACCCTCTTATATACTTCTCTATATTATACCCTCTTATGTACTTCTCTGTATACCCTCTTATGTACTTCTCTATACATCCTCTTATGTACTTCTCTAAATACCCTCTCTTTTTTACTTCTCTATGTAACCTCTTATGTAGTTCTCTATATAACCTCTTATATACTTCTCTATATACCCTCTTATGTACTTCTCTATATGCCCTCTTATATACTTCTCTATAAACCCTCTTATATACTTCTCTATATACCCTCTTATGTACTTCTCTATATACCCTCTTATGTACTTCTCTATATACCCTCTTATGTACTTCTCTATATACCCTCTTATGTACTTCTCTATATACCCTCTTATATACTTCTCTATATACCCTCTTATATACTTCTCTATATACCCTCTTATGTACTTCTCTATATTATACCCTCTTATGTACTTCTCTATATAGCCTCTTATGTACTTCTCTATATAACTTCCTATGTACTTCTCTATATACCCTCTCTTTTTTACTACTCTATATACCCTCTTATGTACTTCTCTATACATCCTCTTATGTACTTCTCTATATAACTTCCTATGTACTTCTCTATATACTGTTATACCAAATTGTTATACCAGGACCAATTATCTTGCTCAAAATGAAAAACTGATTCGATATCACGACGTTTATTGCTTGGGCTCGAGAGGTGAAGTGACACACTTCAATATAAAAAACTTATTCTATGGAACAAATCGAATACATTTGAAATGATTGCCCGGTCAGTATCAAAAATATCTCACGAATAAAACCTTACAAACGAAAAAGTTTCTAACTACGTTACACGAGCTACGCCCTTAAGATAAAGTCGAAACTTTATCACAAAAGCGCAACTGTAGGCTGGCAATCATATTAAATGTCCCTACCTAAACAACCTAACTTAAAATTTACCTATGCGTGGAAATTAAAAACACGTCCCTTACAACGGGATAGTTTACAATAACATTTAAGTTGTTTACTTAAGTGTGCCAATCTGCACTGTAAGAAAACATGTTATCGTGAACTTTTTCGCGGCAAAACCACGCAAAAAGCCTCGAAACGTGCTTCTAATAGCAAAGGATATTCAAAGTGAACACCCGTCCTGAAGGGATTACTTTTCAAGCGAAGAAAAACTCTGTATTGACAACTTACAACTTCGCCGGACGCTAACGTGTCAGATGAAGGGATAAGTCACCGTTATCAAAGTTTCTCACCTAACGTGATACAACTAAACATCTTACCCAATAATTATTTTTTTAATTTTGGAATATTAAATAATAAATAAATCAAATATAGGGATCATAAATCTTCGGCAGAAACCATTGTGTCAAGCAAACACTCTTCGCGAGGCTATGCCCCTTATTGCGAAGTTGATCTCAACCTCAATTCACCATCCAAATATTTTTTTTTCAAAACCAAATCAGATAATAATTTTGGGATCAGATTTACAGAGCAATATTAAAAAACTTATAAAAATAACACAGGCTTGACCACATTGGTTATCTTCATCTTCCTTCGTACTGAAGATGAAGTAGCTCTGCCGTGGACATCATCTTCTCACGAAGATGAAGTAGCTCACCTTCTTATCCCTTCATCGGCAATGCTCGTACAACTCGTTCCAGGTAACATGTAATAATAAAATAAATTTAAGAAAAACCATACTATAATAATCAAGACAATTATTTATAACCTAGCATTAAATGGTTTTAATCTATTTACATGAACTATATCTCTAAATCTCCTATTATTTAACTTTCTAATTACATAATTAACATCAGAAATTTGTCGAACAATCTCATATGGACCTTTATATAATCGACACAATTTCATACTTCTATTACCAATGCGCCTAGGTGTAAAAACCATTACCAGTTGATTTGTACTAAAACGCCTAGTCTTTGCCTTTCTATCATATACTATTTTCTGTTTTAATTGAGCCTTCCTAATATTATTCAAGGCTTTCCGGCATAACATATTATGTATATTATGTCTTCTACTAAAATCAACCTCACTACTCCTATCATCATTTACTCTTATATCTGTCTGAAATAATGGTTCTTTAGCGTACATAATCATATAAGGCGATATTTTAGTACTAGCATGCTTACTAGTGTTGTACGCATAACAAACTAACGGTATATAATAACACCAATTACGCTGATCCCCAGAAACATACATTGATAACATTTGTGTTAATGATCTGTTAAATCTCTCAACTAAACCATTAGAGGCTGGGTGAAAAGCTGTCGTGAAACATGACTTCGCTCCAAAATAATTAATAGTGTCCCTAACTAAATGTGACGTAAAAACCGAACCCCTATCCGAAATAACTTCTTTCACGCCTCCTAGTCGACAAAATATTTCTTCAATCAGAAATTCACTCACACTCTGCGCTGTCGCTCTAGGAACTGCCTTACATATCGCATACTTAGAAACATATTCCACGGCTACAATCACAAATCTATTACCATTTCTCGACTTCCTAAAAGGACCTAGTATGTCTATACCTATCTTTTCCATCAAATGGTTTACCACTACTGGCTGTAATTGTGCAACACCTTTCACCTTCTTTCGTTCCTGACAAACCATGCAACTCTTAACATATCTTTCAACCTCCTTTTCCGCATCTTTTATAAAATATTTAGTGCAAAATTTCGTCAAAGTCTTTGCTAGTCCTAAATGTCCCCCTGACCATGGGTCATCATGTAATTCTTGTAGTATACTTGGTAATATTTGTTTTGGTACCACAATCAAATTCTTTATTTCATTAAACTTCCTCGCTTTCTTGCATAGCACATCATTGACAAGTCTGAAGCTCTTATACTCTCCTCCATCATTCTCACTGATTTTATCTGAAATTTGTCTACAGAAGCTATCCTGCCTTTGCTCGTCTTTCAATCTGACTACCTCTATCTTATATAAGTGCATACCATCTTCTTGCATATCACCTATCGTTTCTTTACCGCTATCCTCCTGACTAAATGGATTCCTACTCAAAAAGTCCGCAATTACATTCTCTCTCCCTGCACAATGAACAATATCAAACTCATACGATTGAATGCACAAAGACCATCTCGCCAATCTTCCGTTCATATCCTTTCTATCTCTCAGCCAACACAACGCCTTATGATCTGTCATCACCTGAAATTTCATTCCCCATAGGAAATGTTTGAAATAGTTCAGAGCCCATACTAACGCCAAGCATTCCTTCTCAGTTGTAGAATATTTTCTTTCACTCTCACTCAGTTTCCTAGAAGCATATGCCACTGGATGCATAATTTCCTTACCTTGCATCAAACAGCAGCCCAACGCCTCTCCACTTGCATCTACATAAAGGCGAGTCAAGATATCTTTATTAACTGAATAAAACTTCAGAATCGGTGGGTTGGACATATATTTTATGATGGTGTCGAAAGCTTCTTGCTGCTCCTGCGCCCAACTAAATTTGACACCTTTCTTTAATAATTTAGTTAATGGAAGAACTATGTCAGCAAAATGGTTAATAAATTTACGATAATATGAGAATAATCCTAAGATAGATTTGACTTGTTTCGTATTAACCGGTGGTTTTACCGACATCAATGCCTGCAACTTTTTCTTATCAGGCCTAATCCCTACTCCCGATATCTCATGCCCTAATACGCTTACAACATTATAACCAAAGCTACATTTATTAGGTTTTAACGTAAGATTCGCTCTTTTAAGTCGTTCTAATACTTCTGTGAGTGCAGTTTTGAACTCGACAAAATTTTTACCCCAGATCAGGATATTATCAACATAACATATAGCATTTTTATATTTGATTCCCGCTAAGACTTTATCCATCGTCCGCTGAAAAATGGCCTGACTTGTTTTAAGTCCAAATGGTAATACATTGAATTCATATAATCCGGAAGGCGTTACAAAAGCAGTCTTGTGTTTATCTTTTTCAGATAGCTTTTGTTGCCAATATCCTGAATTTAAATCTAAATCTGCAAAAAATTTTGCTCCCGACAAATAAATAACAATATCTTCAATTATCGGTAGTGGATAACTATCTGTTATAACTTTTTTATTCAATTTTCGGTAATCAATGCAAAATCTCCATGTGTGATCGGGTTTTTGTACTAATACCACGGGTGATGCATAGGCGCTTTTTGACTCTCTAATAACCCCATTTTTTAACATTTCATCTACTTGTGTGTTTATAATCTCTAATTGTTTCGGTGAAACCCTATAAGGAGGTCAGTGAACCGGTATTTCGTCAGTAGTTTTTATTTCAATATTTACTAAATCACAATTTCCTAACTCTGACGTGGAAAAAGCAAAACATTTTCTATATGAAAGGAACAAATTCTTCAATTCTGTTTTTTCTTCAACACGCAGGTCTGGGTTTATGTTAATAGTATCTATTAAAGACTTATCACCTTGCGTTCTTAATGAATGTGAAACATATTTAGAACCTAACACATAATCGTCATTATCCCTAATCTTTTCTGAAAAATAAATATAGTCTGATTTTGACAATGTTTTCAAACTACCTGATGTCATTATGGCATTATGATGACAATAAACTAATGTATTTGATTCTGAAGCAATATCTCGGGAGACTTTGTGAAACGGAACATATATGCGATTCATTACAACTAAACGTTCGTTACTAAAGTCTATCAATGCTTTATTCTTATATAGAAAGTCTTGACCGAGTATCACATCTTGACTTATGTCTTTAATGATGATGAGTTCGTTCTTGAAGAGATATGAATCCAATATTATATTGACCATAGCGGATCCAACAATCTTCAAACAAGAGCCGGAGATGGACTTGATGCAATACCTCGTTTCGTCATGAGTGAAATTAATGTTTAATTTTAATGCCAGCTGTTCAGACATGCAGGAGATCGAAGCTCCAGTGTCTATCAGCGCAAGAATGTTTTGATGGCTGATGGAAATGTTTATTAAAGGAACAGACTGACCGGTTTTATTGTTTTCATCTGGGAGTTTATTTTCTTCGGACGCAGCTCGCAACTCCCCTGTCATTTTCTCTTTTTCTAATGTCTGCGTCCTTGGTAGTTTGGGTTATCATCACGACTTCTTGGGCTAGAAAAGAACCGAGCGTTATTGCTGTTCGTATTTGTAAACCTAAATCTAGGTCTCAAGTTGTATCTAGGCGTATGAAATGTTTCCGTATTTCGTGGTTCCATTGGTCGGGGTGTCGAGGTTGATGGTGATGGTGTTGGACTCTGTGCCCTCGGTGTCGATGTGGATGGTGATCTCGTAATTTCGAAGGGGTGTTCAAATCTAACTTTTGACAAAATCCCTCGCGGGGGTTGGATGGGCAAATTTATTGACGATTTCTGATCTTGACCAAATAATTCTTTTATTTGTATTAATGTCATTCTCAACTCTGCCTTCGAATTATATACACGCGTTCCCAGTTTTTGTAAATTTTCGTTTGTCAGCCCCTTTAGATATGTCTTGATGAAAATACTTTCGTCATTTATTTGGGCCTTCATACTCAAATCGTTTAATCGATAATAAAACATTATAAGGTCCTCGTCTTTATTTTGCCGAGAACTATAGAATTTCTCCACGTAATTAGTTATGGATGGAAATTCTTCGTTTATTTTGTCACTAATAGTCTTGAAAGCAATGCCTTCTGTGTATAGATTTTTAAAGAAGGACAATGCAGGCCCTTGCAAATATGCACCTAATATTAGTGCGAGATCATTCTCCGCCCATTTATTAATTGCGGCAATTAGTTTAAATTGGACCAGAAATTCATCGAAATTCACGTCATCTGTACCCGTGAAAAAATTAATGGTTTGCGCCATTGTTATAGTGATAAATATGATTTTACTTAACTTGTCTGTAGTTCGCTGGCTCCGTCGCGTAGTATACGTTACCCTTCTCGACTCGACACCTCCGCTTTTTCTTCAATATCTGTCACCAAGCCAATTTTTTTCGCGTGATCTAAAACTTAGTACTTTGTATTTTTAGGGGCTTCGGCGACGGCGCCTCCACCAAATTGTTATACCAGGACCAATTATCTTGCTCAAAATGAAAAACTGATTCGATATCACGACGTTTATTGCTTGGGCTCGAGAGGTGAAGTGACACACTTCAATATAAAAAACTTATTCTATGGAACAAATCGAATACATTTGAAATGATTGCCCGGTCAGTATCAAAAATATCTCACGAATAAAACCTTACAAACGAAAAAGTTTCTAACTACGTTACAATACCCTCTCTTTTTTACTTCTCTATATACCCTCTTATGTACTTCTCTATATACCCTCTTATGTACTTCTCTATACATCCTCTTATGTACTTCTCTATATAACTTCCTATGTACTTCTCTATATACTGTTATACCAAATTGTTATACCAGGACCAATTATCTTGCTCAAAATGAAAAACTGATTCGATATCACGACGTTTATTGCTTGGGCTCGAGAGGTGAAGTGACACACTTCAATATAAAAAACTTATTCTATGGAACAAATCGAATACATTTGAAATGATTGCCCGGTCAGTATCAAAAATATCTCACGAATAAAACCTTACAAACGAAAAAGTTTCTAACTACGTTACAATACCCTCTCTTTTTTACTTCTCTATATACCCTCTTATGTACTTCTCTATATACCCTCTTATGTACTTCTCTATATACCCTCTTATGTACTTCTCTATATACCCTCTTATATACTTCTCTATATACCCTCTTATATACTTCTCTATACATCCTCTTATGTACTTCTCTATATAACTTCCTATGTACTTCTCTATATACCCTCTCTTTTTTACTTCTCTATATACCCTCTTATGTACTTCTCTATATACCCTCTTATGTACTTCTCTATATACCCTCTTATATACTTCTCTATATACCCTCTTATATACTTCTCTATAAACCCTCTTATATACTTCTCTATATACCCTCTTATGTACTTCTCTATATACCCTCTTATGTACTTCTCTATATACCCTCTTATGTACTTCTCTATATACCCTCTTATGTACTTCTCTATATACCCTCTTATGTACTTCTCTATATACCCTCTTATGTACTTCTCTATATACCCTCTTATGTACTTCTCTATATACCCTCTTATATACTTCTCTATATACCCTCTTATATACTTCTCTATATACCCTCTTATGTACTTCTCTATATTATACCCTCTTATGTACTTCTCTATATAGCCTCATATGTACTTCTCTATACATCCTCTTATGTACTTCTCTATATAACTTCCTATGTACTTCTCTATATACCCTCTCTTTTTTACTTCTCTATATACCCTCTTATGTACTTCTCTATATACCCTCTTATGTACTTCTCTATATACCCTCTTATGTACTTCTCTATATACCCTCTTATATACTTCTCTATATACCCTCTTATATACTTCTCTATATACCCTCTTATGTACTTCTCTATATTATACCCTCTTATGTACTTCTCTATATAGCCTCTTATGTACTTCTCTATACATCCTCTTATGTACTTCTCTATATAACTTCCTATGTACTTCTCTATATACCCTCTCTTTTTTACTTCTCTATATACCCTCTTATGTACTTCTCTATATACCCTCTTATGTACTTCTCTATATACCCTCTTATGTACTTCTCTATATACCCTCTTATGTACTTCTATATATACCCTCTTATGTACTTCTCTATATACCCTCTTATGTACTTCTCTATATACCCTCTTATGTACTTCTCTATATACCCTCTTATATACTTCTCTATATACCCTCTTATGTACTTCTCTATATTATACCCTCTTATGTACTTCTCTATATAGCCTCTTATGTACTTCTCTATACATCCTCTTATGTACTTCTCTATATAACTTCCTATGTACTTCTCTATATACCCTCTCTTTTTTACTTCTCTATATACCCTCTTATGTACTTCTCTATATACCCTCTTATGTACTTCTCTATATACCCTCTCTTTTTTACTTCTCTATGTAACCTCTTATGTAGTTCTCTATATACCCTCTTATATACTTCTCTATAAACCCACTTATATACTTCTCTATATACCCTCTTATGTACTTCTCTATATACCCTCTTATGTACTTCTCTATATACCCTCTTATGTACTTCTCTATATACCCTCTTATATACTTCTCTATATACCCTCTTATGTACTTCTCTATATAGCCTCTTATGTACTTCTCTATACATCCTCTTATGTACTTCTCTATATAACTTCCTATGTACTTCTCTATATACCCTCTCTTTTTTACTTCTCTATATACCCTCTTATGTACTTCTCTATATACCCTCTAATGTACTTCTCTATATACCCTCTTATGTACTTCTCTATATTATACCCTCTTATGTACTTCTCTATACATCCTCTTATGTACTTCTCTATATAACTTCCTATGTACTTCTCTATATACCCTCTCTTTTTTACTTCTCTATATACCCTCTTATGTTCTTCTCTATATACCCTCTTATGTACTTCTCTATATACCCTCTTATGTACTTCCCTATATACCCTCTCTTTTTTACTTCTCTATGTAACCTCTTATGTAGTTCTCTATATACCCTCTTATATACTTCTCTATAAACCCTCTTATATACTTCTCTATATACCCTCTTATGTACTTCTCTATATACCCTCTTATGTACTTCTCTATATACCCTCTTATGTACTTCTCTATATACCCTCTTATGTACTTCTCTATATACCCTCTTATGTACTTCTATTTATACCCTCTTATGTACTTCTCTATATACCCTCTTATGTACTTCTCTATATACCCTCTTATGTACTTCTCTATATACCCTCTTATATACTTCTCTATATACCCTCTTATATACTTCTCTATATACCCTCTTATGTACTTCTCTATATTATACCCTCTTATGTACTTCTCTATATAGCCTCTTATGTACTTCTCTATACATCCTCTTATGTACTTCTCTATATAACTTCCTATGTACTTCTCTATATACCCTCTCTTTTTTACTTCTCTATATACCCTCTTATGTACTTCTCTATATACCCTCTTATGTACTTCTCTATATACCCTCTTATGTACTTCTCTATATACCCTCTCTTTTTTACTTCTCTATGTAACCTCTTATGTACTTCTCTATATACCCTCTTATATACTTCTCTATAAACCCTCTTATATACTTCTCTATATACCCTCTTATGTACTTCTCTATATACCCTCTTATGTACTTCTCTATATACCCTCTTATGTACTTCTCTATATACCCTCTTATGTACTTCTCTATATACCCTCTCTTTTTTACTTCTCTATGTAACCTCTTATGTAGTTCTCTATATAACCTCTTATATACTTCTCTATATACCCTCTTATATACTTCTCTATATACCCTCTTATGTACTTCTCTATATTATACCCTCTTATGTACTTCTCTATACATCCTCTTATGTACTTCTCTATATAACTTCCTATGTACTTCTCTATATACCCTCTCTTTTTTACTTCTCTATATACCCTCTTATGTACTTCTCTATACATCCTCTTATGTACTTCTCTATATTATACCCTCTTATGTACTTCTCTATATTATACCCTCTTATGTACTTCTCTATATTATACCCTCTTATGTACTTCTCTATATACCCTCTTATGTACTTCTTTATACATCCTCTTATGTACTTCTCTATATTATACCCTCTTATGTACTTCTCTATATACCCTCTTATATACTTCTCTATATACCGTCTTATGTACTTCTCTGTATACCCTCTTATGTACTTTTCTATATACCCTCTCTTTTTTACTTCTCTATATACCCTCTTATATACTTCTCTATATACCGTTTTATGTACTTCTCTATACATCCTCTTATGTACTTCTCTATATACCCTCTCTTTTTTACTTCTCTATGTAACCTCTTATGTAGTTCTCTATATAACCTCTTATATACTTCTCTATATACCCTCTTATATACTTCTCTATATACCCTCTTATGTACTTCTCTATATTATACCCTCTTATGTACTTCTCTATATACCCTCTTATGTACTTCTCTATACATCCTCTTATGTACTTCTCTATATAACTTCCTATGTACTTCTCTATATACCCTCTCTTTTTTACTACTCTATATACCCTCTTATGTACTTCTCTATACATCCTCTTATGTACTTCTCTATATAACTTCCTATGTACTTCTCTATATACCCTCTCTTTTTTACTTCTCTATATACCCTCTTATGTACTTCTCTATATACCCTCTTATATACTTCTCTATATACCCTCTTATATACTTCTCTATATACCCTCTTATGTACTTCTCTATATTATACCCTCTTATGTACTTCTCTATATACCCTCTTATGTACTTCTCTATACATCCTCTTATGTACTTCTCTATATAACTTCCTATGTACTTCTCTATATACCCTCTTATGTACTTCTCTATACATCCTCTTATGTACTTCTCTATAAACCCTCTTATGTACTTCTCTACGTAACCTCTTATGTACTTCTCTATACATCCTCTTATGTACTTCTCTATATACCCTCTTATGTACTTCTCTATATTATACCCTCTTATGTACTTCTCCGTATACCCTCTTATATACTTCTCTATACATCCTCTTATGTACTTCTCTATAAACCCTCTTATGTACTTCTCTATACATCCTCTTATGTACTTCTCTATATACCTTCCTATGTACTTCTCTAAATACCCTCTTATATACTTCTCTATATACCCTCTTATGTACTTCTCTATATACCCTCTTATGTACTTCTCTATATACCCTCTCTTTTTTACTTCTCTATGTAACCTCTTATATACTTCTCTATATACCGTCTTATGTACTTCTCTGTATACCCTCTTATGTACTTTTCTATATACCCTCTCTTTTTTACTTCTCTATATACCCTCTTATGTACTTCTCTATATACCCTCTTATGTACTTCTCTATACATCCTCTTATGTACTTCTCTATATAACTTCCTATGTACTTCTCTATATACCCTCTCTTTTTTACTTCTCTATATACCCTCTTATGTACTTCTCTATATACCCTCTTATGTACTACTCTATATACCCTCTTATGTACTTGTCTATACATCCTCTTATGTACTTCTCTATATACCCTCTCTTTTTTACTTCTCTATGTAACCTCTTATGTAGTTCTCTATATAACCTCTTATATACTTCTCTATATACCCTTTTATATACTTCTCTATATTATACCCTCTTATGTACTTCTCTATATACCCTCTTATGTACTTGTCTATACATCCTCTTATGTACTTCTCTAAATACCCTCTCTTTTTTACTTCTCTATGTAACCTCTTATGTAGTTCTCTATATAACCTCTTATATACTTCTCTATATACCCTCTTATGTACTTCTCTATATACCCTCTTATATACTTCTCTATATACCCTCTTATATTCTTCTCTATATACCCTCTTATGTACTTCTCTATATACCCTCTTATGTACTTCTCTATATACCCTCTTATGTACTTCTCTATATACCCTCTTATATACTTCTCTATATACCCTCTTATGTACTTCTCTATATTATACCCTCTTATGTACTTCTCTATATACCCTCTTATATACTTCTCTATATACCCTCTTATATACTTCTCTATATACCCTCTTATGTACTTCTCTATATTATACCCTCTTATGTACTTCTCTATATACCCTCTTATGTACTTCTCTATACATCCTCTTATGTACTTCTCTATATAACTTCCTATGTACTTCTCTATATACCCTCTTATGTACTTCTCTATACATCCTCTTATGTACTTCTCTATAAACCCTCTTATGTACTTCTCTATGTAACCTCTTATGTACTTCTCTATACATCCTCTTATGTACTTCTCTATATACCCTCTTATGTACTTCTCTATATTATACCCTCTTATGTACTTCTCCGTATACCCTCTTATGTACTTCTCTATACATCCTCTTATGTACTTCTCTATATACCTTCCTATGTACTTCTCTAAATACCCTCTCTTTTTTACTTCTCTATATACCCTCTTATGTACTTCTCTATACATCCTCTTATGTACTTCTCTATATACCCTCTCTTTTTTACTTCTCTATGTAACCTCTTATGTACTTCTCTATATAACCTCTTATATACTTCTCTATATACCTTCTTATATACTTCTCTATATACCCTCTTATATACTTCTCTATATACCCTCTTATATACTTCTCTATATACCGTCTTATGTACTTCTCTATATACCCTCTTACGTACTTCTCTATATACCCTCTTATGTAATTCTCTATATACCCTCTTATATACTTCTCTATATACCCTCTTATGTACTTCTCTGTATACCCTCTTATGTACTTCTCTATATACCGTCTTATATATTTCTCTATATACCGTCTTATGTACTTCTCTATATACCCTCTTATGTACTTCTCTATATACCCTCTTATATACTTCTCTATATACCGTCCTATATACTTCTCTATATACCGTCTTATATACTTCTCTATATACCGTCTTATATGCTTCTCTATATACCGTCTTATATACTTCTCTATATGCCGTCTTATATACTTCTCTATATACCGTCTTATATACTTCTCTATATGCCGTCTTATATACTTCTCTATATACCGTCTTATGTACTTCTCTATATACCCTTTTATATACTTCTCTATATAGCCTCTTATATACTTCTCTATATACCGTCTTATATACTTCTCTATATACCGTCTTATATACTTCTCTATATACCGTCTTATGTACTTCTCTATATACCCTCTTATATACTTCTCTATATACCCTCTTATGTATTTCTGTATATACACTTTTATGTACTTCTCTATACACCCTCTTATGTACTGATTAATGTATTCTCATAATAATGTAAACCATAATGCATTCACTTTTGTACTCTCCTATGGCCTAATTCTACTAACTTCATTATAGACTAACTCTTACAGTCTCTTATTTACTACCTTATGTTCTCCATTATATATTTCTTATGTACGGGAAGTACTATGTACGCACCAGGCCTTCTAAAAAAATAAAAATACAGACTTATTTCAAAGCAAATACAGCACATTAGTACATTAAAAAGCTCCTATACCTAATTAACTTACTAAAGACCGAATTTAGGAAAAAAAACTTTTCCTTTGCGTCGAAAACATCCAATTACATCCGCTCTTTGGCTAAAAATACTTGTTTTCCTGTGAATTTCACTAAACCACACGCTGGGTTTCAAGTTAATTTACTTTTTAAGTTATTCAGATTGTAATTTACCTAATTATTTACAATAAGTAATAAATAGTTTGATAAATAAAACAAATGTAGGTAACATACATTATCTAGACCTGTTTTCATCCGTAGTTTCACACACTCGCACCGGGATGGAAACGACCTATACTTTAAGCTGGATTTCAATCCAGATATTATGTGCCAAATTACAGAGCAAAACCCCCATAGCCTTTAAAATGGATTTCAGGAAAACTCATCCAGATATCCACACACAAACTTTCACAGTTATTGTATTAGTAGGATTAAAGGAAACGGCTAGCAAAATCATGAAAAGACGCAAACTACGTAACAAACATTCCACATTATGTTTAATTTATTCACTTGAACAAAACTAGGGTAAACCACACAGCGAGACGGTAATTATAAGAGTGGTCACAACCACTTTTTTAATTCTGCAAAATGTCTTGTAATTGCAGCTTGATGTCAGAATAAAAATAAAATAATTTAATTAATCTTGTGTGGTGCAAGTCGTGAGCAAAAATATTAAAGAAGGTATTATTTTTATGACACTTACGGCCAGTTTCTTCATCAAAAGTTAAAGTTAAAGTTATGGCTAATGTAATGTCTAAAGTAAAAGTAACGGTTAAATTCAATTTTTCTATTCGTTTTGCTGTCACTTTAGCCTTGAAAAAACGAATTTGACCGTAACTTTTGCTTTAGACATTACTTTAACTTTAACTTTTGATGAAGAAACTGGCCGTTAAAGGCACCCTCAAGGCCTTACACACTGCGGGTTGTTCGAAAGAGATACCGCGGCCCTGGTACATAAAAGGCCTATGACGGAACACGACGGTTTTTAGTCAGTAAGAGTCTGACACTCCCTCACCGCTGCTAACCCACAGCGGGAGGGGTGTACACAAAAATGTGGCAGAGTAAATAAAAAAATTACTTACGTTATGGTTTACCACCGCTAGTCGATCTTCAGAGCCCTGCCCGTTTTTCAGCAGGATACACAAAGTGCAGGAGAGGTTATCAATTGGAGCAGAATGGTGTACGAGAATATACAGTTAAATGTACAACTTAAAACTAAAATTCTACAAGTCAGAATAATAAGAACGATACGGGAAAAAACTATCATAACACAAGAAGGGGCTGTTTTTGTCATCACAACCACGCAAAATAGCTCTGGCTCAGCGAAACCCAATTTCCGCGCTAATTTTCATCAACAAAATCACTGTGTTACAACGAATTTTTACTTGTCACAAAGTATCGCTGTCGCTTATAACTCAAACCGCTTCGGAAAACAACAACGCTCATCATAAAGCAACGCGTTTACATTAAATAAAGCCCGTCTTCATGATTTAAGGTTGCTTAAAGTCTTCGCTAACGAAATAAAGTTTTTGCAAGAAATACTCAGCGACCTACAATGATTTAGAGTACACTCCACAATTTATATTGTATGAAATGTTCATTTTAATAATGTTAATTTGTTTTATGTTTTAAGGTAGGCTGTAAGTGTATTAGGAGGAAGGTTAGATAATAAATCTTGTTTAGTTGGTATTTTGTATTGTTTTCTTGTAATTAAGATGTCTATTATCTTACCTGAAATAGCGTCTAGTAGTTACAAAAACAACATGGAAAAGCTTGACATGGAATCGAACCTGCATAATCGTTTATGAGAGGCAGGGGTAGGCCACCATTTTTTTTTTTATTAAGTACTACTGTTTCCCCCCGGTTTCACTCGTGTCCGGGGGAACTCTTTCCCGTAAACGGACAAAATATAGCCTATGTTATTCGGAAATAGTCTAGCTTCCCAAAAGTGAAATAAACTTACAAATCGTTCAGTAGATGCGAAGCCTATTAATGAAAACAAACAATCAAATCTTTCTTTTTACACATTAGTCGATATAGATAGAGGCAAAACATTCATCGAAAAACATAAGCTTCAGCTTTCCTAAAAATTTCTAGAATAAAATATCTCTCGATTCGATTGAAAGTAACATGTATTAATAGCTGGACAATCTAACAATGCTACGTGCAGCAAAAGTTTGAAAACTACTGAAAAAGCTTCGCTTGTTACAGAAAGCTACACTAACAATTTTTTAAAAAAAGGAAAACTTTTGACTGTATCGAATCATATCGATACTTCAAACACGCGACTATTAGCAACTAGCTTTGTCTATTCAATTTATATTGCCATTCGGGGAAAAAATTTTGCCAACGATTTTATTAATTGGAAATGATGATACAAAGAATATGCAGTTTATTACTATTTAACTACCATTTTTAATACATAAATATTTAATTGAAGCATCAAACACGTGTACTTTATGTAACCTAGCCTTAAATCTTATGCAAAAAAATCCTCGTAAAAATTAACTATCACCGCTACCTTATATACTTACAAATACAGCCACTAGAAAAACCCAAAAGTCACTTCCTATATTTCCAAATTAAAACATTCAAGAAGACACACACTAAAACAAAAATACCTTTTCCCCGATTTATTTACCCCCACCAAAGAACAAAAACACACACTCACACAGACAAACCACTTCGCTCAGTAATCACAAAGGGTATTTTCTCAGGTGACCACACTTTCAGCACAAACGTGAACTAGTCCTCGAAGTAGGTCTCGGGAAAGTTTGAACAGATGGCGATACTACAACGAAGTTGACCTCATGTTTTACTTACTCGTTTCCAGTTTGAAATAAATTGGATTGAACCGTTTTCTGAAGGGAATGTGAGGTTTTGGTATGAAGACAAAATTATCAAGAATATGACAAAATATGTGCTGTATTAATTTGGATGCTGTGTTTTTAATGTGTCGTTTGGTAACCACCGCCCGGGAGGGGATAACTTCATTCATCCGAACTTATCTTCTACCTAACCTTTTCGCCGCAATAGATGAGTAGCACAATATTTATAAGACTTGATTGACACTTATGTCTAACCATCTTCAAGGATGTTAACGTGTTCAATTTCATACAAATTGATGAAGTAATTTCTCGTTGAAAGGACAATTAAACTCATGTTCCGAGACCTAAAATCGAAAAAATAGAATATCTTCGCATTTTGCAATAACACGTACAACGTTGGGCAACTTTCCAGAGCAAAAAGCAGCCTAATATCCAACACAATTAAACAGCTCAAAACTGCATATCAACTGCGAAACTATCACAACTGGAAACAGAACAAATACACTTGGGATACTTGACCATTTAACCAACAGGAACCGACATGAACACTACTATGAGCGGCTGCGGGATTGTTCGAAAGAGTTACCGTATGTAAAGGGTACAGGTAAAGGGGTTACCTGGTATGAAAAGAGCTTAAAAACATAGTGGGTTTTAGTCAGTAAGAGTCGGCCTCTCCCTCAAGCTGCACCAACAGCGGGAGGGGTCATTTGATGATTTCCCATAAAAAAGCACTACTATGGAAAACAACCTGCCAATTAACAGCCCTTTCTTACCTTCAGAATTTTGGAGCGAATTTTCCGCTCAACACGGACTATACATATTTGTACTGACAGCTGTCATTTGATTGCGAACCTTGACGAGTCGAGCGATTTTGCTCAGTTTTTCCGCTCGGAAAATCTGCCAATGCGAAAAAGCTGTTGAAATAGTGGAAGGCAACGCAACTAATAGTGATATATTTTCGAACACATTTTTACACACAAAACAAACTTAACACATGTGACTACACAGATAAGCGGCACTCTCGGAACTTTACCAGATGGAGAAGCACATCAATGACGTTTTCAGTAGGTTAAATAGTCTAAGCTGGGATCTTATTATGCAGTGTTAAACTCATTAGACTGCCACTACGCGAGCGAGACAAACCTATACAACTAGTATAACTGCATCTCTGTCTGTAGAACAATAAAGGCGTATCTAACGTTATTGCAGAACAAAGTTTGTGTAAAGCAAGTTATTATCGGGAGTGCGTTGCATACTGAGTGCTTAGGGTGTAGACATACTGTAAGCTCTGCAGAACTCTGCAGTGTGAGTTCGGGAATAAAATTATTCAAGATTCTTCTATGTTTTCAGTGGGTATGACTGTGTTTTCGGCTGTCTCTTCCCATATTATCCCTCGTAACAAATAGGTATAAAGAGTTGCTACCAACTTGCTACCAATTGCTTTAACTTGGTCTTGAAATTATCATCTTTTAAAGGTGACTGTTTTTTGTATGATTTTGCGTAATATCTTTGCAATGCAGGACATAATTAATTTGTGAAGTCTAAAAAATCTGTGAATCGTCTATGTAAGGGGCCCTCACACATACATTAGTTTATCAGCAGTACAGCCTTTTCACGTAGGCACTTTTCGCTCGATTTTCCCGCTCGGAAAATCCGCCATTATGAAAAACCTATTAAAATTATTATTTTTAAAAACCTACCACATAAAAACAAAACCACAGGTAGGTATAAAAGATATGACAGCAATATAAATGCACCTTCATACCTAACAAGAGAGACAAAGTTCATTTTAAAATGCAATTCATCCCACAACGGTTGTTGTATTGTTTATACTCATCTATGATAACGTGCACTCTGCCAAATTTCTCGTAAAACATTTATAGAATAAATGAAGTGGAGCTGCAATGTAGTATGAGCAAGACAAATTCGTTATTATTTGAAAAATAACAAATGTGATAAAAGTGAATTGTGAATAAATGTTGCACTTTTAAAAGGACGCAAAAACAATATTAATTTTGATTCATTATTGATATTTCCATTGTTGCAGGGGGCACTGACCTCTTCTCATACAAAGGAGGAATGCGCGTTAATCACCACACATGCTCAAGACGAATTGGCGATTTCGAGGCAGTCCACGTTTCCTCAAGAAATTTTTATTCGCTTTTACCGAGTAATGGAATCCAGCATGCACTTAAAAACCACATGTAACTTGAAAAGTAAGTAACATTTGATCTTGCCTGATGGAATCGAAGCCATACACGAACACTTTAGTGGCTATTAGTATAGCGATACTTGACCACCGCGTCTTTTTACTTTTCCCTTCAAAATATAGGTATGTACGAGTATATACTTACTACAAAAATCACATCATAGTATTCCAGTATTCAACAAACAAATGAAAATCTTCCTCTCTAACGAGCAATGGAAGTTGTAAACTATCTGAGCACAACACGAACTTTAGGCGCACATGCAGATGCAACTGAAGATATTAGTACGGACAGCATACTTGGAGAAACTTTCATCTTCATGATTTATATACATATACAAGATAGAACTACTCAAGAAATGAGGGAACTACCTCGCGCTCGTGGATAAAAAGTAGATTTCCTTGGTAATTGGGCTATCTGGCATATTTTTAGCAACTTAACTGCTTATCGCCGATCAGATTCACGTGGTTACGACCGCACCAAAAAGAACGATTGAATTTATAAGCAATGTACACTTCAATAAATAAAAAAGAACAATATTTTTTAGAAAACCTAATCTTGTCTATAACATTTTATTTTTTATTTTATTTTTATTTTTATTCAAAAGGAACTCCAACAAAGGATACACCTTACATGCGTAATTACAAAAAAGTTATTTATAGATTTGTGCTCCTTCAATTACAGGAGAACACATCATGCATACATCATCTTTAAGTTAAAATTAAAGAAAGATAAACAATATTAAATTAAACAACACATGAAATTAAATTAAACATTTGAAATTAAAAATTAAATTAAACATTAAAGAGAAACATTAAAAGAAAATTAAACTAAAATAATTATTATATACATTAAAATAAAATATTCTAAAACACAAATAATACAATGAAAAGGTAACAATTAATAGGATAACTACAGAGATCAATAAAATTAAAATTATTAACAATATTTGGTGAATATGTGTGACCTGTCGATACGTCAACATAAAACAGGGTCTGAAAATCGTGCCCGAATTAAACGTTTGAATTTAGCAAGATTGTTAGAAAAGATGTCTATGTCTCCCGAAGAACTCGAAACAATATTGTATTCATAGGTCATCCTTGCAATGGGTGCATGTTTTGCTAAGTTGGTGCGACAGCGGGGAACCCTGAATAACGGACGAGGGTAACGTGGAATTCTACCAGGAACATTGATGTCGATTTTACTTAGGAGATCTGGACAGTCAATGTCATTATTAAACAACTTGAATAGAAAAACTAGGTCAGAGATAGTACGACGAGTCTTAAGGGATGTAAGTTTAAAGTAAGTTAGTCTACTCTGATAAGTTCTTGCATTTTTGACCCTAAACCGGAAACCTAGATGTCTAACCAACCTTTTTTGGATATTTTCTATCCTGTTTATATGAACTTGGTACGTTGGGTTCCACACTGTGCTACAATATTCCAAGTGACTTCTTACGTAGCTGTTATATAAGAGGAGCGTGGTAGAGGGCTTTTTAAAGTCTTTAGAGGACCGCAGCACAAAACCTAAAGCTCGATACGCTGAGTTAGTTATAGCATCATAGTGTTGTATAAAGTTTAATTGGCTATCCAAACGTATACCTAAGTCTCTAATCGTGTTGACTTCAGTTAATTTATTTCCTTGAATATTGTACTCTGATAAGATTTTGTTATTTCGCTTTCTAGTAAATTTGATATGGTAGCATTTGGCGCAGTTAAGATTCATTTTGTTAGTTAGACACCACTGATTTAATCTATCTATGTCTAATTGCAGTAGGTTGACGTCTGATTCATCAAAAATTACACGAGTTAACTTTAAATCATCTGCAAATAGATACGGTGTTGAATAAATAAATACTTGCGATATATCATTAAGAAATATATTAAAAAATAACGGTCCTAGATTTGATCCCTGAGGTACACCGGATGTGGCAAAATAAGGGTTTGATTCACTGCCGTTTACGGCCACTGAAGATGGTCTGTTATACAGATAGGATCTACACCAGTCTAGCATAGAATCTGTAATACCAAATGACTGAAGTTTAAGTAGCAATAGGTTGTGATTCACTTTATCAAAGGCTTTGGAAAAGTCAGTATATATAGCGTCTATTTGAAAACCTTTATCGACTGCACACATTAATTCAGTGATATAAGTTACAAGGTTTGTATTTGTTGACTTTTTTGCCATGAAACCGTGCTGATTATGGCATAGATATTTTTTTACGTGATCATACAATATGGGGTATATAAGCGATTCCAAGACTTTGGACACGGTACACAGAATAGAAATAGGCCGATAGTTAGATACAATCTCCCGTTTGCCATTTTTGTGAATAGGTATTATCCTTGCCTGTTTCCACGCGTCTGGAAAAATACCTGTTTTGAGCGAGGTGTTGAAAATATTAGCTAGTGGAGAAGATATTGCATGAGCACATCGTGACCAAAACACTGGAGGTATGTTATCCGGTCCCGCACTTTTAGAAGAGTCAAGTTCAGATAGTTTCTGTCGTATTGCATCTGGGGTAATAGAAAAATCGCCCAGTACTGGGACTGAAACTAAAGGGGGTTGTGTGTAATTTGTATAATCGTGATCAGCACTTGGAGGATCAAAAACTGACAGAAATTGCTCAGCAAATAGATTTGAAATAGAGACACTATCACATGCTGTTATGTTGCCTAGTTTCATTTTGGAGGGGTAAGAGTTATTATTTTTTCGGAGATTTTTTATATGGGTCCAGAAAAATTTTGGGTTACCTTTTATTTGGATAATTATAAATTGCACATCAAATAAATAATCGCCTATCAATAAATACTCATCATTTATATTCTTTTTTACATCAAATAACTTACTTCACTACAAATAAACTAAATGTTTAACAAAACTCAAACTGCAGATAATTCGAAATTATACATCAATATGACATTACTTTTTTCCTTATAATGCAATACAGTTAAATTTATTCTTGTACAAAAATACTACATACAAGCATTAAATACTGACTGCACAGCAAATTTTCCATATTTCATAGCAAAATAACTATCCCAGTCGCATATTACCCCGTAAGTACAACAAAACCTGTTCATCATATTTGTCTTAATTTTCAAGAAGCCATGCTTGGCAAATTTAATGATTATTATAACAAAAAAATCCTGTCACATTGCGTTATTTCTAAAAGCAGAACAAATTAACTGAAATCTCATTCAGCGTACTATGAATATGGTAGAATTTTATTTAGATTCAATTTATTTAGCAAATTGCCATTTATAACCTTCAATTAAAAACATTGTTTTAAAAATTTAAGCTAGTAACGAAAACGAATCGCTGCAAAACCGACTCCACGTAGTCTTGTTTGCCCTACCCCTAGAGTGCAATTCAAAACCGCGTAGGCGCGGAGGGGCGAGGGGGCCTGCGAGCTGAGGCGCAGGTAGTTTTAATGCTCGCCGACGCGGTTGAGGCTGGCCGGCTCTGCCGGCCAGTAAGCCGAAGCTGCGGTGGTGAGCGTGAAAACCATCTGCGACGATAAGCTCGCATGGGACCGCCGGAGCCACAAAGCGCCGGAGCCGTGACAGAAGCCATGCTTGCTGCATGTTGCATGCTTACTTCCATGTTGCATGCCTGCTTACATGCTGCATGCCTGCTTGCATGCTTCTGGCTTGTTTGCATGCTTCTTACAGGAAAATAAAAATTCCAAAACTATGCCAAAAGATGATTCTGACTATAAACATTCTGAAATATGATAGTACTGCCTTTTAATGACTACTTATATGAAATGTATGCCAAAAGGAAGTACTGACAATGACTAAAAATGCACCTGCCCCATTTTTTTTAAGAACTATATGTGCAAGCATATCATCGGACTTGCGATCCGACTCAAGTACGTGGCGCCACCTGCAGAAGCTAAAAATGTGCCCATTGGGCAAAAAAGGAAGCGTGGACGCTTATTAATAATTCAATAAATTACAATTTTGTATTTAATTTTATATTTTTTTGCTGATCTCATTATGTGGTAATTAATAAATAATAAGATGACTGTGACTAATAAAATGCCGTTTTATTCAGAAAAACTGCTGTAAATAATATAAAAATAGAAGCTATATTTAAAAGAAAAAGAGTTAACATGTATAATGTGCATTAAGATTGTTAGCTGTGCATTGATGAAAAAGCTTTTGCTTTAGGAAAAATCGCTGTACGCTGCGAAAATAAATTGTACTGTGTTTAGTGATATTTTGAGTTGAATATTTTGCTGTGCAATCAGTAATTTTGATGGGAATTCGGAATCTTATTGCATAGAAAAAGGATATTTTTTGATTTGCGTTTAAATACTACCCCTTTTATTTTACTTTCTATAAAGTCTATATAAGTATTGTAGCATTTTTGAGTCAGCTTCTGACTGTCTTTTCTTAAATAGTTGAATTCTAATACATCTAATGGATTATTAAACTTTTTTATTTTAATACGTAATTTAAGTTTCTGGTTGAGCAATTTTTTCAGTTGAGGTGTGTACCAGGGCGGATATTTTCCGCGAGAATAGACTGATTCAGGTACATGTCTTTTTATAATATCTTATTTCAAAATAATAAATAAATGATCAAACAACATCTAAAAGTTTGAATGAAAAATGTCGTTCTTCTGAAATGTTTCACTCTGTACATCAAAGTAACTATCAAATATTAAAGTTCTGCTTTCTACAAAATGTGAGACAAATTATGTCCAATCCACAAAGACGGAGAACTTTAGCGCTGATTGCACCCTTCAAAAACTTCAGCCTCACTCCAGCAGATCTCAGACTGCCATGGGGCTAAGCCACGGAGTAAGGAATGAGCAGAAATGCCATAATGCAGGTACGTCAGGCGCCTTCTTCTAGGTCAAATAATTCTAGGTGACCAAAACGATCAGTTAAGAGTGAACTAACGGGCTTGGGTTCTTTGAGACTTTCAATGATTTTTATATTGTACAACGGAAATAATCGGGAAGGCGTATAAGCGCGAAAACAACAACGTTGCTCGTCCCCCACACTCCCGTATTGAGACACGCTACTTTCTTATGAGGTTTTCCATTAGTGCACCTCCGCTAGTAATTTTTTTCTCTATGGCCGAAGCCGTCCCACTGAGTTGCTTCAGTTTCTACACAAATTGGGTACCAGATATCATAAACTACAAAATAAATAATATCGTCGGCCTATACGTACTCTTATTAAAAGTCGTTTTTTTTTTTAAAGCAGGTTATGATTATTAAGATTATTTATGTCTACTTAAGTGAATACTCAAATAAATTGACAACACACAACAACGCACAGATATAGAGACAGTGTGTGATCCGCTTACGTTGCGTTATTTACTTCCATTTGTTACACACCACAATTTTTAAGACTATGTATAAACTAGCTTCCCCCAGCAGTTTCACCCGCATCCTGTGGACACTACTTCACGTACCCGATTTATGATCGGATCGGATGAAAATTCATGTTGTTTCGTTTGATCTAAATAGTGGCATTTATAGATCCAAATGCTTATCAATGGTTATTGTTTGTGAAATTACTTATTCCAAAAACCCTGATATGCGAGCTAGGGCTGATCGAATAATTAGATATAACATAATCAATCAAATCAGCTATCTAATCTCCACAACAATCCGGTCACATTTAATTGAACACACAAAACACGACTGGTATCTCATTGCAAATCAATTAATTACTTACATAATAGACCCCGTCAACTAATGGTCATCGGTAAACAAACGTGACGTCACAGGTCAATTGTTTCGGCTGTGACGTTATCAACCTGTTGATGTTACATGCAATCGTTGTTGTTGTTAATGGGTTTAAAGTTGTTTCAACTAACGGGTTTAATTGAATTGGATCAATAAAAACAATCCAATTATTTTTAGAGATATCAATGTTTGCTATTGAGAATTTGATTTTTGTTCGAAAATGGAATTCTAATTGAATCACATACAATTGACAGTTCATTTTTATTTTATTTTTTTACTAAAAACTAACGCAATAAAACCGCAATAAAAAACAATTATCCAGATGAACAAGCAAAACACAACTCAATAAAAGACCGAACGACAAGAGTCATTAAAATCTAATTGAGATATCCATCAAAACTGCTCAAAACATCTTCATTCATTCGCTCAGTCATTCATTCAATCTGATTGTCATTCCCGGACAACCATTCGGTCCTGTAATTACATTCCGTATAACGCAAGGATTGGAATGAATGCCTGTTCAAATATTCGTTTGTCAGTTTGTCCGTTTAAGCCTTTGTGTAATAGGTAAATGTGAGGTAATGCGTTTTTCATTCTTAGATGGATAAAGAATAATTTTTTGATTTATAATTTTTGAAGATTTTTGAGAGGCGCTTTGAAAGAAGCATTTAATGCTGAGAGCACCCAAAAATATTATTTCCAACCACTGGGCCAACAGTCGGCGGACTGTTTAGTGTACCGTGTTGTTTAGGTGATCTTCACACTGCCCCGCATCACGCTGCATCTTGCGTGTCGACGCACCTACGCGCGTTCCTGCGGGAGTGCAGATCTGCATTGTATTGTTTGATAAAATATGTGATAGACATAATTATAACACTCGAAATAAAAATAAAATAGCCATCCCGCAGTTTAGACTATCTAAAGTACATACATCTTTCATGGGATATTGTGTCAAATGTTATAATAAAATACCAGACAACATTCTGGAACTAAATGACATGCGGTTTAAAACTCATATAAAAGCCACACTTTGTAAAAACGCTTATTATAAACTAGCTGTTGCCCGCAACTTCGTCTGCGTGGGCAATATAGAATAGTCAAAATACTACTTATCCCGTAGGTGCATTCTTTCACGTGACAGTATAATTATGATTAGCACTTAGCAGTCGCATAGATTCATTGATCAAAGTTGTGTTGTGGATGTGACCATTTATCTAAACAAAAGAAGTAAAGTTTGTGACGTTGTGAATATCTCTGAATCTAGTCAGCCAATTTGGAAAATTATTACGTATGGTGCGTAAGTAATTTTCACAGGAAACAGCTATAATCTATGTCTATATGCTTTGAGTCTGACAAAGCTGTCATTTGTACATTTTGTGCAGCTGCTGCGACTATTCAGAAGCCAGAAAGTCTGTCAGTCTTACCATGGATATCGTCTTGTGTAGTTGACTGGATTGAAGATAGGCAGATAGGTAGTCGCTCCAAGCAAAATATTGGTACTCAAACAGATTCGGTGACTGGAAGCCAACACCAACATAGTTGGGGAATAGCTGGATGGATGATAAAATGAGTCATCATCATCAGCAGGCGCATAGGGTAGGATAGTTTCACTACTGGGGAGAAACACTTGTATGACGGGGATTTTCTGTGCACTTACTCACTATGGTAAGGCTGACCCCACATTAGGCGTGCGTGATCCTCGGGCGTGTGAGTAGCGCGGGCGTCGCGAGCGCGCTGCGTGAACGTCGCGTTTTGCTGCCCTGCGGCATGTGTGAAGAGTGCAAGCGACGCGCTCGCGGCGAGCACGCGGCGCTCGAGTTGCGTTCTTACCCCTTCGCCCGCTATCCCCGCCGCGCCGCCCGCTAAACGCCTTAGCAGTTAAACGTCAAGGAGAGCGGCGCGTGCGCGCCGCGAGCGCGCTGCAAGTGCCGCAGGGCAGCAAAACGCGACGCTCACGCAACGCGCTCGCGACGCACGCGCGGCGCCCGCGCTACGCACACGTGTGGTGGCCTAAGCCGGGACTCCACCGAAATGTTTGCATTAGTTCACGAATAGGCAAAATGTACGTATCTGTGCGAGTCCACTTCATGTGTTCGTACTTGAAACCTGCAGTTTTGCCAAGATTTTCAAAATGTACGCTCGCAATTTGCCATTTCTTGGTGGAGCCAGCAAATCAAAAGAAACATAAGTGTTGTATACTGTGCGTCACTACCGCACACCGGGAAAATTTCACTCTTGCGAAGGACGTTTATATACCATATCTTGTGTCACACGTAAACAGGACGACAGTAAGTATCCACCGAAACACTTTCAAAGATCTGATGAACAAACAAATCAGACCTGACTTGGTCACCTGGGGCCAATCAGAGCTCTATGAAGCGATCATACGCTTTGGCTCCTACTGTTATTGTGGTTTCTGAAAATTTAATCACCTCATTCAACGATGAATGTAATTCTGATGGTACTATTAAGAACACTTGCTTAGCCCAGAAGCTGACGTTAGCAGGTCAAGTCTTTTGACTTCTCGAATAGGATACCATTGGTTTTTGTGCAATGCACACCTGCAATGCATTCTGGATTAGGATAGGATATAGGTGGATAGGATTTGCAACAGAGAACAATTCTGTCTTTGTGATTAAATGACATCAAACGTAGTTTTATATAAAAGGTGTTTTTTTAGACTTGGCTCGGGTCTTACTGAGACTGTTCGTAATCGTGAACAGTGTATTTGCGATCAGAAGTTGAAAGTAAACATGTCTTTGGTATGCGGCGCATAATTTGTACGTTTTCAGACGCATAAAGCATTTTACGTGTGTATGGTATTAAATCGAGAAAGCTCCCATTTCTTATCTGCACTTTGTATCTGGGCTTGTTTTTAAAGCTACAGAATCCTACATTACCTACCTCACGCTTAACAGCGCTTGCGAGAGATAGATCCTCATTTCTTCTAGGATTAAGTTTACATATTTTGCATCAGAAAAAATAATTAAGGTCTACTTAATACAACCCCAGCGGGGCCCAGCAGGGCCAAGGCCTGCCGGGGCTGCGGGTTGTTCGAAAGAGATACCGCGGCCCTGGTACACAAAAGGCCTATGACGGAACACGACGGTTTTTAGTCAGTAAGAGTCTGACACTCCCTCACCGCTGCTAACCCACAGCCGGAGGGGTCATTTGATGATTTTTGACGTCGGAAAAAAAAAGGTCTACTTAATACCACTCACTCAAAGTAATTTGTTTTAAGGCCACCACATTAGTGGAAGATAAACTAAACTATGTTTATGAAAAAATCCTGATATGAACTCCATCTGTAACTTTAAACGATAATTAATTGTTCCACTAAAGTCATCATTTTTGACATTATGTTCAAAAAATAATTTAGATGGCACCGTTTTAAATTTGGCCGAGAACTATTAATTTTCCTTTCATCAAGGTAATAATATAGTTGGATTTTGATGTGGCACGGCAAACTGACAAACACTATTGAAATGTCTATCGAAAAATTACACTTCGTGTTAAAATATGGTGAATTACGGAAAATACACAACTCCATCTGTTGAAATAATAATCCTCTATAAAGAATGTATTGTCATTTACCACCTCGCTCCTTTGACAAATTGATGGTGTATTTTATTTACCACAGATGGAGCTACTTTAACCTTGGCTAAACAAAATTTTCATTTTTTTTTTCTTCCGAAGTTACTCATAAAGGTGTGATTTTCTGTGTAAAGATTAATAATAGGCCGATCAACTTATATAAGTACAACATTCAAATGTACAGTTTTGACCAATAGATTGCGTGTCGTAATATTTTACATCTTGAATTCACAAAATTAATCATATCTTTTGATAGAGTGAATCGATTTCGATGAAACAAAAACTAAGTAATACCCCAAGTTACGTAGAATTTTTGTATATAAGCATTGTCTGCATTTAATTCGTAGATTTTACGTGAATCCTGAACAAACAAACAGATAAACAGACAAACAGACAAACAGATAAACAGACAAAAATGACAAAAATTATGGAAATGGGTTCTGTTAGTTATCCTTTAACATGCTGGCTATTTTTTTTGTCAATTTCTTCAATGTACAAAAATTACTTTTCTACAGATTTATTATATGTATAGATTAGAAGATTATATTCAAGATAAAAATGCTTGGAAACATGCTGGTCCTGCTCCATAGGACGCACTGACAGTATCAAATTATTGCGAATTTAAAATTACACCCGCTAGTAAGATTGTGTTATTCTTTTGATTGTTTGTTTGTAACTTTGTACAAAAATATAAACTGATTTGTAAATGTGAACACCATGTAGCATTTTAACCTTTTTTTATTATTATTTATTCTCATATTCTTTGTCTATTGTGATTCTACATGATCTTCGCATGTTATTATAGTATGTATCAATACATACAAACTGTAATACCTATTATTTTTAAAAAGAGTAACCATGGAGTTTCTTGCCCGTTCTTCTCCATAGGAAGCTACTTTTGGAATGGGCAACTAGAATCAACTTTATTTATATTTTTTGACGTTCATAAGTGCTTGTGAAAGCCTAAGTGAAATAAATGATTTGACTTTGACTTTGACTTTGACTTTGCATCATCGTGCGGGTTTTTCACGCACTCACGCGCGTAGGTGCGTTTTGTAAATTCACGCACAGCGAGTTCCATTTTCAAATATACACGTCACGCCCATTCAAAATCACGCGCGGCATTGCGGGATTCAGTGTGCCATACCTTGCGTCTCGCCCCGCACCTACGCGCGGGGGTGCGTGTTTCTCCGCATGTATGTGCGTGATCCGCATGAACGCGCGTGGATGCATTTTCAGTGTGTTGGACTATGCGTGTTTTCCATACAAACGGAGATATTTCCATACAACGGAAAAAAACGCATCCACGCACTACGCTGCATCATGCGGGGCAGTGTGATAATCGCCATATGTTTCAAGTTCATGCTATTTCTACTATAGAATTGTTGCAAACTTTGTAGTTATTAAGTACCCATATAACTTTATCTATTCATATTTGAATGAACATAAATTGGAAAGGATGCTCGGATACCGACTATTAGCTCCATTACCTTTGAAGTTGGAACCAAATAAAAAGATTAAAGAATAGCCACATCTGAAATGAGACACTCCTCCTTTTTTGGTAGTCGGTTTTAAATGTAATACATATCATAAGAAAAAAAAGTAAAGCTTGTTTCATAAAAATAAAGATAAAATACGATATCACCTTTAATTATTATTCTCCGTCAGTTTTTCAACAAAATCTACGTCTATAAAATTAAATATGACATTTTGTCTTGTTCAAAATGTCTTGAAATTATTATCTCAGACTGAGATTTAATTATAATTGTCCAAAATATTAATAGTCTATCTCGAATATTCGAAATGATTATTTTAAACAAGTTGGAGTTTTAATGGCGTTTCTGAAAATAACTTCAGGATTGAATAAGAAATATTTTAATGTTTTATTTATTTGAGTGGAATTTTCCCTTTGAAACTAGAGCTGCAAAATTTGGTGAGATTCTACCAAACATTGTCCTTTCGAGTACCAGATTGCATTTAAATATGTTCCGTAAAGATACCTACATTTACTTTTGCATTCGTAATATTAGAAAGGTTATTTCAAGAAAAATATGAATAATTCCATCCCTATGTAATTCTCCGAATTTCCATTCTTCCTTTGTAGGGAATAAAATACGTAAGCCATCAACTGCCTAGCCTTTATCCAACTATATTGGAGTGGGCTTACCAATATTTTACAAGGACCGACTGCCTATTTGACCTCCTCAACCCAGTTACCCGGGCAACCCAATGCTCCTGGTAAGACTGGTTGTCAGACTTACTGGCTTCTGACTACCCGTAACGACTGATACTAAAGATGCGTAAGCTAGAAATTCTACAAAAGTTTAGTCTGGAATGTTCTTACCTCAGGGGCAGATGAAATAGTTTAAAATGTTCACAATTCGCGACGTGAGTACATTTTTGTCTCCCAAGCACCCAGGAAGTTCAACAATAGTAGTTTCCTAGTGGAAATTTCCTGCAGACTTTATGCGAATAAAGAATAATGAAAATCTTTAAAACTTTTGGAATGGGTCCCGTACATTATATTAAGTAGTTAATCAGTTTCAAGAATGTAAAAATTGAAACTGTACCTATTTATATTTGAAAGTGACAAAAAAGAGTGAGTTGATAAATCACATTCCACGTGTTAAACGGGTTTTTTTATAAGGAAAATTAACTTATCGAATGTAAAATAATTTTCATTTCCATTTAAGTGTTTTAACATTCCATTTGTAAGGTAAAAGTACCAGAAATAACAAATCATGGCGGTTTCACAAAAACGTCTTTCATGATTTAAAAGATTTGCTTACACATGTCAGGTACCTCCTACACGACGCTGGATTTAGGCACATTATCAATGAATGAAAGAACGAATGAGTGAATGTATGAATGAGTGACAGCCTACGCACCTGTCTGTACAATTTTTTTGTTTGAAAACCCATTTTTATATTAAATCCATTTATTTTATTAATCTAAATTTTTGGACCACTTTAATATGGATGTTAGAAGTTTTAGAAATGAATTATTAAAAAAGTTTTTCGAATTTTATTTTTATAACAGTGTCCTCTGTCGCTAGATTAAACTTGATATAATGCATAACTTTTGTTTCAAATGGGAATAAAATTCATGAAATATTCTGGACTGCGTCCCAAAATCTGTATTTATTTTGGGAGATTTATGAAACCTGTATTGTACCACCAGAGTTAAGCCAACCTCGTATTTTAGAAACGCTTAAATTGTATAGTAAGGCTTATACGAAGACTAGCTACCACTCGCGGTTTTACTTGCATCTCGAACTCCGTCCACCCAGATGAATATTAGCGTATCATTCGAATTTAACATCGAAATTTTTTCAAATCTGGCCATATTGCCAATAGTTTGTGAGCCATTTGCTAATACCCATTCAATCAAATAAATAGTCTTAGTTTTTATAATATTAGTAGTACTAACAGCTCCCTAGATACTTGTGTTCACAAATACATATCTGTAATAAGATAGACTAGGCCAATCCAAAGGTGTTACTTACTAGACCTTAGCTATCCCTGAAAAGGCAAAAAATATGTACCTTGAAACTTTAAAAAGCCTAATAAATTCTTAACTTCATTAAATCTCTCAGGGAACCCTAAAAAGTAGAGGTGACGGTAAAAATGCAAATTCAGTGGCTCTCACCCGAACCAAAAGTATTCTGTTTGCAATAAACACGTATTAATATCTAGGTGTTGCGTCTCGCCGCCATTTTGTTACAATATATGGACGTTTTCAGGTTAATGGATTTTATTAGTTTCAATGAATTAGTTTTAAAAATGGATATGGAAGGTTATTAAAACGAATAGGTAGACGTAAATAAGTACTCGTAAAATATGTAGTCGGTACTGAAATTTCTTGACTTGGGCTTGGGTTATGAGTGTAATTATGGATTTCGTTTCACTTTCACAAGTTGTAAATCAACTTACATAAAAGTCTATACTAAAAAAATATTAATTACTAATACAGTTACTTAAGTGACGTCACAACGTCTACATTGGAGAAATTTGAAACTCACCTCCTTTACTGTGCCAGTCTTAAATAACCCTAGACCTACTTACATATATATAAGTGCACATGTGTGGCAGCATAACATAGTCGGCAGCGTTGCACATTCACAATCAATGTTTCAGTGTTTGCTTTGACAATGGCATGGCACAGAGAGGGCTAGGTCTTACTGAGAGCGGGGACTCGAATCCGCTTGTAGTTACAAGTTTGACGCTTGTAAAGTGTAATAGGCGTATAAGCGATTTTAATTGTCAGTTTGTTTTTAGGTCACCTAGAAGTGTATAAATGGGAAGTGTTTACTAACCATAAAAGCCACTAAAAACTAGACCTACTTACATATATCAAAGTGCACAAGTATCAATGTTTCAGTGTTTGCTTTGACAATGGCATGGCCCTGAGAGGGCTAGGTCTCATTGAGAGCGGGCACAACGCTTGTGGTTTCAAGTGCGTCTCTTGTAAATAACGACGTAATCTTATAAACGTTTGAGCTATTTTGATTGTTTTTGGGAGTAGATGAGATAAAAGCATGTTAAACAAAAGTGTTTACCAGCCGTAATACTAAAAGAGCGGGATAATTATGTTTTAAAGAAATATTTTTTTTGTAATGTTAATTCTCTTATACTACATCAGGCACATGCAAATCAGGTGTGTATAAAAACCTATGTTGTCTTTTAAACTCATTTGTAAAATTAAATTATTCGAATTAAAATTTTAATGAATCTAGAAGTTTTAATGAAACCTAAACTTTAACAAGATAAATTGGAAGATTAAACTTTGATTTAATAATAACCTATCTATTACAAAAAAAATCTTATTAAAACAAAGTAACTGAAGGTAAACGCCTTCCGCTACCGCTGTAACCTCAGCCTTATGCACTTGTATGAATTTTTATACAGCTATAAAGCTTACGAATGTATGCCCTTGTGATGTTTTGTCGATTTAAGCTAGGTGCACTTAAATACTTACGTGTATTTGGACTTGTTTTGTATTTACTTGGTTTACTGGTAGATTATGCGTTAGATTACAAAGGATGTATGTTTGTGTGGTGACTGGTAAATACTTAGGTAAAGTTTCGTAAATACAATGCATGATGACTATAATTGTCGGATTACCTAGTAATCTATGCAACATAATTTAAGTTTAAGAGTTTGTTTTTACACGCCATTTCAGGAACTACTGAATAGCTTTGAAAATTTCTTTCAGTATATAGCCCAAGAGGTAGGCTGCTTTTTATACGCGTGCGTGGAGCAGTTTTCAGTGGACGCTGCCGAAACCACTGGTGGAAACTAGTGTTAAATACATAGACTAAAAAGATAAACTATAACCCCTATTTACAGGCAAACAGTTCTCTCATTTATTTATTTATTTATTTATTAAACCACCTTAAAACTATCATCACAGGACTTATCCTAATACGATAGCTAAGAACTTAACACTATTTTAAAAACTACGTTATTTACAACTATTATATTATACATTATTCTACTTGGTAACATATTATTAAATATTATTATTCTACTTATAGCATAAAATAAACAGTAATTCCTTTGTGAATTCACCCAAACAGCATGTAAATACATCAATCTTTTTATGTAGGTCATTAATTGTGCCGATAGCTCTAGTTAGTGGTGCTTTGGCGAGTAGGTTGGTTCTCGCTGTGGGTACCAGTAGTAGAGCTGGGCTTCGCCGCCGCCACACGTAGCGGTCCGGCACACACAGGCTCAAGCGCTGCAGCACTGCCGGGTGACTCTCCAATCCGCGAAGCACCTTCACCAAGTAGGCAACCAGTGCAAACTCTCGTCGGACACGCAGTTGATTATAGCCAACCATGCCCAGGACAAACAGGGTGGGATACATCAGTGGGTAAAATGGATATACCCCATATAGCTTCTTGTACAGATGGCGCGTGAATTTATTCTGAACGCGCTCTAACATAACCGCGTACTTCGCTTCGTGTGGGGCCCATATGACCGAACTATGTTCCAGATGACTCCTGACAAGCGCATCATATAGGACCCTAACTGCTGCGATGTTGGTGAAGTTATGTGTCTGCCTCAGAATAAACCCTAAGTTTCTGTACGCTTTCTTACAGATTCTAGTTACATGCTCCCGGAATGTCAAATCGGGAGTCATGAAAACACCTAAGTCTCGTACCTCCGTGACTCGTTGCAGTGGCGCCCCGTCTACCACATAATCATAGCGCACAGGTGTCCGAGCGCGGGTGAAACTCATCAACGCGCACTTGGACACGTTGAAGTACAGCTTGTTTTCATGACTCCATTGTACTATGCGATCGATATCCTCCTGCAGGCGCCTGCAATCTGACTCCGACCTAACATCCAACAGCACCTTTAAGTCATCCGCAAATAATAAACAAGCGCCATGCCTTACGACATCCGGCAAATTGTTTATCATTATGAGGAATTCCAGAGGCCCTAGTTCTTCAAAACGACAACAATACCACACACCACAAACAGATACATAATCACTAAGTAGGTACTTACATACAAACCACAAATACAGGGTTTGGGTATTTTGTGCCGTCGCATAATCCATGTGAGCACAGCTAACATGTTCAAGCTTAAAGCGCCACAAAGCGATGGATTGCGCTGCAAAGAGTTCAGGTTCTGTACTAGGCTGGATCAAGCTAAGTCTAACCTGTGGTCTATGGTTAACCTTTGTATGTAGGTTTATATTAGGTATAACCTACGTGCCCTAAATCATGCAATGGTATGTCTTCGTAAGTTAAAGCGGACAGGGGTTACGATAATTTTGGTGTAATTCATGCAATTTGTATTTTCTTTGTCTGTAATCTCAGATGAGTTCCAATTCGTAAATATTTTTTTAAGCCTATGCATTTCTCTGTCTGAAGCGCGCTGTGGCCAATCTTAGATATACCTACTTACATGAGAAAACAACGAAGATTCAAAACATTACGCAACATCACTTGCCTATCCTTTTTCTAACTGCATATTATTGGAATCGGTTTCCTGCATTTAATTTTAACAATTACAACCTACATACAAAATAATGGCGAATCCAAATTATTATCCTTCTTCCCACTACGGGCACGCATATCGTTTGCCATTTCTGATCTAGATACAGGCTGAGTTCAAACGGGACGACTCATTATCTCGTCGACACGCTTGTGTGTCGTGACACGTCGGTATTAAAAACTGACTGTTAGTGCCCTGTGTCACGGATCTGGTTGCAGCGCAACTGAAATAATGGCTCAATCCTCTTTTTTTATGGGAAATCATTAAATGTGGGGGTCATTTGATGATTTGTGTATGTTCTCGCTGTTGGTGCAACATGAGGGAGTGTCAGTCTCTTACTGACTAAAGCCCACCATGATTCTTTTGGAGCTCTTTATATACCAGGGCCGCGGTAACTCGTGCGTACAATCCCGCATTCTAAAATACTACCTACTCAAGTGGTATTGGCTACACGAGAGGCCTATTACAGTTTTCTTACTGGTCACTAGTAGCAGTCAACTTGTTGCGGACAAAAGGCCTTTTCTTATACTGCTTTCCTAACTGCACGTTGGAAAAAAATCTTAAAATAGTTTTAGTGATTTTTATTTTATCTAGGCTGTCAAACTTAAAGATTTCAAATCTGAGTATATTGTTTGTGTCGACTCACGACATCGGATAAAATCGTAGCATGAGACAATGTTTTATTTATAGACATCGAATGACATTTCCTTATCGATGAAAAGAAGATATTTTTGGAAAATAGTTGAAAAAAGCTTACTTACCAAAAAGCTTATATTGAATGTTACCTGCGCTCATAACATGTCGTGTGCCGTGACTCTAACTTCAGCCGAGCGTTGTTTTTGTTTCAATGTTTATTTGAACTTTGTTCGTTTCAAACTTGTTTTACATTGCTATGTGTTAACGGGTAAGGCTGTGGACAGACAGTTGCTAAGGAAATATTTAATAACCTTTTGCGAAAAGAATAGTTTTTTGTAGATGTCTTACATGTATAAAAACTTACAAATTTCTAAATTGGCAACCCTTTCCTTTTTGGGAAGTCGGCTAAAAAAAACAAAGTTCACTCTCAATAACTTAAAATCTCAGTCTTTTAATATGGTACTAGTTGTAGGTATTAGGGATATGCACAAACAGTGAAATAGAGAAATTAGAGTAACGTCGATGGGTGTAATTACGGAACCCTTTCAAGCTGTAAAACGTTTCAAACAATCAAGATGGAGAGATAGACGAGAGCCGGGAGTAAGTAATAGGCTATTTTGTGGATCGGCAATTTTCTATGAACGCGGAAGAAAAAAAAAAAAGTCGTGGTGGCCTAGTGGGCAAAGAACCAACCTGTCGAGTATGAGGGCGCGGGTTCGATCCCAGGTTCAGGCAAGTACCAATGCAACTTTTCTAAGTTTGTATGTACTTTCTAAGTATATCTTAGACACCAATGACTGTGTTTCGGATGGCACGTTAAACTGTAGGTCCCGGCTGTCATTGAACATCCTTGGCAGTCGTTACGGGTAGTCAGAAGCCAGTAAGTCTGACACCAGTCTAACCAAGGGGTATCGGGTTGCCCGGGTAACTGGGTTGAGGAGGTCAGATAGGCAGTCGCTTCTTGTAAAGCACTGGTACTCAGCTGAATCCGGTTAGACTGGAAGCCGACCCCAATATAGTTTGGGAAAAAGGCTCGGAGGATGGATGGCGGAAGAAGACACAAGAAGTAGTCATTTTAATTTCATATACCCAACTACTTATTCTATAAGGTAAGAAGGCATTATTTCCAGTTAACCACATATTGATACAGGGATAAAATAGTAGGTGCACCAAAAAGAAATCAAAGTAAGAAAATAATATAAACTGTATTATTACAATTCTTGTGTCCACACCCTTACACTCACGTTTTTGAGAGCAAACATTTTTCGACAAAAACCAGCCAACTTGTATTTACATGATATTTGAAAGTACAATTGGTTACCAAGCTACCGACTACCCCGAGTGGTATTCGTAAACTGTTCCCATTTTCGTATACTTAAGTAATAAATACGAAGTAGTTACGAACTCTTTGCTGAATTTACTAGTTTTTCATTTAAATTAAGTTTGTAGTTCCTTTAATAAGTTGCAGTTTCATTAGGTGCTTGCAACTTTGTGGAAGTTTTTGAATTTTCTGTCTTATTTTTGGTTAAGGTGGAGCAACTTTGTTAATGTATGGAAATAAGTAGGTAGGTACTGCGAAAGCTGCAGTCCCGATTTAAATGACGTATAATTTGGCTAGGGATGTGATATGTAGACAGTTCATGAAATGTAATTTTTTATAGGTAGTTACATCATGGACACATATTGTGCAATTAATAATTTTGAAGGTAACATGCGTGTTAAGACCAAACAAAAAATAACTCGAGCTAGAACAAGCATTTTTTTAAACACAATAAGAAAAATACTCTGCATCTGTTTAAATAAAAACATTTCGATAAGATGAGGTAGAATGAGCATGCTCTCGTTTGATATAAACGCATCGATATAAACCCAATACCACGTGTACTTTATGTACTTACTAATGAATGTCAATTCAATAATTATCAGACTTTCACACCTGAAAGCTTCGATAACGGGTTAATCTACCCATTGTATTTTCCTACAATTTCCTCCGAGTGTCAGCAGACACACACATACACATATGCACATATGCACACACACACACACACAATCTATTTACCTAATATAATTAAGTCACGCGTCACAGAAATCGGTTTAACACACCGTTGATTTACGATTACACCTTGTATTGTGATTAGGGTAATACTGGGTACACATTTGTATCAGCGTAAGAAGGTGAGAGGATTAGTATGATTTTCATGGGGTGATCAAATTTTTTTGACTTGCAACCAGCACTAAATTATGGATTAAAAATCGAATCCTTTCACAACAGTCTATAGGTATATATGTGGTACATGTATTGGTGATAGCAGCGTGTAAACCCGTTTTATAGTTTCCGACCATACAGACAAACCCTGTATTATAACAACCAATATAAACAATATCTTTAAAAATAACCATCTCTTAATAGATAAATGTATGAAAAAGTCTGAAATAAGCATTTTCCATTTCAAGCACTACTTTTAACAAAATTTCACTCGTTTTTTTTCCTGCTTTGGCCATTTCGTTCCTATTAACACTTCAATTGATAAAGGTATCAAAATTACACACATGCTTTTTTTATTTTTTCGTTAAGCTACTGCCTTTCCCAAACCTCACTTCTCATACAAACACAACATTGATTGAAACAGATTCACATTGGAGCCCATTTACTTCGGCAAACAACCGGCCGGTATTAGGCTATCGTGTTACAAAAACAACACCCTGTAATTTGTTTGACAGGGGACAAGTGACATATTGTTGTAAACGGCAAAAATAATTGATATCCCTATTAAAATCTTTCATTTTAACCGACTTCAAAAAAGTAGGTTTTTAGTTTGATCTCTATGTATGCTTGTGTGCGGTTATCTCACGTTCGTCTGAACTGATTTCGATGCGGTTTTCAGGATAGTATTTTTCAGAGGAGAAGTTTTGAAGTTGGTATATTATTGAAGTTTAGAAAAAAGCTTTCGCTTTCCTTTTGTTTTTAAACTTAATATCCATCTTCTTCGAAAGAAATAAATCATATACTTACTAAAACATGAAAAAAGAAAGTTCAAAAACACCAATTCAAAATTGCATTCCACCAGAAAGATACATAATATCTCACTGAATCAATCCTTTTGATACAAACATCGTCACTATTATCCGACTTGGAAACTTGGAGACACGTCTACCAAAATACACAATTATAGCCGTCTTACAAGTTTGTGTCCGCAAAGGCCTTATATGTCATTCAGGCTTAGAGTATGTAACTATCTGGATACGCCATTGCCATGCCTTCCCGTCTGCCAATGGGACCATCAAGCAATGTTATGTATGATTAAGCCTTTCTTAGAGACAATCAAATACAATATGGTTAATGTAAAAGATAATCGTTATTGTTATGACAGTTTCAAACGATTTTTCTACAAAGTGATCATTGGTCGTACGAAAGCCGCTCATAATTCAATGGACATGAATGTATGGTCAAGTTTCTGGCTGTGTTAGTCAATCCCGTAGTGAGTGTGCGTAGCGTTGTGATCGAAAATGCAGGAGTGAGCTATAACTACATATTTATTCCGTTGCCTCACCTCCCGCGCGTACATTGGCAGACTTTTTTGCTTATCGATTTGTGCTCATGGATGTTTCAGTTGGTGAAATGATCTAAGTGTAAAGGAGAAGTTAGAATGTGCGACGTCGAAAATTCGATTAATTTGTCAAGTTATGTGAGGTCGGATCCTAGGGGAAGATCGCTTTGTATTGGCTTTTAGACTTGATGTGAACTTGCTCTAGAAGCTGTCTTTGAATTGAAATGTAAGATTTAATACAGGTTCTGTATTTGATTGAGAAAAACTTATTAATTGTGAACTTAATTATATAATAGAAAAATAAAAGTAAATAATGTTATGATTTGAATGCACCTAGTACATACACTAAAATCCAAAATACTTTTTACAACACTTAGCCGCACACGGTAGACTACCCAATCGGACGACATTAGGCTCGATAGTAGGTTTTTTTTTTGAGAAAATCATGAATTCATTCAGTCTCTAGTCGGTCTGAGACCGGCCAAATATCTGGTTCTTATAGTTTGCGTTCTATCATTCATCTTCATACTGATTTATGAGCCCAAACAAACTATCGACCGACTAAAAGTTTGCAGTATTCCAGTGCTCTTAAGCTCTGTTTCATTTAAATGGCCATCCGCCGGGGTCCATGACTCAGATAACAATACTTTATGGTGCCAACGTAAAATATTTACAGTTCCCAGTACTTTATTAACACATGAAACAATCAGTTTATTTACACGCACGTTTGGCTACCGCAAAATAATTTATTTGCGTGAAATGAGAACATTTCAATTGGTTAAAACTTATTGTCGATTCAATTTATTATCGTATTGCGTGAATATTTTCTGCTTGAATGTCGTACTTTTTTTCCTTGTATTTTTTATCCTTTTAAATTGAGCGTGTTTTCATAAAACAATCCCACATCACAGATGAGTACCATCTGTAAATGCCACAAGTAAAATACATAAATTACTATTAATTGAATTAGCTTAATGAAAAAGAATTTTCCGATAACTACCCGAGTGCTTTATGTTGGTACCTTTTTGCGCAAACAAGCTTTAGTCGTCATCCTCCGAGCCTTTTCCCAACTATGTTGGGGCCGGCTTCCAGAGTAACTGGATTCAGCTGAGTACCAGTGCTTTACAAGACGCGACTGCCTATCTGACCTCCTCAACCCAGTTACCCGGGCAACCCGATACCCCTTGGTTAGACTGGTGGCAGACTTACTGGCTTCTAACTACCCGTAACGACTGCAAGGATGTTCAATGACAGCCGGGACCTACAGTTTAACGTGCCATCCGAAATAACAAGCTTTAGTATAAGCCAATAAGCCACAGTAACAAGCCCTAAAAACTACTATTTCTTCTCCGTATTCCTACCAAAACCAGTCGTAAATTCGCGATAATTTCTCCACTCTTAGCATGTGGCTCCAATCGGGAGCGCCTGTTCACCTCCGATTCGTTAAAGCTTAGCGTAATGAAGACATATGGCTGCCATTCCTTCATGCGAACTGAGGAATGGTTGCTAAGATCCTGAGTGCCAGTAAATGATTGGTACAGTTTTGTGAGAAGGTCTACCTTGATGAGTTTTGATTGTTTAGATCACACACATCATTTTGCTCGCTACGCTTTTCTGTTTGGATAACTATGTTTCTAAAGTGACTTTTATCATCGGGCTTTTTATCGTCCCACGGCACAATCCTCCTCTCACACACAGAAGGTCTGAAGGTCGTTAATCCTTAAGATGTAATTTATAACTTTATTTTAACTTATTTAGATACAGGTTCAAGTTTATATCGCTATTATCAAAGTATCACAATAAGGTAAACCTTATCTAAAAAAATATACTTTTCATTTTAACAACACGCATTTACAAATCTGCATTTCTCCCGAGATAAATCATAGAGAATTCTGTTAGTATTTTATTTCTTTGTTCGTACCCATATGATATGAATTGAAATCGAAACCACCACTACACTACTCGTAACCACTACACCACTACCTTCACTAGTGCATATGTCACCGTAAGATTACAAACATCGTTAGATTACAATCTATCTCGAGAGATTGTAAACTGTCGAATTATTGTAAACCGTAACAACCATAATGCGTTAAATTGCAATCAGGTATTGCAATTTAACGCATTATTTTTCGCTATATTATAATCTATCGATGAGAAATTGTCAAATTGTCAACTGTCCGAAAGCTCTCCCTGATTGGTCAGTCTTTTTGTAAGATCGAGAGCGATGTAGAGCGGTCAAATTGTCAACTGGCGTAGAACGGAATGCATCTTGCGCGCTGATTGGTAGAACGTCAAAAAAGACAATGTTCTTTGCAACTCCCGGTGTCACAGCTCTTTGACGTGCAAAAATAAGTGACGGTTTAATTTTTTATAAAATCAAAAATTGTACTTAATTTTTAAGACTCAAATTACACACAATTAAAAATTGTATTAAAAATTGAAGTTAGTGACGAAAACGAATCGCTGCAAAACCGACTCCACGTAGTCTTGTCTGCCCTACCCCTAGAGTGCAATTCAAAACCGCGTAGGCGCGGAGGGGCGAGGCGGCCTGCGAGCTGAGGCGCAGGTAGTTTCAGCGCTCGCCACCGCGGCTGAGGCTGGCCGGCTCCGCCGGCCAGCAAGCCGAAGCTGCGGTGGTGAGCGTGAAAACCATCTGCGACGATAAGCTCGCATGGGACCGCCGGAGCCCCGCAGCGCCGGAGCCGTGACAGAAGTTATTCTTGCTGCATGTTGCATGCTTACTTCCATGCTGGGTCAATTAATATGGGATGTGTTACATTTTAAACAAAAAACTCAGTAGGTACGAGTTAAAAAATTAGAAGGTAAATAAATATTTTTATGATGTCATTTAATAGTATTTAAGAAGTTTACTGTTAGAATGCATGCTACAAATTTAGATGCAAAAAAATAACCATCATGCTGAGTTGTATTTAGAGTGGAAGATAACTCGTGGCTAAGATAGTATTATTTAGATGCTCGACGCTTTATTAATTGTGGCTGACTTAGTAATTTAGAAGGCAACATACATTTTTGGGGGCGAATAATGATATTAAAAAGAAGCCTGTTTAATTAGCACCCCTTTTATTTTATTTTTAAATATTAGTTTGTATTTGAAGACAAAATACCTAACTGTATTTTTATAAGAGTTATTTTTATATAAATTTAATACTTGAAGAATTTTTGAAGAGCATTTATTTTATTTAACTGACACCTCTATTTCATTCCTAACTCTACGGGAACTCCATGGGAACAGAACGGCTGGTCGTGATTGGTCGATCTTACAAAAAGACTGACCAATCAGAGAGAGCTTTCGGACAGTTGACAATTTGACAATTTCTCATCGATAGATTATAATATAGCGAAAAATAATGCGTTAAATTGCAATCAGATGTTACGGTTCACAATAATTCGACAGTTTACAATCTCTCGAGATAGATTGTAATCTAACGATGTTTGTAATCTTACGGTAACACATATACATCATTGCATAACATACGACATACATATTAAACTGCAGCTGTGATGCATCTTAGATACATGCATCCTGCACGCTGGACGTGACCCGAATAGGTACAGAAGATTTCCAGCTAGACTTGTAGAAGTCGAAATTGTCATAGGGTTTCGATAAGTTTCTTTTATATACCAAGTACCTAATAATGTTTTAATAGAAATGTTTATAGATTTAATTTTTGAAAGAATTGAGAAATATTGAGCCAAATACAAAAAAATATCTACATATATCAATACAATTGAATAATAAGGTTTCAGTTAGAAAAACATCTAAATAACATGTATTCTCTAACTTAATGATAAAAAACAGAAACCTCAATATTTAAACATCTAAAACGAAGAACATGGCATTATTTCCAAAAACATTTTGATAAAATAAACCCCAGAACACAAGTAACCATTCTAGACTCTAGAAATATACTAAGTGCTTTAAAAGAAATGCTTAAAATCCTATATAACTTTTATAGAGTAACAAATGACATTAGTTTCACCCCAAGGAGCTCTGTGCTAACAAAATAAAAATATAACGTTGTGTACATAGCTTTAGGGATTGTTCACACCAAACGTATTGTCCGCCGCTGACTGTGAGTATACTCACTGTCTGCCCCAGTGTGAACGTCGACTCAATCTGCAGTACGCGTACTCACCAAGCCGACAATAGGCTATAGCGTACGATGCGCTTCATGTGTGAACAAAAGAATAGGCTCTTGTAGGTTCACACTAGATGCGTACGCTGAGCGGCTGACTATTCTACACATAAAAGGGCTCAGTATTTGAAGTTGCTCGTAGTATTTTATAAACGATAAAACTAGCGTAATTTATTTTTTTCAAATCAGACGTTTTACTGATATTTCAATTAAATTACGCGCATTCAAATAGTTGCCATTTGCGAAGCTCTAGAGGAAGACGAAAATAATAAAAAGAAGAGATTGTGGGTACATCCCTTAAATTTGAGGAGATGTTTTCTTGGTCAATTTCATACTTTATATTTCGAATATAGACTTTATCCAAATAAGTTCAAGAAATATTTTCGTATGACAGTAAAACATTCGATGAGTTACTATCTTTAATACGTTTAAGTTTATATAAAAGGGACACTAATTATCGACGTGCTGTACCGAGGCGCGGCGGTGCGTACGCGGCGGAGCGGCGCTATTCGGCAACTGCGTCCGCGTAGCCAATCCGCGTCCGCCGTGCATAGTCGCGTAGTAAAATAATCGGCCACTGAGAGTCAGCTACAACAGACGACGTAACAGCGTATAGTCGGTTCGGTGTGAACGACAATTTCAATATATATGGAAAAGCAATAAACTGCGTAACGCGCGCTCACAGTCAGCGGCCGACAATATGTTTGGTCTGAACGATGCCTTAGGTCTTAAATGTACCGTTTTGCATACGAAAATGCAGTTTTCCTAAATGGTTACTGGTTTACTTCGGTGGGTAATATTACAAATCGGAATGGTATGTAAGCCAGTTTCATGAAGTTATTTAGACTTTAGTTACCTACATTTCGGGGCTGCGGGTTGTTCGAAAGAGATGCCGCGGCCCTGGTACATAAAAGGCCTATGACGGAACACGACGGTTTTTAGTCAGTAAGAGTCTGACACTCCCTCACCGCTGCTAACCCACAGCGGGAGGGGTCATTTGATGATTTTTGACGTCGGAAAAAAAAAAGAAAAAAAGAAAAAGTTACCTACATTTTAGTTTGGAAAAGTATTTTCATCATCATGTTAAATTGCAGAGCAGAGGCCTCTTCTCATACAGAGAAGGAATGAGCGTTAATCACCATGCTTGCTCAAGTCGATTTCTTAAAGATGTTTTCCTTCACTTTTAAACATAAAAATAGTTTATTGTCTAAACATAAGTAGGTATGCAGTACAAATAGGGTTTGCAAAGCAATCATTAGTTGATGTTCAAGATATTCCTAGAAAGTTTTTCTTAACTTGAAAAAGAAAATTTAAATTCAATGCAAAGTTCAAGGTCGCTTTCGAAAAGTTTCAACAAAGAATTCAAAAATATTTTTAGCATTATTATTTCATCAAAAAATTACAATGCTCTTTGCTATTTATTAATCTCTTTACAAAGGATAGAATTTACTTTCAAAATTGAATATTAATAAGAAAGACTGAAAAGTAAAATTATTGCTTACGTAGCAATTTGAATAAAATTTTTCAATGAATTGAATTCATCAAAGAGTGGGTATGTAAACAATAAGTATTATAGCAATAATGTATGTACCTATTGAAGTTTGACAAAGGTCCAAAAAATAAGGTCCTATGCTTACTAGATCTGTTTATGATAAAAGACAGGTACTAAAAATGTATTATAATTATGTGTTATTCTAAAAATTCTCATCAAATAAGTATTTTTTTATGTTTTGTAAATTATTCTTAAGTAAAATTCGTATGATATTTTAGTCTTAATTTCCAGATTGGTGATAGTGGTTAAGAAAATGATTGTTATGAATTTTAATAGTTCAGCTTTCAAACAATGTATAAAGAAACATTCTTCGCCGAGTAAATGGCAAAGCAATAAAATTACTCCTGAATTCACGGACACGATACACCACATTCGACGTTAACCTTTCCCGCCATAAAAACCGCTCCGAAGGTCATTGTCTCATGTCAGACGCACTACGCCCTTGACCTTGGCTATAATTAATTAAAACACATATTAATCTTACGCAACGTGAATTAAATGTGCTAGTAACACTCAAGTTATTAGCAAAAAACGTTGTTTGGTGAAATTATGAGCAAATTGCTTTCGGAGTTTTTACGGTAGAAAATGGTATTGTGGAGATGAAAGTTGTTTGTTACATGATCATAATTATTATTGTAACTCATGGTGCAGACAAATTCATGTATAGGTAATAATACCTATTATAAAGCTGTAGAGTTTGCTTGGCTAATCTCAGGAACTACTGAGTCTATTAGAAAAAATCTTTCAGGTGATATTGCCCATTTATCGCAACAGGATATAAGCTACTTTTATCCGGATTTGTAGAAAAGTTTGTACGGGACGCGAGTGAAACCGCCAACAGAAGCTAGTTTAAATTATATTTTTTTTACAGTAGAATTCATAGGAATCAACTTCTTTGGCTTTGCCTAGGTTTCCATTATAATGGCCCTTTCGCAGCAGTAGATTTTCCGCTTAAGCATGACACATGCCAAAAACCTAGCTCTTGCGCGTTTCCACGTTTCATCTTTTAATCTGGTAGTTGTCAATTTGTTTGCTGTTCCCGTTCGTGTGCAGTTGCGACGCTCGCGCCGCTTACGATCCGATTAGCTTGCAAAAAACCGCTGGCGTGAAATACTGTTATTTAGTAAATACCACTTCATAAAAAATACCATCAACCATTTTGGAGCATAGTTATGTTTTTATGTAAAAATCATATTTGTTAAGTAAACTCATACGTCTATACTAATATTATAAAGAGGAAAACTTTGTTTGTTTGGTTGGTTGGTTATAATGGATAAACACAAAAACTACTGAACCGATTTTAAAAATTCTTTCACCATTAGAAAGCTACATTATCTGCGAGTAACATAGGCTATATTTTATCCCGGTACAGGCAGTAGTTACCACGGGACGCGGGTGAAACCGCGGGGAAACGGCTAGTAGTTTATAAAGTCACTAGATTAAGCTTTTGCAGTCAATATACCACAAAACAAAATGGCATAAACACCTAGGCATTAACTTTCCTAACACATTTAGAGGGTCGAAACTAGTTTAGCGGCTGACTTGGGGGCAGTAACACTAAACCAAGTTGCTGATTACCACGATCTTGTTAAGTGGGCGGAAAAAGGACCAACACGTTAGTATTGGATAGTCTTTCTTTATTGTTTTATTTAGTTAGAAGCTGGTCCTTTTTTTGTAGTTTATATTGGTAAAACAAAATTCTACTAATGAAAAAAAATATATTTTCATCAATCGACTTTTCTAAAAGGGGTTCTCAATTCGGTTGTATGTTATTTGTTTGTGACAAAATAAACACAGCACTGCAGACACCGACTTTTTAAAGACATTTCAAAACTTTTATTTTGTTCCTTTCAGTGTTTTGTAATGTTGGTTTCAATTAATTTGTTAAAGGTATTTTGTTGTTAACTCTTGTAAGTATTTGACCGTTAAAAGAGGAGCTTGTCGCTTAGTAGCACTCACAAGGGTAGACGTTCATAAGGTTCAGCAACGTTTAGTGCGGTCGATTGGATGGGTGACCATCTATGTCATGAGGAGTTTCGTAGTATTTCAGAGGGCACGGTAAATTAGTGGGTTTCAGCTGTCAATTAAATACTACTAGATTTTGTTTTAATGTTATGTACAAGAAATTAGCATCGTTTAACTTAGCAAATTTAAGCAACCGTGTATGCCAAAGCTTTACTTAAATAGCCCAAAGTCAACAATACGTTATGTTATATTTACCCAAGTTAAGCTAAAATGTAAACAGTTGCAATGCTAAAATAAATACCGCTGTTTCCTTTGATTCGAAAGCGCCGCCCGCCGTCGACTGAAAATGTGCAAGAGGAAATCTTATTGTATAAGCAGTGTGTGTACCAATATGGTTTTGACTTCTGACTATTATTAGCCTTTAACGCTAAGTATATATGTAAGTACCTACTCATCAAACTTTCAAACAATATACACAACTACTTTCCCCACGTCATAAAAACTAGCTTAGGTATGTCATTTCTCAGGCTTTAGATTACCAGTGTGGGTACCAAATTCCATTTAAATTGCTTCATTAGTTTTAGCATGAAAGCTGGTAAGAAGGACGTGTAAGTAAGGATAACCTTAGATAGAATCTCGATTTGACCACTGTAGTCCTTCCTTTGTCAACCTTAAGTTGATTACAAACTACAACCGCAAATGAAACAAATTCCCATCTAATTTTAAACCAAATCCCACCGCCTACTTTCTACTGTATCCAGTTTAAACTGGATAAATCTCTGATAGCAATACCCACGTATAAAGTCTGTGGTACAATATAAACTCGTGTCCAACTTTGACGCACGCTTCCTTAGCCGGTTAGACGAGGAACGGGCACGCGATAGTTTTATGGACTGAGCTTACACGACAATATATACTGATAAATCAATAGATTTAAATATAGTATTCCACTGATAAAAATTTGTTGTTATTAGTATAGAACAGATATCAGATCTTCACACCCGTTTTTGTTAACGCCTGCAGAAAAACTAAGGTTGCGCGTATCTGTGTTATGTTGCTATTCAAAACCGGTAGGCGCTTCAAGCCTTAAATATGTACGCGTACGTTTCAAATACTAATTAGTAATAAATAAATGCTAATTAGATTTTGATGAAACCGCCGAAAAAGAGGCAATTATTGCTATTGAATATAAACTAAAGACAATAATAAAAAAAACAAGAAAAAAGTCGGAACAAGAGCATACCTATTTATCTATACTAATATTATAAAGAGGTAAACTTTGTTTGTTTGGTTGTAATGGATAAACTCAAAAACTACTAGGCCGATTTTAAATATTCTTTCACCATTAGAAAGCTATATTATCTGCGAGTAACATAGGCTATATTTTATCCCGGTGCGGGCAGTAGCTCCCACGGGACGCGGGTGAAACCGCGAGAAAACGGCTAGTTGGTCTATATTTTTATAACATTCCTCTCCATAATTATTGACACAATTGTGATACAATTCATCATTTGCTCTTTTTGTTAAAATACATGCTCTAGTTACCAGAGTGCTTAGTGCGAGTTTTCGTGAATTTTTTTACGGACTCACATGAGAGCGCGTATACTAAGATTTGTATGGAACAAAAACAGCTCCACCTAGTGTCAAAAATTGGAACCTGTTTTTGTTCCATACAAACAGTGTTGCCAACAGTTGTAGAAGCTTACCACCAGAGTCAACTTTTAAAACCACCAGAAAACCACTAACAAAAATTTATCCCACACTTAAAATCACCAAATTCACCACTAAAAAAATATTGTTTATATTTTATTGTAACCTAAAACAATTTAATCATCCAAAGATGTAACTCGGCAACGATAGAAAATTAAAACAGACAAAGCATTACATCTGTTTAGCAATTCATCCGACCCGATCCGAATCCTTCACAAATTATAATCGGCGTAGTAGTTTCACAAATTGTTTAGTTACGCATTTGACCAATGAATGAGTACTTAATATAATTATATAGTAGTCGTTCACCTTTTTGTTTTGTAGATGCTTTTTTGACATTCCGTGAGACTTCAAATCTCCATAGTAACTCCTTAAAGTTGTACCACAAAACTTACATTTCGCTACTTGACCCGCAGTACTTTCAACATTTCGCCACTAAATAGGGGACTTAAACCACCAGTATTAGTGGAAAATCCACTAAGTTGGCAACACTGCATACAAATCTTAGTATACGCGCTCTCATGTGAGTCCGTAAAAAAATTCACGAAAACTCGCACTAAGCACTCTGTATATGAAATATTTACATGAAAACACGAGTTGGCTTGTATACCGTCAATCCAAGTAAATTCCTTACACAAAGCTTTGCTCCTGTTTGAACAGAAACTAACGTACTTTGTGTTTGGTGTAGGTTTCCATACGCTTTATATTGGATTTCGCAGGAATTTCCATACATTACTATATGTTAGTTGTATTGCTAATGGAATTATAGCTGCCGAGCCATGTTCAGTCAATAACTGGAGTAACTAGAATTCTGTCAATATGGTAGGCATATTTTTAATTTTGTCGGATAAATAACAAACATTGCTTTGTTGGTAAATATATATTTATACTTCTATTATATCGGGTATCGGGTAGGAGGAGGTCAGATAAGAAGTCGCTCCGTGTAAAACACTGATACTCGACTGTATGTCATTAGACTTCAAGCCGACCCCAACATAGTTTGGAAAAGGTAAACGTTAAAACATATCCAGCAATATACACTTCTCATAAAAACTCACTAAACAAGAAAGCAGAGCGTGCAAGGAACTTTGAAATTCTTGCATTACTTGCATTCTTGACTGTTGCTGCAAATGCAAGCTCGCAGCTACTTCGAAGCCCGAGTCAAGCCACAGGTGTGTCGACACCAACTAATTTATAGCACAAAGTTTGTACTGCCGCATATTATTGCTCTGGGGTTTTATATAGCTTCGTTTGTACTTAGTTTTGAAAATGGAGGAAGAGTAAAGGACTATGATATTTGAACCACCACGCCCATAACTTATTAGTACTAACTGTTGCCCACGGATTCCCCCACGTCCCCGTACCCGGAAATAATAGAAATCGTTTATTTGCAGTTTCACTTTAATCGGTTTAGTAGTTTCGGGACCTTTTGGTTATATAAAAATATCTACTCTTTGTTATTTTGATTAATGAAAGTTGTTGTGTGCAGTGATAAGCACTGTTAGTTGTCTATAGAGTAAACTTTGCGGTGCACTTGTATTACTTAAGAAGTATAGGAGTACAGTCGGTACAGATATAGATTAACGCTAGTAAAACATATACCTACACGTGCAGAAGCCAAGAGAAAACGAATACTCATAAACTCATAACACATCGCATACATTTTGCAGAAAGTGGGTGGTACTGCATTACCTTATAACGGAGTGCCCACATTCGTCTTCAGTTTACAGCCAGAGAACCGAGACTGTATCATTTGTGTTACGACCTATATACACGAATATATCGATACGAATGCGGTTTTGTATCGATATATTTTTGTAGTTTCGATTCTCGGGTTCAGAATTGGAATTTAGAATGCAAAAGATCTGTCCAAAGTTGCAAACCTTCTTATCGATTTTGTTGAAAGTTTATTTTAAAATCACAGCAAGACTATTTTGAGCACAATTTCGATTCAATATTAGTTAACAGAGTATGATTTCAAATGTTAAAATTAATCGCCAGCCAAACAGACAGCAGTAACTTGAAATGTAACTATTAAGTATCTCACAGAATATACACGTGTAGAATCATCGGCACGAATCTTGAGAGCTGACCTTCACCTGCGCAGAAGTGATTTATTAGCAAAGAACCAATCCCGAGTGACGGCTATGACGCAATGCACTGCGGGCCAATCATCGCTTTAGCCCGCCCCAGCGCCTCACTTCATACCACAAAAGGGACCCAATAAATTACTTCTGCGCAGGTGAAGGTCAGCGCTCAAGATTCGTGCCGATGATTATAATTATATGAATTAAAATACTAATAAGAAAGTCGATTCGGCAATCGATACAAATGTATTGTGGATGCGGGTCCTAACTAAGACGCATTGTAAGCTGGATGCTTTCCAAGTGGGACATCCTGTCGCCAAATATCTTGTGAATTTCATACAGAATCGCTAAAGCCTTGTAAATTGATTCCTACTCGAAGAATAACCAAACTTATTTGGAGGCAAAAGATACAATATTGTGTATTTTGCTGTATCAGCCTGCAGAAAGGCTGAATAATATGTTAAGACAGTAAAGTATATGAACATTTCTACCTACTAGATGTTGCTTCAATGTATGTGTGTATGTACTTGGATAAAACTGCGTTTAGCATATGTATTGTCTTTTAAATCTTTAGGTAAAAAATCGTTTTTTTTTATGTAGTTCACAACTTCACGTCATAAATAACAAGATTAAGAAAAAAATATATCCAAAATCTGATCATGAAACAAAGAAATCTGTAGAACATTCTGAATTAATTAAACTTATGTATTTACAAACGATAACCAATCTTGGGAAAATCTATGAAAATTAGAATCTCGTCGCAGATGGAAACAAAAGGATTTTGCTTAAAATTAATATTTACATAGATAGCGATAAGCCGATTACTAAGGCTCAAGATCTGATATTGTCTTTCGTTATTATTTTCTCTTATAAATACTGGCGTTTAAATAGCTTCTTCTTCTTCTTCTTCTTAGCGTTTATCCCGTCTTGTGACGTGGTCCGTTTACCGTATCTTCTTCTTCCACTTCGCTCTATCATGGCGTGTAAATAGCCTCACCGGAAAATATGAAAAAATGGAAAAATTGAATGTAGTAATAAAAAACACCTTTTTCATAAATAATACTGTATTTATTTTATTAACACTACGAGTATTGCAAACAAACTACAAACACCAATAAAATTCTAACAAATCCGTGCTACGAAATAGAAATGTGAATTAATGTGGCTTAGCTTTAATACATAACTGCGAAGAAAGAGTATGACGACCGAATTACCTGAAACACGAAGTAAATATTATGTTAGATATTAAAAAAATAGAAGAAAGAAAGAAAGAAAGAAAATACATTTAATTACGTAATTGTTATGTAAATACACTCGTGTTTTACAAAATGTCAGATGAGCCTGATTAAAATCTTTATCTTATAGGTCATTGTTTAAAATTACCTTCAGACAGCGGTTTCTCCCGCGTCCCGTTAAATTTGCTGTGATGATCTGGATCTTTGGTTGAACTCGCTAATGTCAAAAAATCCCTAGCCCATTTTTTATTAAAGAAGAACAAAGATTACTTCTTTCCGAGTGTCCAAAAAAAACGTGGGTGGAAGTTACTTTCAGATATTACTTCAAAATGTCTCAAAGTTCTTACCGATATAAAATTAGAATAGGACAAAGTGATGACTCCAAAGGCAGTCATGTAGACTGGCACCTGACTCATTTGCAGTGCCACTACAGCCAGCGCTCGGAGATCAGACCGGCAGTGGCAGTGCTCCCAACCGCTGTGGAATATCGACGTGCCTACTAGTGAAGCCTGAAAGAGATTTGTCCACTGACCTCTATATTTACCACTGGACCGGCTGTTCCGTACGTTTGACAGCAATTTTTTTGTGCCCATTTGAAGTGCCAATATCGTCTAAGCGAGTGTCCACAGAACTAATTTTGACGTATAATTTCAAATGGTTGTGAGAGAAGTGTTTGTTCATTGGTTCACTGTAAAATAATTTTAGTACCACGGACACTCGCTACGTCTAACAGCGCCAAAATGGCGATTATCAAACGGGCACAAAAGCACGTTGACAACAGCCTGTCCAGTGGTGAATATAGAGGTCAGTGGATTTGTCAGACACATTATGTCAATATTGATTTCTGACACTTACGCGAATATTAGACATTTACGGCCAGTTTCTTCATCAAAAGTTAAAGTTAAAGTTATGGCTAAAGTAATGTCTAAAGTAAAAGTAACGGTCAAATTCAATTTTTCTATTAGTTTTGCTGTCACTTTAGCCTTGAATAAACGAATTTGACCGTTACCTTTACTTTAGACATTACTTTAACTTTAACTTTTGATGAAGAAACTGGCCGTTAGAGAAAACTTTTACAGATTTTATCGCGGTTATAATAATATTATTCAATCCCAGCTTGTCGGATCCTTTACAGCATCCATGGTCGCGGGCAGATTAAGGTGTTGGTCGTCGTTCGTCGTTGGCCGTGACCATGGATGCTGTAAGTAAGGTACGTCTCCGAAACGTCGGGATTAAATAATATTAATTTTACCGCGATACAATCCGCAAAAGTAGTTTTATTTAAAGATCTTGTCAATGTTTTCTAACCCAAGAAGCTTATTTCCGCACAAACTCGTGCGATGTTCCAAGCCGCCATTAGATTTTCAATGAACTTATAATACTGGGTTACAGTAAACAGATAAAAAAATCTTAGACAGGAGTGCTTTGACGCTGCATGCCATGAACGAAGATAGAAGATACGATATAGCGATGACTTACCAAGAATACAGCAATAAAGAAATGATGCAAATGATTACCTCATGAGTGATGTCTCCGGCAGCCATCATGTAAGATCCAGTCAGTACTATAAGACAACTGATGAATGCGAAGTTCGCTACTAGGTACGTGAAATTACGTTCTGCCACCTGAAAACAAAAAAATACATTCATGTTAATCGATCAACTTCAAGTATTTATGCAGTTTTACATACTTCGGCCTAGAATAATTTCTTTTTTTGGTAAGTAAAAAGTCATTAAATTCATACAAAACTGCTGACCTCTCCTTGGCACGGGCCTGTTGTCGGTAGACCAACAGGGAGGGACAGGGAGCAACCCAATTAACCGGCCCACAATGTCCCCTAGGCCTAAGCTTAGGATAGGTAGAAGGAAAGATAAGTATATGTACTTACCACCATTTTTACGAGGCACATGACGAGTAAGGCAACGCTTTCCGTAACTTGGACGCTGTACAAAGGACTCATAGACTTCTGCACGTTACGGGCACACCTGGTAAGGAAACAACATATTTTTTCACCACACTTATTTCCTCTCCCTAACTCCTTAAGCAGGCAAAATGAATTGTAATTGTAAATACTTACCACAAAGCATCAGTATGCAATTTAATCCCAACCACGAAACCCTGTATAAACTCCTCCTCAAGCTGTGCCTTCGTCTTATCCCCTTTTTTCTCCAAAGTCCTTTCCCTCAGGTTTTGGAAATACAACCTTAATACCCTGAACTTATGGCCTACAGTCAAAAGAGAACACAGGGCTAGACAGTCGGTGGTCACCATCATGGCGACGATGCAATACCAGTGGAACTCGATGAAGAATCGAATGATATTGATGATGAAGCCCGTGTGAGATGGATTGGGGAAGTAGACTACTTCTGTGCGAATTGGGATGTCTGCAAAAGATATAGGTATATTTAAAATGTAAATATATAGTTGGTTACTTGAGAAAATTTTGATGAAAAATGTCTTAAAGCCACGGTTATTATTTCAGCTTTACATTAAAAAAATCGAATCAAAATTGGTCCATCAGTTTAAGGCTCATGGTGCCACGGACGGATACACATAGCACCTATACGTCAATGTTGAATGAAATAAAAATGTTATTAAAAAACTTATCGTTTCAAAATAACCTACCTTTAAAAAACTTACCTTCTATAAAATGAAGCCTTATGCCTTCAATGGAAGCAGAAACCAGAGTGACATAAGAAACTGTCGTCAAAGTTAAGCAGTGCCTCGTATACTGTTTGACAGACAATTTCTCCAGCTCCAGAGAATGAAACGTTGATCTAGAACCTTCCAGAAGACGTTCCATAACGTCCTTGATGCGATCCTGCCAGATATACAACGGTAGCACTTTGCAGTATATCAAGGGATGGGCAAAAGTAAATTGTACCAGGTCATTCTTTTCTCTGTCCGTCAAGTCTTTACGAGCATAAGCCAGAAGTTCATCAAGCAAGACAATGAGGATATACCCATTCATAATTATTCTCCAAGCTGAATATAGTTTCTTCTTTTTGTCTGAAACTTCGGTTTTTTCGTACCAAAGGTCCCCCATACCTAGGTAATAAATAAACTTGCACAGAGTTTTGAAATAATGCTTCTGAGGGTGAGTTTCTTTCAACGAAGGGACGTCCATATCGATAAATTTCAAAAATCGTATTGTTCAAATTCCGATCGCTGGTCATTCGTTCCGATTAATAGATATCGAAGTTTTTGATTTTAAAATCCAATTACACAAATTGGTTAATTCGATAAATGGTGTAGTTTGTATGATAAATGATTCAATGGTTATGAATCAATTTTAGTTCGAAAGTTATATCGAATGGTTATGGTGGGACCAAGTTTCATGGACTTTTTATATTATTTACCGTCTCTACTAATATTGTAAAGCTGGAGAGTTTGTTTGTTTGAACTAACCTTAGGAAGTACTCGTTCAAATTGAAAAATTCATCCAGTCAGCGATCGAATAATACTATTAGATATTTTTATTTGAAACGAGAAATAGTTGCTACGAGACATGGATGAAACCGCGAGAAACAGCTAGTTCTACATAAAAATAATTATAAAGTGTTATGTAAGTATTTTCTATCTTCATTTTTGTCCTTTTTCGTACTACCGTTAAATGTTAATGCGTCAACAACACACCACTGGCTAAATCTCAAACTTGCCCTGACTCAGCAATGAAAACACAAGCACTTTGCTCTGAGTTTATTCAAAATGGCATAGCTGAAAACTGCATGACTATAAAACTGAGGAATTAAAAATTTAATGACAGTCTTTCATTTTAAACCGTTTGAACACGCTCATCTCACGAACGACTAGGCCGTTTTGTTGAAGAGTTAATTTCAATAAATCTTGTATCAGGAATGAATATAAGGCTACATACATTTATTCAGGTGCGCTGAGTATGTACTTATTTGATAATATTTTATTCATTATCCAACATATTAGCAGACGTAACTAATATTAGGCTTTTTCAAACACCTTTTCCTATTATCAAATAATTTAAAATCAGGACACAAAAGAGCCCAATGTTTACCACAAGCAGAGGCTGATAACATCTCAATTAAAATATCTAAGCCTAATTAACAACATCATTACTTACCGATAATTAGCAGTCTTAAATTTAGTTTTAACAATAGCTTGTATTTCAAAATTATATTCCTAACTAAGCTTCGTGTTTTCCCAAGTAAATTTTCGTTCGGATAATGAGGTTTTATAAATTTAAAGTCTTTTGAAAATGTCTGGGGAGGACAGTAATTTGGTAAGTTAATTTATATGAAAGGCTTCTCAATTGGAAGTAAATAATATAGCTGCAGTTTACTCCCCAGACAAAATAAAAATACGTCTATACCCGTGTCTAAATACATTTCAGAATAGTAAAGTAGTAGAAAAGTAATGATCTTAAGTTTAGTTAACTACAGAGCGATATGCTTCTTCAAAGTTCAAGCTCCGACGTGCGTGCCTGTGATGCGTACGTGATCATAATAGTGCAGGGAAATATTATACAGGTGGTCCAAATATTATAAAACTCTTCAAAAACCACAAAAATCGCGAAACATACCTAATGTGTCTGTGTTTCCCTGCTAGTGAGAAACCTAGATTTTTTGTTTTCACACTTGATATTTTACTTATATACGAAACAGTAAGGCCGTATTTACGGAGACGCGGGGCGTCTCGCGTCGCGTGTGGCGTGGCGTCTCGCGGCGCGTCGGACGTTTTTTCTGTTTACGGTGGGGCGGCGCGTGAAGCGGCACGCATCATCGCACGCGTAAACATAAACTTATAGCAATATATGACCATGTTCATAGAGAAGCGAGACGGGAAGCGTGGCGGTGCCTGCCGCGGCGCCCGCGGCGAATCTTCTAGCGTGTAGCGCAGCACGCGGCGGCGCACGCTCGTCTCAATCAAATCGACTGGTTTTATGCTGGCGAGAGATGGGAGCCATATTATAATATACTAGCTTCCGCCAGCTGCTTCGCCCGCGTGGTGTGTTGATAAAAAGTAGCCTATGTGTTAATCCAGAGTATCACCTATCTACATACCAAATTTCAACCAAATCGGTCCAACCGTTTTTGCGTGATTGAATAACAAACATACATCCATACATTCTCACAAACTTTCACATTTATAATATAAGTAGGATAGTAGTCTTTGATGGGAGCGCACGTGTCGCAACTTGCAGCATTTCTATATAAGTTGCGCGATTTCTAAATAAGACTGACAGAAGATTCCGCCTCGGCCATAGCTTCATCGAGAATTGCCGCTGCGTGCGCCGCCGCGATAAACGCCGCGTGGGACGCGTCGGTGCCATCCGCGGGCTCGGCCGCAAAAAACGCCCTAATTCAAACAAACGCGTCTAAAATCGCTTCTCCGTAAACGCACTCATACAACGCCATGAAGATTTGGCACAAAGGCTAGAGGGCCATGCCATTAAAAATTTAAAAAAAAAAATCATACAACGCCATATATTTGAATTCAGTGCGGGCCGCGCCGCTCAACGCAACGCGCGACGCCCCGCATCTCCGTAAATGAGGCCTAAGTGTCTTCTTTACCAAACTAAATCAAATTGGATATTTTGCAGTGCAATAACCTGATCAAATTCAAAATAAATATAGTATTACAAGCTGTGCCCAATTTTATAATTTTTCCCATTCAAATTTCATCTCTTCAACGGATTCCCATTTTATTATTATCTTTTATATCAAGTTACTTTACCATATTTCCAGCTCTTGCGCTCCGGATCTGATGCAAATTGAAGAGTAAGAATTTAAATCGCTATGAATTTTAAAATATATACAGCGCAGGTGCGGAAGTGAAATTATTTAGCTATGGTAATGTGACATCTCACATTTGTTATCTGTGCAAACTTTGTTACAGAGGAGGGTTTTTTAATATGATTAAATATGGGTTCAAGAAAGAGCAATTTAACGCTAGTTTACGGTTACGTTGGTGGTTTATCTTTTAATTGTTAAGGGATAAGGATATAGGTAGGAAAAGGCTCGGGAGATGGTGATGGATAGAGGGCTTCAAAATCGGCCTTTGGAGAGATGTTTTCAGATAAATCTAAATATGAACGTGGATATAGTCGCTGAAAATGGAAAAATACCGACCACGCAGAGTAGGTAAGACACACAGGTAATAAGAAAAAAAAGCCTTAAAACAGGATTTCAAGGGCTTGTTCCTTACATATGGCTCTTTACTTTGTTTTCTATTATACAAACAAAACTTCATCTAACTCTCTCACTCCATTCATCACTAACACACATAAAACATCTTCTGAATTCAGTAAACAGAACGCAATCCAGCCATATGTCATAGTCATAGTGTTACTGTTAATATGCTCATAACTCACTACTAACGTTGGAATCCCGGCGGAAAACACTGGAATTACTTTAAAGCCTGCCAGTCATCGCATCTGCAGTGCGTCAGTCATTTAGGGAGTATCTTCCTTAGAAACGGGATAGCAGGATATAAGAAAATAGGGATTGGAAGTGTTGAGAAATTGGAAGTATATATTTACTCCAGCGTGTGTGGAGTTAGAATTTTATCATCTATCTATATATATTTTACAAACGTTTGTTTATTTGTACCCCGAAGGCCTCAAAACAACTGATTCGATATGAAAAATCACTGTTGGAAAAGCTACACTACACACTAAAGTAACCCTGGCTATATTTTATCCCGATACGAGCAATAATTCCCACGGGACGCGGGCGAAACCGTGGGAAAACGGTAAGCCCTTTTGTAGCTGAATAGTAGCCCCATCCCATGGAAACTTCTCTTGGAAGATTTTTTTCAAATCGGTTCCACAGTTCCCGAGATTAACGCGTTGCAAAAGTGCGCTACGCATAATTGATAGAATAAACTAGGTGTACCTACTTACAAACGAATAAAAACTTAACTGACGAAGAAGGCTAAAATTCTCAACAAAAAAAAATTGCAATTAAAATGAGAAAATAGGATATCTTGACACAGTTTAAAATGATAATTCCCTAACGGCCAGTTTCTTCATCAAAAGTTAAAGTTAAAGTTATGGATAAAGTAATGTCTAAAGTAAAAGTAACGGTTAAATTCAATTTTTCTATTCGTTTTGCTGTCACTTTAGCCTTGAAAAAACGAATTTGACCGTTACTTTTACTTTAGACATTACTTTAACTTTAACTTTTGATGAAGAAACTGGCCGTAAGACTACGAGTGTCAATGCTACAATACTTACCGATGCTAATTAGTGAGATATCGCGCGAAAAGGCAAACTCCCATAATTCAAGGGGGAGCGTTCTTGAGGTCCTTACGAAAGAGGCTGTAATCCGGAGATTTATTATAGCAAGACGCCATGAGCTGGATAGATTAATTGTCGCCGCAGCAATGCAGATGTTTTCTTAAATGAGGCTACGCATTTTACCATGACCTTGAAGATTTTAGTAGAATAAGGGATTTACGTTTTAAGTGTTTTCTAGATGCTGGCTAGATGGCGCTGATCTTGGTACGTAACTGCAAGGAACGGAGCGTCATATCTCATTATGTCATATAATTTTGAAGTCGCATAATGAAACGTACATGTCATTAACAATTAAAAAAATAGATGAAGAATATTGAGTAAAATAAATGAAAATCTAACATGAAACTTGGTAATTTTTATACAGTGAAATGGCCAGAAAATAAAACAATGCATTTATATTTAAACAAAACTATATTAAGACTTAGAAATATAACAAGTGAACAATGTATACATATACTTATGTATATAAGGAACAATCTACCTTTTTATCTTACAAATGTATAAAAAACTTAAACTATACAACTGTGCCACATGCTTCTAGCAATACTCAATTTAAATTCAAACAAACATGCACTATAATTTGCCATTCTTACACCTTTAACAATACAAAAATAAATGCAGGTCATATGACTAAAACAAAAAAAGAGTAAATATAGAAAAAAAACGTTTTTCTAATAAAAAAGAAATCGACTTCACAAAACACTGAAAGAAAAAATAACTTTTGACATGGCTCTAGAATAGAAGTCGCTGTCTGTAAGTCTGTTGGCTGTTTATTTTGCCATCGACTTCTAGAGCCATGTCAAGTTTTATTTTGTCCCTTTCAATGTTTCGTGATGACGGTTATTTTTTTGTAAAAAAAAAAGGTTTTTTTATTTCATGCTGTTAATTTTCCAAAATTATTTTTGACACCTACAGAGGTAGCAATTACCCATAAAAGTAAACTTTAAGGACTTTTCCTTACGTATACAGATAGTGCCAACAACTATCTACGTAATAAATACAGTTAAGGTAATTTAATACAGTCGTGGGAAGATCATATCACAATGATTTTAAATCATACAATTTTTATTATTTGCATGAAGATGAAACGTCAAAAAATAAAATTGAAACTTTGGTTCTTGTGTTGTGCTACCGCGTTTATGTACAACTGACAGCTGTCACTTTTTAAGCAATAATACTGTTGTTCATGCAGACTGACAGCAACTGTCAACTGCACCAAAAAAAGGCTAGACAATACAGTTTACAGTATATACTAGAAAACAATTAGGTACCTATTCTAATAACATAAAAATACAATGGTGGGTTAAATTGATCCTTATGGTATAAGGGTCATGGCACAGTATAGCGGCACCGCAACAGCACGGCTCCACACCGGCATTTAAGTGGTCATTCAATTTAGAGCATTAAATCGTGTGTATTATAATATATTTCGTAATGTCAATATGAAAAAGCCAACGGCGAGCAGTCAGCGCGCTTGTCGCTACCACACAACTCGGCTCGCAGCCCGCGTGCTGCAAGCGAGCGGACCTCATGCGTACAGCGCGCCGACGGCATGCTCATTACGCGCCGACTCCGAGTCGGCAGCGAAACAACGTCATTACGTCGTGTTCAATCATAACTGTCTTAAAATAATATTGAGTATGCGGTGACAGCAAGCTTACACCTCGCGGCCGGCGCGCGGACGGCGAGCTGGCACCTTGCGGACAACGCGTAGTTAGCGCGCTGGCAGCTAGCCGTAGTCTTAATTCGAGGCGACGCCGTCCTGCAGCCGTGCTGTTGCGGTGCCGCTATAATGTGCCATGACCTTTAGTCTTATACCAATGTGTTATACCTTTCATAAATAACTATATCTCACTGTACTAAATAATAACCAAAATGTTATTTGTCTGTTTCAATGTTACTTTTGCGGAACGCCAGTAAGTTTGGCGAGAACCAAAATATTTCAAGACAATACTATAATAATTATAATAAATTCTTTTGCAAAAAAAAACGGTCATCTATGCGAAATCTTGGTTTTAAGGACTTTATGTATGTTTCAAAAGATTTTAATGGCTGGAATATATGACTAGCATCAAACGGGTTAGCCCGGTATGCGTAAAAGTCTAAGCTAAATTAGAATTTTGGAGAATCACTAAGAGACTGGTGAAACTTTGTCGATGTTTTGAAAAATTTTCGATGTGATTTTCAGAAAACTGAATACGCAGTTAGCAAAATAACCCTTTTGATGCTGGCAATATATTCCAGTCATTAAAATCTTTTGAAACACAGTCCTTAAAACCAAGATTTCGCATAGGTGCCCGCTTTTTTTGCAAAAGAGTGTATTAAGTGATCACAATACGACTGTAGTATCCGAATCATAACCGAGATCAGTGTCTGTACTGTTTTCTCTATGATTATGTTTTGACTTATGTCTAAAGTTTTCTTTACAGACTTTTTTATTAATTTGTGCAGGTTTATTATCAGTCTTACATATTCTTTTTTTATATTCTTCTAAAGAAATCTTTTTGGCATCATCTTTTCGTTTAGCGTCATTAGGTTTATTAAATGCATGGTTTAGTTTCCTTTTGTTAGTCTTTTTAACTTCTGCCCGCAAAGGTTTGCTTTCATTTTGTAGATACAGTCTCGGATCTCCTACGGCAGTTAATGGTGGCACTTTGTTACATGATTGTGACTTTGAAGCTACGTCGTCCAAAACCTTTTTATACGTTGGAATGGGTAAAATTGGAGGTGAATATCCTTTTCTTTGTCGCTTTAGGTCTTGGTCGTTTTTGTTCACTGACAACTTTAAGGACTCAAACCTGCCAGATTTACTCGACATTATTGATACGTCTAAACTATTTTCTTTGTAACCGTCACAACTCAAATCGTCTACAAACGTTACTTTATCTAATTCTTCCAACATTTCTGTCTTTGTTGCAACTATTTCTGGTTCGTTAGGAGGAGTCAAAACTTGGAAAGTTTTAACTTCTTCTGCGGTTTCTTTTCTGTTTTTAATATGTTTTGCAGCAGGTACAGCAACAATGTTAATCTTTTTTACCAATCCTGCGTTATTTACCCCAATTATACTACTACTCTTAGTCAGCAGGTTATTAACTGATTTTTGAGGGAAAGTATTTGGCATCTGTCTTAAGTTTGATATCGGTGGACATTTGGATGGGTTTAAATAAGGATCATATTGAATTGGATCAACGGTATTACTGCTTGGCAAAATAGAGCCTGATGGAGGAGCTGGGAGTGGCGGCGGTGGAGGGGGAGGAGGTGGAGGTGGAGGCAGTAAGTTCTGTGGCAACCAACGACCTTGGTAAAAGGGTTGCGGTGGATTATTCTGTTGTAAATTATCATGTGGTGGTAGAAACTGATGTGGGACCGGGTTTACACCGGAACCTGGATAATTATTTTGATATCTTCCCGTAGGAGAAGATTGGTAATATTGAGGATAGATATGTTGAAGATCTTGATAGCGTTGTTGTGTATGGACAGGGATAGACATCGCGTTGGGTTTTTGTATATGGCTATTTGGTACGGCTTGCATAGAACGTTCCGCTGGGTTTCCAACTGGACGGTTTGTTTGTTGATTAGGCTTTAAGATTATAGCAGATGCATATCTATTTTGCACAGAGAAAAAGTTAATTTTACCCTTACTGACTGAATGGTCTACTTTATTTTTATCTACAAATTCAGGATCAAGGGATTTAATAATTTTTTTATATTTTTCAGAAATGCTTTTTGGTTTAGGAGCATTAGATGGTGTAACCACGGGAATAGGCTTGCTTTTATGGATTGTCGCAGGATTCATTACCGGGGCATTGTTTATAGAAGGTTTTATACTAACATTATGAATCACCTTATCAGACAATTTCTTTTGTTCAACTGAACTTTTTGTACTAATGATAGAAGGTATGGCCTGAGTATTTTGAAGACTGGAAGTTTTGTTATTAATTTTATGAACATCAGTGCAATTTTTCACTAGCTTCTCTGAAGATTTTAAAGTCTTATCATTTCCACGTTCTTGACTAGGTTTTGTTAAAGTACACTGAAATTGTAAAGCCTGTTTAATAGAATTATCAGAATTGTGTAAAACTGCGGATGGTTCTTTTGGCGGAAACAAATTCTGTTCATTTGAATATTTTAAGCTTGTAAGTTTACCAATAATTGCATTCAAATTTTTGGTACTAGCATCAGACTTGCTGGATTTATTAGGAACTTCTTCTAGGCACTTAGGTTTTGGTTTCTTTGGTAGAGTACTACACGGTAAAATAGGAGATTTTGGTTCACTTTTCTGTTTTTCGACTTTTTTGTTAGGTTTCTTATCAGATTTAATAATTTTACTTTGCGTATTATCATTTTTGTTTCTTTTTTGTTTGGTGTGCTTCATTTCTTTGGTATCATCCTGTCCTAGTTTTGGTACCAGATCGTTATTTAATGTTGGGGAGCTAACAACTGCCTTGTTTAGGTTTTTCATTTGTTCAAATTTATATTTATTTGTCTTTTTGATATCCCTAACGTTTGACGTAAGGACTTTATCGGTAGGCTTAGACGATATTACCTGTTTTACCTGCTCAACTGTTCCTAAATTACGATCTTTTTCGTTCAATACATTAATTTTGTTATCAGAAATAGATAAACTTTTAGTGTGCTTAGTTTCAGAAGACAAATCAATGATTTCATTCGATTTTGGAAAGGTTGGCGGCGCAACGTTTTCTGGCGGTTTGCTAATATGTTGGGGCACATTTTTAGAAATAGTAATATGACTAGAGTTATGTTTTTCTACTACAGTATCTTGTTTACTATTACTAATTTGAGGCTGGCAAATAAAACTATTTCCTTTTAGGCTAGGTATTTCCTGCAAATCTTTATGAACTAAACTTAAACCTGTTTCAGCATTCATTTTATCTTTTAAATTAGTTTTAGCTCGTTTTCTACTTTTTATTGTTTTAGAAGCAGCATCCACCCCTCCATTTTTAATGACTTTCGGCATTATTTTCATGCCCACTAATCCTGTGTTACGCCTGAAGTCAACTTTGTCCACGTTTTTTAAACTCAAAGCTTTTTGTAATTCGATATTGTTTCTCCAAGTATTAATTCTTTCTTGATTAACTTTGTTTATTATTTTATTCTCGTCTTGTTTTTCTTGAGTAACATTCGCCATATTTTCCTTAACCTCGTTATTTACCTTATCTGTATTATTATTGTTGTGTATATCTACTACAATATAACAATCACTGGACTCACAGTCGTCTATCTGCAGCACATCTACTTCGGTATCACTGTCGCTCGATACATCAGGATTCAATTTCTGGAGTATTTGTTGTGTATATTTTCTAAAGTACCATGGAAACTTGCCGCAATCCACTAATTTGACATTCAATTGAGAACTATCTGACCTCTGAGTAGGTAACTCCCTGGATTGACACGAATCGCCATCATCAATTTTCTGGAACTGCCAATGATAACCAGGTTTCTTGTTATCTGAAAAAATAAAAAGAATGTTGAAATTAGATAAAATTAAATTACGATTGACATTCTAGGTACTTCAAATTAGTTGGCTACTCACACCTACTCAAAAATTAAAATGGAGAAATCGTACTGCGTGACATCTTTACTAACATTATAAAGAGGTACTTTGTGACCTTGGGATGTCGAGTTAAAACTCTGAACTTACTAAACCGATTTTGAAAATAATTGTTCCGATCCGATTAAAAAAGCTTTATATTCGTATCAGGGCGATTCTCTGTAAGCTCGTAATCGGCTGTCCGGACCGATTTTTTCAATAAATAGTTTAATTCTTATTTAAAAAATCACATTTTATGAAACTTTAACCCTGAAGCTTCACGGGCCCTTTGTTTTTATAAACATAATTACTTTAATTTTTTTTCTATACGTTTTAAAAGCTCGAAAAATACAGTCCCCTGGCTGTCCCTTTCACTGCATTTACACCTAGAAATGCGATTTCCGAAAAACTTGATGAAACTACATTCACTTGGCAGTTAATATCACAAACAAAAATAATGAAATTATATTATTTTCGTAAAACAAGCACTCATTACAACTTTATTCATTTTAATAAACTCCTGTAAACTTTGTCCTGAGAATTTTAATACAGTCCCCTGCCAAAAATTTAAATCAATATTTAAAAAAAACTATAATATTTTACAATCGTTTTATTAGTGCAACGAAATGCAATTGTTGTGAAGTTGGCAAACTAATCAAATGCGGTAACGATACGCCATTCTGTTTAATGTTAGAGCGTCATTTGTGAGGTGAACTAGCGTTTGGGCCGCTGCCTCACACAGGCCTCTGGTAAATAATTGTATGTAATTTAATTACTTAAATTATCTCTATTTATAGTTAATTGTTACATTATTTGTGCCTTAATTGATCGGTAGGTTCTTAAAAAACTATAAGACATCGGTTTCATAAATATTGTGAAATCTAACTGAAATACACAGTCCTCTGGCAACAGTCCTTTGCCAAAAAACGCAACAGGGGACTGTTTAACAAAACAGGGGACTGTGTATTCTGCGTATTGGTTTAATAGTTTTCATGAATTGTTTGTGTAAATGTATTCGCTAGTCTCTTTTAATAATTTAAGAATCAAACTATCATTGCATCGCATTATTTTTTTCCTTTATGAACTTGAAATATATTACACAGGCTGATCGAACGCACGTGATATGGCCCCTAAAAAGAAGAAGCTATCCCGAGAGGAATTACTACAAAAAAAGAGAGAAGCAGCGCGGCAGGAGCGACTGCCCTATCTGACCTCCACAACTCAGTTACCCGTGCAACCGACTTTTTTTAACGACGCTAAAAATCATCAAATGACCCCTCCCGCTGCGGGTCAGAAGCGGTGAGGGAGTGTCAGACTTTTACTGACTAAAAATCCGTCGTGTTCCGTCGTAGGCCTTTAATGTACCAGGGCCGTGGTAACTCTTTCGTACAGCCCCGCAGCCCCAGCGGCCCTATGCCCTGCTGGGCCTAGCTAGGGTTGCTGACATCAACTTGAGGAGCGCGTGGAACTACGCACGCCACCAACACGGGTCTGTTGTCTAAAAAGACGCAGGAACGATGAACCATCCGAACTCATCGCCCACAGACCCACGCCTACGGTGGCCGGGAGTCGTCTCGCGCAACCCGGCGCCCGTGGTGACTACCTGGTCCAGCCGGGATGAGAGATGCGAACTCTGTCGTTCCGCCGCCTACTTCTCGAGCATGACTGCTTCGCAGAAGGAGGCGACGGCATCCCATTCCTCTCGCCCCGGACCATGGCCTGAACCAGGGCCGGACGCCCTCGACGAGGATCCGGCGGTGTCCTTCCCATGCAGGGCACTCCTGGACTGTGAGGTCCACCGTGTCCTCGAAACTGTCCGCACAGTGGTGACACCCGGGCGCCACCTCACGACCGATTCGATACTTCCCAAAACAACCGTGTCCGGTGAGGACCTGCGTCATGCGGTAAATGAGGGCGCCGTGACTCCTCCCGAGCCACTCCTCAAAGAGGTCCCCGCTATGGTGGCGTGCCCTAACCCTGTACCCCTTAGTTCGACTGGTGTTAGACTTACTGGCGTCTGACTACCCGTAACGACTGTCAAGGATGTTAAATAACAGCCGAGACCTACAGTCTAACGTGCCATCCGAAACACAGTCTCTGGTGAAAGTACATACAGAAAAGTTGCATTGGTACTTGCCTGACCTGGAATCGAAGCCGCGCCCTCATAATTGACAAGTTGGTTCTTTACCCACGAGGTCTACCACGACTTTTTGGCCGGCGACGTCATTGGTAAGCAGTTGAAAGAAATGGGTTATCAAACCAAACGCTCAAAATGGCGAAACACGTCTTTGTATAGTTCACAGCCACATAGACATGAAGCTCAGCGCTCTTCATACTGCTAACATATTAACTTACAACAATCACCAGGAGTTGCTGGAATATCTATGTTGCGACGTATCTAGATCTATGTCGTGTCATGCCTGCGGTAATAAAACCCCAAAATATATGGCTTTTGATCATAGAAAAGTCATAAAATGTGGGTTTCTGTTCACATTCAAAACAGTCCCCTGATGCCTCAAACAGTCCCCTGTCATGATTTTTTGGAAAATCGCTAATAACTCGGAAAATAGGTACAAATTCAGTGGGCCTCCTTGTCTAACTAAATGAATAGTTAATTTTCTTTGGCATAGGACTAGGTTTTTTGTCAAATTTAAAAAAAAATTGCCAGGACAGAAATTGTATGGAGCTGAACGAGCTTACAGAGAATCGCCCATCATACGTTTTTTTTTTCAGGTAGGGTCAGGAAGTGCCTACACAGCTCCACATTAATTAAGCTATTTTATTTTTATTTGTTCCCTTTTTTACAGGCAACAAGGGCCCGTAGAGAATACAATACACAAATAAATGACATTACAATACTTATAAACTAATAATAAATATAAAAATAAAAACAATTCCATAAGACTACAATAATCAAACAAAATAATAACTATAAACTAATAAAACAATCTATGTCATCAAGTATATTTGTTGACACGAATAGGCGGTGTCATGTTGCGTGGTATCGCGTAGCCTCCCGCGGAAACGCCGGAAAACGACACCTCTTCGGCCAAAACTGTTCTTGGAACATGTTGAGATGCTGAGTCGACACACGTACCACAATTCACAAATGATTTGAAATTCTTATTGTGTCTACAGCTATACAAAACTAGTAAAAGCTGACCGTTCAATTTGTAAAAAGATCATAGAAAGGTAGCCCAAGACAAACTAGTTTTTGTACAGCATGTGTAGCTGTGTACCTGTTTCTTTGGGACTTAAAACTTCATTATATTAGTTTGGTTAGCATAAATACCTTGTCTGACGACTGTAGGCTGACTACCGAAGAGGACCGCATTCACATCAGTGTCGAACAATCTGATGGGGTCGTCATATTCTTCATCAGTATCATCTACTTCGCCGAACAACTCAGTCTTCATTGTGTCTCTATCTGAAGAGCAATTAAAATAAATAATTATATACATCGTTATCGCCCTTTTTTGAACTTCTGTACCCAAAGGGTAAAACGGGACCCTATGGTTTTTGCTCCTCTATCCGTCCGCCCGTCTGTCACCAGGCTGTATCTCATGAACCATGATAGTTAGGGAGTTGAAATTTTCACAGATAATGTATTTCTATTGCCGCTATAACAACAAATACTGTAGACTAGAATTAAATAAATAGTTTGGGGTGCTCCCATAATACAACAAACGTGATTTTTTGTCAGTTTTATAAATGTACGGAACTCGCACTTGGCCGGTTTTTTTTGCATACCTGTCATAAGACAGACTTATTTAAATTATAACTAAACATATTTATTCCCTCGTTAAGAGGCTGAATGCACCCAAAACACTCTCTTTCTCTCTCGTACATATTTACGTACGCGAGAAGCCTGTTGACGCGACATTCGTAACGTTCGTAACATACATATAAATTAATGGCTTTAAAATGAGTTGAGTAATCAAAAATAAAAATTAACCAAATTCAGTATTTACATATGAACTCGTTACTGTTACTTTTATCAATGTAGTTGTTAAATAATACATTTTAGATGAACCTAAGTTTAGTTTTTTTTTGTATCGAGAAAACTTTTCGAGAATGTGTTTTGAAATGATATATTTCTTTCGCCGTCAAAAACTGTATAGATTTGGCCAAAAAATTGTTTGAAACAAGCCAATTTCGGCATTCAGCCCCTTAAGGTATTTGCAGATGTTGATAATAATGCTAAGTTACAGCTTAACGGCCGTTTTCATGCGTTGCAAATGTGAGAGTTTACAATATGCTTATTACCTAATATTATAAATGCGAAAGTCTCTGTATGTTACCTTGCACGTCTTTTAGACGACCACTGAATTGATTTTAATAAAATTTGGTACATGTGGTACATATATACAGTTGAATTTGAGAAAGAACATAGGATAGTTTTTATCCCGGACTTTTGAAGAGTTCTTTTGGAAACGCGATGTTATCGAACACGACGCGGGCGAAGCCACGGGCGACAATCTAGTTTATTATTATAGTACCTAGTTTATAGTCTTAGGTATTTATGACAATAATAGGTACGCAAATTGCAGGAGCAAGTGTACACTTTGCCTAACTGCTTACAGTATAATCTTTTCCTACTCGTCTCAATCCATCCTAAGGTTGTCTGGAAGAGATCGCTCTTAGAGATAAGACCGCCCAGTATGTCACCTACTTTAACTTGAATAAGATCAAAATTTAAAACTTTTAACTAAGTAATAAAGTATATCTCTCTAGTATCTATCTATCTAGTATTCTCTAAATTCGTACCACCCTCCCCTATGTATGTAGTCGGGAGATGGTATCTGACGATATGCATGGTGCGGGCTAGGGGTCTCAAACGGAGCGTATCAGATCACGGCGACAGGCATTGATAAGGGGACGAACTAGGTCATCATGTCAGTATTTTAACTAGCCCTTTGTACCTACATACTAGGAGTTCTACTGAAAAACCGGCCAAGTAAGAGTCGGAATCGCGCACGAAGGGTTCCGTATCATGTTTAGAAAATGAGCCAAAAAATCACGATTGTTGTATGGGAGCCCCCCAATATATTTCTAGTTTTCAGTATTTGTTGAAGAAATACCTACATCATCTGTGAAAATTTCAACATTCTAACCATCACGGTTCATGAGATACAGCCTGGTGACAGACAGACGGATGGACGGACAGAGGAGAGAAACCAATAGGGTCCCGTTTTAACCTTTGGGTACGGAACTCTAAAAAGTAGCATAGCGTAAAGTACATTTTGATATTTTATTAAAATTGTCTTATCTCTGTTTTTTCCTTTTTGCCGATTTTGACGATATCTACCTAATTTCGGAACGCATTTTTTTATGAAAACTTTAGGCGCCTACCAATTGTCATTTAGTGCGTTTGACAAAGCAGGACATAATTAATTTGACAGCTCGAATCACAATATGGATCTAAATAACAATTCAGTAGTAACCTATTATAATTTGTTTATAAAATATTAAATGTAGTTCAAGCGATTGAATAGCAAGTATTTACATTACAATTAATTAATATTAAGAATAATAATTTATTTGTACGACTCGCCACCTTAAAACCATAGACCAAAAAAAACCATGCAGTGCAGATGTGCCAATAGGTAAAATATTACTGAACTAAAGTACAGCATTGAACATAATTTTGTCCCCAAAACAACAGATCTTGGTTATCTATACGTAATCAAAAAATATCGCATATTTTACGTTTTCATATTTTTGCGGCTGTTAGTCTTGAAATATTTTGGACAAGAGTATTAATTTATTAAACCATGTAGGTAAAATACGAGCAAAAACGTTGTGTCACTTCTACGATTAACATCAATGAGAATGGCTACCTGTCACAATACGTCATCGACAGCTAACATAAGCGGACAACTTTGTATGGATGTTCTTGTCTATCGTTAGAATATAATGTCAATGCCCTTACTAAACAATACCTAAATAAAAATTAAATTAAAATTCGAACACAAATACCCAAATAACACAAAATAATAACACTTGCGGCCCACACCCCTCCCTCCCGCTGTCACCCGCTGATGCCTAAAAATGGTTTCTGCGCAGCGTCGCACGCAATGTTCAACAAAAATTAACAAGATGTTTTTAAATATGCCTCAATCTCTAGCACTATTTGAATATCAAAATTACAGAAATACGTTTTTACATAGCATCTACACATCAACCCAATAGTAATAGAAGTTTAGAAAACTAAAAAAACACGCTAGTCGTGTATTGTCATCAGAACTCGGAGCGTGTGCAAAATTTCATCGTAATCGAAGACCGGGAAGTGGGTCAAATTAAGATTTTATAACATCCATAGTTACAAGTGAAGCTAATAAAAGCGTGTTAAAAAGTCAACCAGTAGGTACGACAAAAATCATTGTGCAATATTTGAACTAAAAACATGGCGACCGCACCGCCTACTATTGAACAATAACATTTATTTAGGTAAAGCAATACCATTTTTGTACATTAAATAAAAACTAAATACATCTTGCTTACCATAAAACTTCCCAATCCTCTAGAAATATTAGCTGTATAAACATTTGAAATGTGAAAATATGTGTTATAATTCCCGCGTTCTCAGAATATTTTAGAACGTAAAATAATAATTTTCGCAATAACACATTGACAGCCAGCAAAACGAGAAAATGCTTCGATTTGAATTCGAATTCATTCATCGAGTGTTCCACATTCAAAACAAATTCTGCGCTCAAAAAGGTTTGACTATTTACAATGATTTTCTTTTTTGTTGTTATTAAAAATAATTATTTGTACCCCGTAAATAGAACCTATTTTGAATTGTACGCATCTTCAAGCGTGCGACCATAAATATAATAATGTTTATTATTTTATGCCAGTATCTTTTTCTAAATTGTTTTTTTTTTAAGTAAGAAACTAGACAATTTTCGATATTGGGCCTCCATGGTAAGTAAGTAAATGTCGGTCTCGGTGTAGGTACACAATTAATGTAAACAGGCATTTTTTGAATAACAATAGTGCTTTATGAGATTATTATTTATAAGTCGACATCGATGGGGACGGATTTTTAATGCTTTTTAGTTTTAGGTAATTTACTAGAATAGTTTAATAATTATAATGTACATATTTGTATTAAAATGTCTGTTTTCACTGTCTCTCTGAATAAAGACTGTTAAATATGTAATATAGTCGTGGTGGCCTAGTGGGCAAAGAACCAACCTCTCGAGTATGAGGGCGCGGGTTCGATTCCAGGTCAGGCAAGTACCAATGCAACTTTTCTAAGTTTGTATGTACTTTCTAAGTATATCTTAGACACCAATGACTGTGTTTCGGATGGCACGTTAAACTGTAGGTCCCGGCTGTCATTGAACATCGTTGGCAGTCGTTACGGGTATTCAGAAGCCAGTAAGTCTGACACCAGTCTAACCAAGGGGTATCGGGTTGCCCGGGTAACTGGGTTGAGGAGGTCAGATAGGCAGTCGCTTCTTGTAAAAGCACTGGTACTCAGCTGAATCCGGTTAGACTGGAAGCCGACCCCAACATAGTTTGGGAAAAGGCTCGGAGGATGATGGAAATATGGCCAAAGCATGCTTTTTTTTCAGCAGGGTTACCGCGGCCCTGGTACATAAAAGGCCTGCGACGGAACACGACGGTTTTTAGTCAGTGAGAGTCTGACACTCCCTCACTGCTGCTAACCAACAGCGGGAATTATCAAATGAACCCCCATTTGATAATTTTTGACGTCGATAAAAAAGGCATGTTTTTTAATACCTAGTCACCCTCTTTTAGTTGATAAAAATATGTAAATAGGTACATATTATTATGACGCTACCTCCATACATTTGGTAAGTTTTTCACCCTCTTTTAGCAGAACTGTCTTTTATTTCGTTAGTATAAATTATAACTTTGAACGTGGTTTATATCTATCTATAGGTGGAAATTGCAAGGTGTTATATAATATAACATTCCTTCCTATGTGCTTATTTACCTTTTCTTCTCATATACCTACTTGTACTTTATTTTTACATTGTCAATATTGTTTACTTCATTTATCTTTCAATCTTTGAACTCTATTTCACTAACGATTTGTATAATGTGTTATTAATATCTAATGTACATCATTTAGGCTACAACTATTTACTGTTCTCAAAGGATGTTTGGAGTCGACACGTTTAACTTCGTCTTTATGCACACGCGATCCTACCGACTGCGCCAAATTTGTTATGTGAGTGGCAAAAACGACTTTAAAAATAAAATAAAATATCATTTTATTTAAGATTTGATTACAAGTTTAACAATAGAATGTAGTAATAGAACTAACTTACTTTAACTTAAGGGCACGTATTTATATGAAGAAATGAATGGAAAAGTAAATAACAACTTAAATAATCACTATTGGCTAATTACTTAATAATATCCTTTGAGAACAGTAAATAGTTGTAACCTAAATGAGGTACATTAGATATTAATAACACATTATACAAATCGTTAGTGAAATAGAGTTCAAAGATTGAAAGATAAATGAAGTAAACAATATTGACAATGTAAAAATAAAGTACAAGTAGGTATATGAGAAGAAAAGGTAAATAAGCACATAGGAAGGAATGTTATATTATATAACAGAGGCAATTCGATAAGTTTCTTTCGAGTGACGACACCATGTTTATTTGCAAACAAACAAGGTGTAGGGCTAATGTAACCAAATATGATCATACCTACTGATGCGAATATCTTTTTTTCAACAAAAATTGTATCCTTTTGTAATCAACCTAAAAAATGATCACCTATTCATACAGTTATAATATATAGGATAATCCTCCATATTGTGTATAAAAACATGAGCTAGCGAAACACAGAGTTTTTTATCTGTCCACGCGCCATTCACGGTGTCAGATCTCAATTACGATAGGAAATGTACGGCAAGTGACGTGAAAGGACCCATTCAAAGAACGTACACTATAAAAAACCTCCTTCGTTTTTGTTTTCCAACGTCGGTGTCCTCCTTTAGGGATGACGAGGGAATGACTAAGCAGCCTTATTTTTTAATGCAACGGACGGAATTGTAATAGCTTTATTAATTCGAAATAAAATACCGAACAGTGACCTATGTATTGTATTTATATTTTTTGTATTTATATTGTATATGTATGTAAATTATAGACCTTTTATGTAATGAAACTTTTTTTATGTTACTGTCAAACTGCGTACCATAGACTAAGATCGCACTGCCGTATAAAACCTTTATGGTTACTTAAAAATGATACACTTCGAATTTGAATCCTCAGCGTTCCAAATTTAAAACTTCGTGTTTTTTTTTTTGCGAGAATCAGAGTAGCTCTGATGTTTATTTCTTCTTCGTAATTATTGTTTTCAATGATTTATTATTTAAAGGTACATAAATTGAAATTAATGTTTTTGGAGCTATATTTAGCCTATTCCGAATATTTACTTAAGTAATAAAAAATATAACGTAGTTAACCGTTTTCAAGAATATTTAGGTAGGCAAGATTGTGTTTTGATTTCATAATGTTATTTACTAAACTGTGGTCCATTTCAAAAGCGAAGTATTTATAATGTTTTAACGGAATCCAATAGAAAAGTTAAATTTTAACGTTCATGGATCTAAATAGCAGACCTTGAAGACAAATAAAATGTTTGACTTTTCAAGTAAAATAAAGAATACTAACCTTCACTTCATGTTGACACCTCCGAGTAAATTTTCTTAATTTTTTTATATAATACTTATTTCATTATTTAAAATAATAACACGTAATATCTAATGACATAATACAAACGTTACTAAAAATAAATGAATATAAAAATCTTGAGTTAGAACTTATAAAGCCAAGTTGTCTCTTCTTAAACGATTTAAGTCCCAATCGATGCGTATATGAATGTAGACTTTATGGCATTGGGTTAAGTACTATTTTCGAATGTGAAGATATACTTATAGGTTAGTTCTAAATTTGTTTATTTTTATGCTATGCCATCGAAATCTTATACCAAGTAGTTTTAAATGAATATTCTTGGCACGGAAGAACGAAAGATGAATGGAGATTCCATAACGCAGGTAGGTCAGGCGCCTTCTACTAGGTCTAATACTCACAATGGGCAGCGCCAAAACGCTCAGCTACCAATGAACTAACGAAAAGAAAATATTAGTTTTTACAAAAAAATGGCGGGTTCCAAAAAATACGTTATATTTTTTTACGACTTCAAATATCATCAAATGACCCCACACCCTTTCCCGCTGTGGATTAGCAGCGCTGAATGAGTGTCATCAGACTCTTACTGACTAACCTGACTTAAGACGTTTGAGGTCATACCAAGTAACGTTCCTCGTTCCCCTAACACCCGCATGTTGTCGCGCTACTTTCTTAGGAGATTTTCCGGTATGGCACCTCCGCTAGTCATTTTATTCTCTATGGTTTATCAAACGACAATGTTGTAATATTATCTTGGTATTTTTCTCTCACTCATGCCATAAGGCATGGTTCGAGAGTATTAGCTGATTCCCCTGGGTTTACCCGCGACAAGTAAAATTAAAACTTCATGTTTGTTCAATTCAAGTAAAGCAGTTTATTTACAGAAATATAACTAAATTAAACTTATGATTATTTACTGTTATAATATTCTTATTCTAAAATGCCGTACAATCAATGGCAAAGAACAGTTTTATTTGACCCACGAAGCCATATAGGGCTTTTTACAAAGTTTGGTCAACTTTGACTACTACCCAGCTCTATCGTATTTTTAATTTAAAATAGCAACAATAGGTAATTGTCAGTACCTTATATTCGAGAAAGCATACGTCACAATATGTTTTTTTTTTAATGTATTGAAAAATTTGTGGCAAAAAATGGTCACTCACTTAATGCCAGTTTTAGCAATCATTTTTCAGTCACTCAATATTTTACAATATTTTTTTTTCTCACTAAGCATTCTTAAACTTACAGTCAGCTTAAAGTTCGTCATAAAAGGCTGAGCGTGACTAGGGAGTCAGCGGGGTGTAAGGTGAGCGGGGAGCGCGGGTCGGCGGTGAACGGCTCGAGGCGCGGCCCCGGCGCGGGCGCCATGCTGTCACCCGGCCTGAGGCGCGGCGCCGGCGTGATGCGAATGTGTTGCAGGAGACGCACGAGGCAGCACTTCATTTGTATTAAAGCGAACCTTTTGCCTGTGACATAGAGTGCATTTTTGATTGACGTTCTGTTAGACATATGGTACAAAACAAAGTACTCCTTTTTTCTACTAGGTTAAATATATTTGATATAAACTTTTTAAAAACTACAGCTACATTACATACAGAACTTTAAATTACAGGCCATTACGAAACAAATCAAACAGGACGAATAAATTCTAAAAACATTAAAGTGCTGTCAAAGAAATACAGCCATCAATAACCCAATATATTTGCTCAAATGCTAACCAACCATATATTCTCAAAAAGTAGTATCTATAAGTATCAAAAGTATTTATTTAAAACAAATGTATTTCGAAATAACTGCTTATATTTCATATCCTTCTCATAAGCGCCACTTTCTGAGAACATTGCACTTATCAGCGTAAGGTCAGCAAAAACAACTAAATAAACATTTATTTGTTAGCTCGTTGGAAATGAGTGTCAAGTTGCAACTATTTTGCTGACGTTCAGCGCCACTTCGAGGTCATCATAATATAAGGTTTCGAAATAATAAATAACATTATATTATACATATTGTTTTTGTAACTTGATATTTTTTGTGAATAATGCTTTTGTTAAAATAAATGTGAAAGTTTGTGAGAATATATGGATGTAAATAGATTATATAGACCTATTTCTTTGATCTGAGGTATGTTAGTTATTTTTTCACGTAAAAACGGCTGGACCGATTGGGTTGGGAATGTAGATAGTTGATACCCTGGATCAACACATAGGCTACTTTTTATCAACACACCACGCGGAGAAAGCCGCAGGCGGAAGCTAGTTAGAAATAATCTTACAAAGTAGCCTAACTGTAAAATCGTAACTAAATTACATCCCCAAAAATATCACAAAATCGTCCTTTGTAACGCGTTATAATTAAAATATTACACAATATAAAAGCTTTGACCTCCCACGAGTTATCTTTAATGTTTTTGACCTTTAGCAGCCAGTGAAAATGACAGTTCCATTTTATTTTTTTATGTATTTTGTTAGATTCCTGCTGCTGTCATAATAAAAATTGCAAATAAGAGGAAACCCTTTATGTTTACTCATGAAAGAAATTAGTTGTTCCCGCGGATTTTCCCGCATCGTAATCAAAGCTAATAACTACTTAAAATTCGTTCTAAAAATAACATGTTTTCGCTAACCAACCGGTAATGTGAAATCGCTATTGGAGAACAAGGTTTTAACGTAGAAAAAGATCTCGCTTTTTTGACGCTTCGCCTTTACGTCACTAGTGCGCTAGTAATTTCAACTGATATCATCAAATCACCAGTTTTCTGAGTGAAAATATGATGGCAAGATATTTGTGCAGACTTTTTTATTATGCAGACTAACTACAACTAAATTCTATGTAAGTCTGTGTGAAGTTGTTATCGTGTGGACCTACCATAAATACAATACATACCTATACAATACCGAGGTCCGTCTCCAAACGGCATGTAGACCCCTGGAGGCGGTTGTGGAGAACCTTCGGACCAGCGCTCAGGAATGAAGGCTGATGCGTTCTCGAAGTACTGGAATATACGCACAAACAAATTAACTATTGTTTATATTATGGCTATGCAACTCCGCCACCCACTGATAACAAAAAACCGACCAAGTGCGAGTTTGAATCGCGCACGAAGGGTTCCGTACCATTATTTAGAAAATAAGCAAAAAAAGGTGTATGTGAGCCCCCCAAAACATTTATTTTATTTTAAAGTTTTCAGTTTTTGTTGTTATAGCGGCAACAGAAACCATCATCTGTGAAAATTTCAGCACTCTAACTTTCACGGTTCATGAGACACATGCCTGGTGACAGACGGACGGACAGAGGAGCGAAAACAATATTGTCCCGTTTTACCCTAACTCTTTCGAACAATCCCGCAGCCGGGTACGGAACCCTAAAAAAAATGGTTTCTGAGTAATGACCACAAAAAGATTGGAGACAACTATAGTTACACTATAAATTATAGCTTTAAAAGTTCAGCTAAAACAAGTTTTGATCAGTCTTCACCATATGCGCGCATTTGTGCCATACCTACCCCTTTTAACTTTCAAACAGTCTCTTAAGAGCAGCCTAATAATGCATAAACTAACCCCAACTTCTAGCTAACTTCACAACACTCCTTTTAAAATTAAATTTATCGACACTAACTCGATAACTTGAAGATGATTGGCATCGATAAGCTTAATTCGATATTCTTTAACCTTTGTTCTATCTAAAATAAAGGGTTCTAGGGTACTGATGGAATTTCAGAAAATTGTTTTGGCATTTTTCTTGTCTAAATATTTTTTCAAACTACGTGATACAATATGCCTTAACATTCTTTTTTTACCTATGTAAATGCACACATGTCTGTGATTATTATTTTTGCAAATTAGCAAAACAATGTAAGGTCACGTTCAATAAGAGAAGCAGGTAACTGATAAAACCACCGAAGCATTTTAAACAATGATATCTTATTATATTATATCTAGCCTGTAGTGTCCCACTGCTGGGCAAAGGCCTCCCCATCTCGCTTCCACTCTTCCCGATCTTTCGACCGTGTCCACCAGTCTCGACAGTAGGCGTCTAGTTCGTCACGCCATCTCTTCCGGGGCCTACCCCGCCTGCGGTGTCCATCCTGAGGTGTCCACTGGGTGACAATAGTGGCCCATCTCTCCGGATGCATTCGGCTGACGTGTCCGGCCCAATTCCATTTTAATGTTGCCGCCTTTTGGCCTACATCAGCGACTCCTGTTCTGGAACGTATCACGGTATTCCGTATGCGATCGGTCCGTTTAATGCCTAAAAGGCTACGTTCCATTGCCCTTTGGCAAACCTTGAGCCTGGACTTCTGACACTCGGTGAGAGACCAGGTTTGCGCACCGTAGGTTAGGACTATTATTTTAAACAATAGCTAAGTTAAATAGTGCTCTCAGATAATAAAATATACTTAGTCTTAAATACCCAATTCAATTATTTCCATTTATCTACCTCTATACCCCGAATACCCATAATTATATTCACAGAAAAGTAAAACCATGAGTTTTGTGTTCCTACTAGAGGTACTCTGCTAAGTAATAACGACCTATATAAGTTATTTGACGTGCAAAAGTGTTGATCTTAACCAATTTGCAAAATCATAAAAACATCCGTTGACCCATATTCTTCTTCCTGCCCTTTCCCCAAATATATTTAGCGACACCGACGCAATACCTACCTATGATTTTCTGAAAAATACTCTAATTCTCTTTTGCCAAATAAGTAAATATTCTGTTTTGACCTATATTATTTTTCATTTATTCAAAGCGCATGCCATACCAAGCTACCACAATCTAGATATTGACAATATTTCAAACCCGATTTATCCTCTAAACTAGCTTTAAAAGAAAGTGGTGTATTCCTAACATGTAGAAAGGCAGTTAGTTGCTTATAGTAGTTTTATGCTAGAGTTTCCTCCCGGCTTCGCTTGTTCCCAAGTTTTATTTCGCGTAAAATATAGCAGCTGTAAGTTGGCACGTAGTCGACAACTTTTACTAGCTTGCATTTAAGTATCTCTTCAATCCTTTGAGAGTTTAAATCTTATATCTTCTTCGATCAAGAAGGTCGTGTTCTGGCACGCGTGTCTTTTATGACATGTAACAATACCCTCTTTAAGTATTGTCTTTACGATATCTTTTATAAGATGTATTTAAAAAAATCATATCTGCTGTCATTGAACATTCCCTTGGCAGTCGTTACGGGTAGTCAGAAGCCAGTAAGTCTGACACCAGTCTAACCAAGGGGTATCGGGTTGCCCGGGTAACTGGGTTGAGGAGGTCAGATAGGCAGTCGCTTCTTGTAAAGCACTGGTACTGAGCTGAATCCGGTTAGACTGGAAGCCGACCCCAACATAGTTGGTAAAAAGGCTCGGAGGATGATGATTTAAAAAAATCATATATTTGCAAGCAACTTTAAACTTCATCAAAATATTATCCCAACATTCAAAAAAGAGTGCTCAACTCCTAGACCCAGCTCTAGGGCCCTCTATAAGCCCCCTCTGAATTCCCCCTTGAGAAGGAGTAACTAGCGTTTACATTTCGTTTGATATTTCTCGAAGATCGCAATCGTTGTGTCCACAATCCCACACATACTTTACCCACATTCAAATTGTTGCTATATTTACTACCTTGACTAATACCTGATTGAAAACTGCCCAGTTACCTGTTCGTCCCTCTGTATCCCCAGGGTAGGGAAGAGCACGATGGTGCCTCTCTCCACGACCGTGTTGGTGTCGGGAATCACGTAGTCTTTGGTACACATGCGCTGGATGCTCGGGAATGGAGGGTACAGGCGGAGGGTTTCTGAAAGGCGGAAAATTATGATGAGGTATAGAGAGGTTTGGTCTCATGAAAGCGGGTGAGCTATACGTGTGTGTGTAAATATATTGGACATTGTCTTCTTACACGTAAGCTCCCGTTGCCAAATACATACAAATATAATGTGCTATGCTAGTACATTATCAACACACAAGTATAGTTTCAGCCTCTGATGCTTGATAGTGTCAACGTCGACGATGACGTAGATACCTATGTAGCTTGTACCTATTGTGATAAGAAAGTTGGTGTCGGTTCAACAGGCTTAAAATTATTCAGTAGGTATAAACACATGTTATATTACTAATTATTATTCAAAAAGATTTAAGGACCCTTTTCCTCTCAGAAAACAATGCCTTCTCTAATACCTACCTAAATGCACACCATTTCCTACAGTTTACCTAAGTTATTTAGTTCAATATAAAGAGAGGATAAAATTCGCTGAGAATTTATTTTCGCCTCTCAAATGCGCCACGACCATCTAGCCGATTTGCTGAGTTTCCTCTTTCCAAACTTTACAACATTTTGTATTACATACTACGTACTTTCCCACTAATAAAACGTTACTACTTCCCCGCGTAACGGGCACAGTCCCTAATCCGACCAGTCGGCGATTTCTCGTGGGAAAAGTAAAAACTCATTAGAAGAAACTTTTCCGTTTACAAGTAACAAACCAATTCAGGTCACTGTTGTGTACTGGAACTAATTACTTACAATAAGACGAGGGTCCCGTACATCATTTATAAACCTACAGGTACAAACTTGAACCTAATTTCCGTAGTTACAGGCTATTTCAACAGATTTATCCGAAAAGTTTTGGAAAGTGACTGACTAAATTTTGATTTCTAGGACATATTTTAGGGATTGACAAAAGTTTTCGCTTTGTTACAGTTTACGTGATAGAAATGTTTAGAGTTGAAAACAATTACAATTATTTTAGTTTAAGGCCACAAACTTCTATATAACCTGAAGCCAGTCAAGCTCTTCAAAATAAGGTCAGTAGGTGTTCCGATCCTTACTAATATTAAAAATGCGAAAGTCGGTCTGTCAGGTTTTGACACCATAACTTTTGAACCGATTGAAATGTAATCGGTGCGCAGATAGTTTAGAGAGCCTTAGAAAGTACAAAGACTTTTATCCAAGTGAGCAGAGTAGATCCTACAGGACGTTGGTAGAATCGCGGGGAACAGCTAGAATGGTAATAGGTGTATCGGCATGTACAACATACTAACATACCTTCGAACATTATAATAAAATCAACACCACACCAAACTCCCTCCATACCTTGAATCACCATCTCCATATACCCCAGTTCCTGCAGCAGTTCATAGCTGATCCTTCCGTCATGCCGTGCTAACACCTCCCTGATCTCACTCCTGAGCTTCTCCTGCACGTCCTGGTTGGCAGCCAGCTCGAGGAACAGGAACGCGAGGGTCGAGGAGGTGGTCTCGAAGCCGCCGAGGAAGATGATGAAGGCATTTGCTGATATTACCATGTCGGCTGTAAATAAAAGGAATGGTGAGCCTTAGAGTCGAAATTTCAATCTTTTTTTTTGAAAACGGGCCATACTGGTTGCCAACTTTAATAGTGTTTAGAATTTATTTAAAATTGGGCACATTAATTACTTTAAAACGTAAACGTTACGTTAAACGCCGGGTGAGGACGGAATCACTTCAGAGCTTCTGAGAGCGGGTGGAACACCGGTACTTAAAGTCCTCCAGAAGCTCTTTAACTCCGTCCTGTCCGAGGCCAAAACGCCTGAAGCATGGAGCAGGGGTGGGGTGGTGTTGTTCTTCAAAAAAGGTGACAACAGCCTATTAAAGAACCCATCACACTTCTAAGCCATGTTTATAAGCTGTTTTCAAGGGTTATCACGAACGATATATCGATGTACCGATATATCGGTACATCGAAGTGTTGAAGTGTTTGTATAATAACGCCACCATGTCGGTCCGAGTACAGGAGCATAGCACGAAGCCGATTCCATTGAGAAGAGGCGTAAAACAGGGGGACGTAATCTCCCCGAAACTGTTTACCGCCGCAATGGAAGACGCCTTCAAGCTCCTGGAATGGCAAGGACTTGGCATTAACATCAACGGCGAATACATCACTCACCTTCGGTTTGCCGACGACATCGTAGTCATGGCAAAGTCGATGGAGGAACTCAGTATGATGCTCGAGGGCCTCGACCGAGTTTCACAACGGGTGGGCCTGAAAATGAACATGGACAAGACGAAAATTATGTCAAATGTCCATGTTCAGCCTACCCCAGTCTCTGTTGGAAGCTCGGTACTCGAAGTTGTTGACTCATATATCTACCTAGGACAAGTAGTCCAATTAGGTAGGTCCAACTTCGAGAAAGAGGTCAACCGCCGAATCCAACTCGGCTGGGCAGCGTTCGGGAAACTACGCAATGTCTTTTCGTCCGACATACCTCAGTGCCTCAAGACGAAAGTCTTCAACCAATGTGTGTTACCAGTGATGACTTACGGCACCGAAACGTGGTCTCTCACTATCGGCCTCATCTCAAAGCTCAAAGTCGCTCAACGAGCTATGGAGAGGGCTATGCTCGGTGTTTCTCTACGTGATCGAATCCGAAACGAGGAGATCCGTAGACGAACCAAAGTGACCGATATAGCCCACCGGATTAGCAAGTTGAAGTGGCAATGGGCAGGCCATATTGCTCGCAGAGCAGATGGCAGATGGGGCCGAAAAGTGCTGGAGTGGAGACCACGGACTAGCAAGCGCAGCGTAGGACGTCCACCAACGAGGTGGACAGACGACCTTATAAAGGTCGCCGGAAGACGCTGGATGCAGGTCGCTTCCAACAGGTATCTGTGGAGATCAAAGGGGGAGGCCTATGTTCAGCAGTGGACGTCCTATGGCTGAGATGATGATGAGGATGATGATGATGATGTAAACGTTTATTGATGAAAAATACAATTGGTGATTTGTAAGCTTTATTATTGCCAAGTTTCATCAAATCTTTATCCATGATTTTCTTTTAGATGTTCCTGATTTTATTGTTCTTTAGACTAATTATTATAGAACTAAATATATTCCTTTTTGATAACTTGCACTAACTACCCCCACAAACACAAACTTTAGTTTCAAGCTTTAAGCCTCTCAAAGTCTAATAAGCAGATCGATACTAAGTTCATATTTAAGTTAAAATTATCAACCGAATTAGCCAAAGTTAAGGGTTAAATTAAGCAATATCGGAATGAGTTACCCTTAATGTCTAAAGTTAATGAGACCACATTAATTAAGTTATCTTAAAACTTTAAGTTTAAATTAAAGATAAAACTTGTAATTAGCTGGGGCAGCCGTTTTTCTTTGATATGCCTGTTTGAAATTTATTAACTTAGAAAATTTAAATTTTAAAGTTCCGGTGTAGGAGTTATGTTTACTTATGGAAAATCATGAAACATCAAAGAGAAATGATGTCTACCCAAGTATGTTCCTGTAGCATTATTTAAAACAAACAGCAAACTCTTCAGTTTAATTGTTTTCTTGAGGCGTCAATCTCGGGAGCTTCCGATTTGAAAAGAGCGCCATTGACAGGAACTACTGGACTATTTTGAAAAGATTTCGTTTTTTTTTTAAGTTTTAGATAGCTATAATAACTGAAGAATTTATGCTATGTATTTATGAACTTAAGCTATAGCCTATATGCTACTCTTTATCTGAGTGCAAGGAAAAGTTCCCATTTGACGAACGTGAAACCGTTTGTAGGATACAGTTTTTATAATAACTGATACGTGTAATGTACAGTTTTTTGTTCGAATTAAAACAGTTTGCTTTGCACTTACTTATTTCCACATCTTCTTGATCCTTCTTGCAGTTATTGTTGGTCTCATCGTTTCTCAGCGCCATCATCATATCGATGAAATCTCCGCGTTTCTCTTGAACGCCTGAAATATTGGTAATAGCAAATTATTTCTCTTGTGCAATATTCCTAATGATAACAACGACAAGGAGTTTAGTAGCATTAGCTTGGGTGGCTTGCACTATGTGACTTTTAGACCAAATCGAGTAAGCAGTCCTCAAATTGCCTCTAATTGGTCGCTAATTGTATCGGCGTAGTTTGAATATCTTTAGAGGTACATGGGGCAACCCACCCATAGTGTCTTTATATACTAAGTAGTTAAAAAGCTCTTAAGAAAACTTTAAAGTTATTTCTTCTGTTTTTCCGGTAAGGAACAACAGTAAATATCACGCTTCTTTTTCTGTGGAGGTTGTACAAAATACAAAGTGGATAGGACGCAGCACCTATCCAAATTTTAATATAGGCAAAATACATCATTATATCTACACGTTTCTGTTATAGAAGTCACCCTCATCATATCATATCATTTATCATAACAAAACACCCGAACTGAAAACCTCCTCTCTGAGCAGTCGGTTGAAAAGGTAATGAATAGAAAGCAAAGTGAATCCATGATACCCTCTTCCCGTGCCCTCAGCACGCTGGTGACGATGTTGTAGAAGAAATCGTGCGTTTTCTTAGGTATTATTCTCATGCGAAAGAACAGTACGAAAGCCGGCCAAAATTGACGCATCGTTCTGAAATTGAGAAAGAACTAGTTAAAGATTTGCCCAAATATTAAGACCACAGCTTGCTAAATAGTTACTACGTTACCAGACGCTCGTATAAGTAAGTCATATACTGTGAATTACAATAACTATTTTTCGATTAAAGAAAGACACAATTCATATGAAGCTTATGTCAAATCTCCAATCGAAAAAAAAACGGTTGAATCGTTTATTGTAATCCGCAGACAATAAGAAAAAACATCCATGTAAACGAATTACCACATGCAAAACGAATTTCATATTTTGCTTGAAAGAGGAGAAAATATTCGATGTTCGGACCGTAATTAATGTTCCAATAATTATACCCTTTTATAAATAAATACTTCGTTAATACACGTAAGGTTTTCAAAAGGTGCCGCTGCATAATTTACTGTAAAATTTTCCAGTATTAAATTTTCTCTCTTGATTTAAAACTTTAAAAAATCCATAAGCATTTAAGTAAAAAAGATATTTGAGTAACACCCTTTTATCCGATTGAGTAACAGAGAATCTAAAACACCCATTACAAACCCATTCAAAGTTTACAAAATATATTTCACAACACAAACAAATGGCTTTCATATATCACTGGCAATTAGCCCTATTTTACAGCCTAACTTTCAGTCTAGGCCAGGGATGGTGAATCTTTGGTATACGTGCTCTTGGTCACACACAACATACCTAATAATTTGGGCATTTCAATTGAAATTATGTACAACTAATTGTTTCTCGCGGTTTTAATCGCGTCGCAATTTACTTGCTGCATCCGACAAAAAAGAACAAACATCCAAATGAGATACCTCCTTTTGAAAAGTCGGTAAAAAGTGTTATTTAGATACTCGATCATTCTAATGATATGATTTTTGAAATAACCAATAAGATCCCATTTACAATGACGACGAATTGTGACGGGTTTCACGGCAAACCACTTTATTTTTTTGTAGAATTTGAGCATATGTAACTCAAAAAAGGTTCGCCATCCCTGGTCTAGGCCATTCAATTAGTAACACTAAAACAAGTTATCTGTAACACTAAATCTACGATAAAATTCTTTCAAATTAGCGCTTAAGTTATTTAGAACAAGTTTTTAATAGTCACAAACCAATTTAGTGATTAAGTTTGTCAAGTTTTCAACTAAGTTAGTATGTACCTAAGTGATGGGAAACATATGAAAGTTTGTATCAATCAATTTGTTATTTATAAGTTCTGTCAATATAAGTGATACGCTTGATTGCAATGTTTGATATTTATTACATTTATTGATACTAGAATATTTAAGAGCTAGATTCTTTGAAAATCAATGTGTGTCTAGGTCTCATTATAAGTTAGTAGACCTAAAACATCGATGACGTTACTTAGAATATTAAATAAATTGTGAAAGCCTAACATTTGTACTATCTTTGTACGCGTAAGCTTAGGCACGCTAAGAAGCGGACTAATCGCTCCTACAAACATAATGTAAATGACCATTTACACATAAGTATGACATCGTTTGTAAAATGAAGAACTTATTAAACGAAGAAAAGATAAAACACCAAGCGATCAATATCAAATCACATCGCAAAAACTGGAAAACGAAATCAAAAAGTTTCAACCAACTTACTTCTCAAAAATATTGAACAGCGACATTTCATAGAAGGCGTGCAGCGCCACTGCAAACGGATCATCCTCATTGTACATAACATTGCTCTTAAGTCCAAACGCACAGGGCACTATGGCATCAGCAGTATAACCTCCCACTAGCTTCTCAGAGTCCACCACAGAAGACATACTTCCAATACCATTTGATTTTTCCACTGGTTTGATCGTGCCATTTTTAGGAGTAGCTTTATCAGACTGTGCCGATACTACTAGCTTCTCTGAATCGACCACAGAGGAAACATCTCCCATTCCCATACCATTTGGTTGTTCCACTGGTTTGATTGTGCCGTTTTTAGGAGTAGCTTTGTTAGACTGTGACAGTAAGTCTTTGACGCGTGTTACGAATTCTTCAGCTGTGTTTTCTATTAGTGGGAACATGCCTCGGAGTTTGTTTGGTCTGAAAATTTTGAGTTTGCTGGTTAGGATCTGCAATTGTATTCTTATATACTATTTACCTTCTAGAAAGATTTCACCCGCGTCTCGTAGTTCTACGCACCCGGATAAAAGGCAGTCTAGAGCTTAAAACAATGAAATAATTGTTTAATCGGGGACCTTTCCCCTTTAAACCTTTCCCGAAAGACAGACTACATTTTATCCAGGTAGGAAAAGTAGTTCACAGTCACAAATAAAGATGGTCTTTATTGGTGAATTTTCGGTCGGTCTTTAAAAGACAGCTCCAAGACCGTCCCTTTGGTAATCAAAAAAATGTTTTGAACTTACGAGAAAATAGGCGATATCTTAGCCCTGAGCCTCTTCCACTCGTTTCCCCTCAAGAACAGCACGGACCCTGCTAACGGGTCCACATCCTTGTTGAAGAAGAACCCTCGATCCGTGAAGTGCTGGAAGTCGTTGACGCACACTCTTCGGATCAGCTCCGGGTCTCGGACTACTAGAGTACGCTGGTAGAACTGGTGGCAGCCTGGAATTGATAGTAATGGTATGCTGTTTATATTGTAAGATTTACAACAACTGGCGCCTAAAGCCAATCTTCTATGCGAAACATTTTTTTAGAAATGATCAACGTAGTTCTGCTGCAAACAGTATGTAATATGGTCTACCTACGTATGTACATAAAAAACCGGCTAAGTGCGAGTCGGACTTGCGTACGAAGGGTTCCGTACCAGATCAAAAATGAGCAAAAAAAATCACGTTTGTTGTATGGGAGCCCCCCAAAATATTTATTTTATTCTAGTTTTCAGTATTTGTTGTTATAGCGGCAACAGAAATACATCATCTGTGAAATTTCAGCTCTTTAACTATCACGGTTCATGAGATACAGCCTGGTGACAGACGGAAGGACGGACAGACGGAAGGACGGACAGACGGAAGGACGGACGGACGGACGGATGGAGGAGCGAAAACAATACCCCGTTTTACCCTTTGGATACGGAACCCTAAAAATGTGAGTGGTGATACCCTAAAAATGGAGTGAAAGCCTGAAAACGATGTAACTATTACCATGATAGGGCTATTACTATGGCTATTGTAATACGGTATTTCTATGTATAAGTTTATTACTGTTTTTAGTCCCCGGGAAGTACCTAACTTGGCACGAATTGTAAGATAAAAACAAGTCGTATTTTTGTAAACGTTCATAAGTATAAATAAATCAACACATACAAAGGGAAATCCAGAACACGATGCGCGAACTTATCTTTAAAAAAAACAAATTCTTGCCTGTTCATAATGTGTTAGTAAACGTTATATTACAGTAAATTAGCTGAACCGATTGAAATGAAATAGTTCCACCGTGGAGTGGGTGAAATCGTGATAAACGGGCAATAATATTCCATATTCTAGGAAGACATTACTGTCACTATAAACATATTCGATTAACACAGAACATGAAATTCTAAGTCCTTAAAACTGTTATGATTCAGTTCGACGAGTACCTATTTCCTAACCTTTATGTATAAAGCTTACTGCATTATTGCGAAATCGCAAATAAATGTGATCCTATGACGTTAATAAACTAGTATTAAAACTCTGCTACTTCTTTAAGCTGTGCCCTATAAGGTCCATATTGTTTCCAATCATAATGTACCACCAGGGGCCCGATTCTCCTAAGTTAATAATGTCAAAATCGAGTAGAAATTGAATCGCAATATGATCGCAATAGCAGTTTTAACCATATCGGGCATTCTGCTACTAATAAAAGACCAATCGTATTCGATTGACATTTGATTGGTGTGCGATTGGTCTGCTTTTTTTTTAACTTTGGTCTATACGGATGTTTGCTGTACAATCATTTTGCAATCGTAAATCATTTGCAGACAAAATGATTCATTATTGAATGACAGAAAAGGATAAAAACGTTTATTTCAAAGAAAAATAGCGGAATGCCACATACGCTTCAATCGTAATCGAGTCGGGATCGGATATCAGTCGAATCGAGTCGAACGTGAATCGTATGACGCTTAAGTAAAATTAGGAGAATCGGGGCCCTGTATAAAGAACTGAGTATTGAGTATTGACGTTTAAATAAACTCGTCATCATCGGATTTTATCGCGGTTATATTAATATTATTTCATTCCAACGTTTCGGATCCTTTACAGAATCCATGGTCACGGGCAAACTAAGGTGTTGGTCGTCTTGACATTACAGTGACAAACAGCTACCCTTTATTTTCTTGATTATAATTGACAAACCAATTCACGCAAAAATAAACAAGATCCTTTAGGTATATATTCAAAGACAGGATCCTATTGACGGCAGTAGTAATTTCACTAAAACTATGTTTGATATCAGATATCCTACTCTCTTTGCCTAGCCTCTCAGGAACACTGACAAAGGGAATTATTACAACAGTAGCTTCCACAAGCAGATGCTACCGCGTCCTGTGGGGACTATTTCGCGCATCCGGATAAAAAGCCTATAGCCTTCCACGACACATGGGAACTAAAACGACAGAACGAATACTGACATAATTTTTCAAAGCTGACCAATAATTAGTATTCAGTTGATTTTTACAATATCTAGTCCACTAATCTATGAACCTAATTATGAATTTATAAGTACATTCTTACGATCAATTGCATTCAATTCCATTGTTTACACATATGAACTATATCACGATTGATATTTTAGTTTTAACCCCTGACACGACCTATCTCGAAGACAATATCAATTTCTAACTAAAACAAACCCACGAATATTTACTTAGCATCCACAAATGCATAATGCATGATGACGTAAAGGCCACTGAATGATTGAATAATTGGTTTCGGTCCAGTTAAGTTCGAGCCGACTGCTTCGTTCATCCGTGATATCATATTCTGGTATGACCAGGACTGGTCGACCGGTCTGCCCATGTGAACGTTATTTGGCAGTCTCGTGTATTATTTTGCACGTGAATTTGTGGATATCATGCTTGGTTGAAATACTGACGATGTATTACCATTTTGATATCTTGGTTTTTAAGACATTCAGTGTATGTTAGTCATAGGCTGTATTTTAAACTTTGTGACTGAAGATCAAGGTACTTTGTGCTAATATCAGAATGAAAATCTTGTTTCGGCTAACGATTGTATATTTAGAACAAACAAAAGAAACTGGTGTTGTAAGAATTTTTATGGAACTTGGCATTCATACAGATTATATGGATCAGAATAGCATACAGGCTTTTTATGCATAAGGGGGAAGTAGTTCCCTCATTAAGCGAGGGACAACGGTGGAAGCTAGTACAATTATAATTTGATTTCAAAATAACAGTGCCAGATATGTAAAAAAATATGGATATAACAACCCGTTTAGCTAAAATGGTAAACAAGCTTCAGTTTGCGGTCAATACTTATTTCCGCACTGAAGCAGAGCAGTGGTCTGCAGTTTTTGTGAGGAAATATACAGAATATGCTATAGTTAGAATGCCGCAAGACTCGTGCTTATGCCGTTTTGCAAAAAAAAATTATCCCAAAAGGTCCCCATAAATGGTAAATGGTAATGCATACCGCATCATACATGATTTAAACACGTTTTATGTATATCTAAAATACAATACAATAATAAAACTTACCTATGTAGTAGAAATACGGTCAATCAATTGAGCAGAGACGAAACTTATTTTGGGTCCCGATAATGTATTTGGAATAACTGGAAACATTCTCTCTATCTGCCTAATACTAGCATGCCATGATAGAACAAGTTTAGCTTGGGATTATGTAGATATTTATGATGGTAATTTTTTTCTGCGCATACCGAAATCGTCCAGGCCCAGTAGCTCTTATTTTGATTTTTAAATAGGTAGTACACCATTGACATATTAACTAAAGACAGTCTTCATCATCAATAACTCTGTTTATATGATCGTACTAAAAAATAAATTAATTCACTCACCTAAAAATCTCTTATCCTTATACGTATCATAGATCCTTTTAAAGCACATGCCTCCTTGCTCCTTGAACATCACCACAGACAATATATGGCCCACTACAGGCCACGCTGGGGGCGAAAACACTCCCCTTTTAGTCCAATAGTCATGGTCATAAGTCGTGATGGCCAGGACCACGGCCAAGCTCAGCCCACAAGCGAAAATAGACCATAAGAATATAGAGCCGAAGGTGTAATATCGCAGGAGCCAGGCTAGCATCACCACCAGTTGCACTGAAGAGCGTTTGAACCCAAACATTTTTGGTTTTTTATGTATGTGACATTATTTGGTATGGGTTAGTTAGTTAAATATCTGAAAAGGTAAGTTTGATTTTGTAAATCCTGATTCTAACTCGAATCTAGCAAGTATTTTCACATATTTTCCATTTAAATTATTATTTTATTCGAGCACTGTTGTGTTCTATCTTTTTAAAACAATTACACCAATTGCACAAATATAAAAAATACACTTCAAACCATTTCAAAAATCACTCACACTCCTAAAATCAAAACTGCAATCCTCAACACTCACGCAGGGGCGGACTTGTACATTTTTATAAAAATTTACAATTTTTTTTATTAAAAATAAAATTCAAATTCAAAAATGGAACGATTCGCGAGACATAGCGTCGCGGCAAACGCCTGCGCACAATGTGGCCAAATGCGTTAACAAGAATCATGCGCAATCTGTGATGCTGTAAGAGTGAAAGTTAGGCAGGGCCGGATTTAGCGGCTGTGTGTGACACGTCCATTCATGAGGCGGTCACATGAATCCGGATTAAGTATTTCTTAACTGCAATAAAGTTCTTCATAGAAGCGTGTAATTTTGTTGCGGATACAAAAATATGTTGAAGTGCTTGTGTCTTTGTTTCGACGCAAGATGAATGACCTACTCACATTTATTTTCATTTTTTATTGCAAGATTGTTGACTTGAAAACGGAAAAGTTATTTTTGAGCATATATTTTTACCAAATATGTTGGTCCTTGCCAAATGCTCAAGGTTAAAGGATAAAACGCAAAAGTCATTTTTGGAAATATATTTTCACCAAATATGTTGGTCTTTGCCAAATTATAAAAATTCTGAAAGTTAAAGGATAAACAAAGAAATCTATATTTAATGTTGTTTTTTTTTCTCGTGACCAGCCTGTAACGTAAAAACTAAACAAGGTTGCAATAACCATGCAAATAAGTCAACTTTAGTTCCTCGTAAAATCTCTGTCGTTGATTACCATTTTTTTATTACGATACAAAGTATTACAGTGAGATCTCCCTATCCCGCCTATTTGTTTTATATTATTCGCGAAATGTTTTGGTAGTAAAACGTTTACATATGTCGACGGGTAAAAGGCAAAAGGGGTCAAGCACCACAGATCATATTGTTCAGGAGAGTAAAAAGAAAGTTTTAAAAAATAATATATCTTTATTGCTTTACTGAATCACATCACAATCTTCAGAAAAGTTTACTAAAATACAATGTTCTTTAATAATTTTACATCAAAATAAGACTGAGATCAATAGTTTCAAAGATAGATGTCGCTTGACCCCAGGTTTTAACCATGTTTATCGCTTTCGCGAGGGGTCAAGCACCAATATTTAATGTTGGAATATTTAGATTTTGGCCTAAGCTCCAGGCGCTGGCGCGCGCTGAGTGGATCAAATGCAACGTAATGAAAATAAAATTATTTAAGAAAGGGGCCAAGCGCCAATTATGTTTAGTTGACAATTTTTACTATTGGTGTAAGCGACGTTATAGTTATTAAACAAATAAAAGAAAAATGGATACAAACGACATATTTACTTCTAATATTGGTTTTAAAATTATGCCAAATGACAAGGCGATACAAAAACGTAATACACAAAATGGTCCTTCAACCAAGCAAGGTAAAGTTGGTGTCGCTTGAGCACTTTTGGCAAGTATCGATTTGGCACTTCAGTACAAATAATTCTTTGGTGCAAGTGACTTTTTTTCATGCTAGGAAAACGATATTACGACCATTCGAAAGAGAAAAAATAGTGGAGTTGGGGTCAATAAAAAAGTTAAAATCGCAAAATGTGGCGCTTGACCCCTTTTGCCTTTTTACCGTCGATGTATAATAGAAAATATTACGAATATATAAAGTTTATTCCCAAGCGGGTGAAATATGTAGGTCAGATACAAGCAAGAATCCTTGAGAAAAGTTTGCAGAGTTTTTCACGGAAGAAATAAGTTATTCCTTCACTACATGTCAAGAGGTCTGTGTCCTGCAATGTGACAGTAAAAAAGATTAATGAAAACATACGTTTACAACCTAGGATTTAAAAGTTCTATAGGTACCTAAAGACCAATGGGGAGCCCTCTATTAATGGTACAGAACCATGTAGTGTGTGATAATGTCTTTGTACATATATCTGCAAGAATCATATTTTAATTAGCTAATGATCGTTCTCTTAATTTTTTTCAATCGCACTTAATAATAGAATCCATACCTGTATTATCTTAGGTCCATTACATCACTGTCCTCTAAGGGCCGGCCGGCGGCATCTTAACCCACATTTAACTTTAATCCACTTACACGTGATCTTCGTTTCTTTAAGATGAGTTGCAGTTCTACGAGAGAAGGTCATTGAACTTTAAGTAGATCTGACATTGCTGCATCGGTATTTTGTAATGTATTGAATGTTTCGTCTTGCAACGTGAAAAAAGGTGACTGTGTTTTTTTGTAAAGTGTAGAACAGGTTGAGGAAAAAGTCTAATATACATATGTCGGAGACTGTCATTAGTACGGACACTAAACGTCACGCAAGCGCGCCCTCTGGTGGCGTTTCCGGTGAAACAACATTTTGGCGCGCTTGGCAGAGTCGTGGTTGTCAGCGTGGCGTCCGCGGAGCTCAGTCTTGATCGAGTCTTGATCGAGTCTTGGTCGAGGCTTCGTCGAGTCTTCGTGGAGTTGTCGCGTTACTGCCTTTCGTTACGTGTAGTGTACCTAGTGTTATTGCCTAGCGTTGTAGTACCTAAACTAATTGTAGTGTCTTATAATTTTTGTATTGTAATGGTTCTTCTAACCTAACAGACAGACATGTGTTGCTGGGGAGTTTGTTCCGCCACTTCTTCTCCCCAAGCCAAAACACATAGGAAGTGGCGAAGGGCGGGCGTTTTGGGGGGCTGTCTTTTGTTCTGACTAATTTGAATAAACGTTTGAGTTTTGAGTTTGTTTAAGTTTTGAGTTTGTTTGATTTATCTCTCTGCTCGATTACCCTAACTGATGTCGGACGATAGTGCCATCCTGATGACGCCTCCGACATCAGAAGTGGGATGTAATCCGAATGCCCACAGGGTCACGTGTTCAAAATGTGAACGTGTTCAAAGATTGTAGTGGTGAAAATTGCAACGCCAGTTACGATACTGCTATCACATTGAATCGATCTAGGTAAGCACTAGGAAGAATCCTGGGTGGTTATTCGGTGGAATGGTTATTTGGGTGTGCCTGTCAGACGCCGGATAGAGGTTGTCTTGAACGGCAAGTTGACTATCAGACTCCGGGTAGAGGATGTCTTGAGTCGTAGATGTCAGACGCCGGATAGAGGTTGTCTTGAAATGGTGACTGTCAAGACTCCGGATAGAGGATGTCTTGAGTCGTTGTTGTCAGACGCCGGATATAGGTTGTCTTGAAATGGTGACTATCAGACTCCGGATAGAGGATGTCTTGAGTCATCGCTATCAGACGCCGGAGGGAGGTTGTCTTGAAGGAAATTGTTGAATTGAGCTTAGTTTTTGACTTTTGTTAGTAAGGTTTGCTATGTGAATTTTGCTAGTGTGTATTTAACGATGTAAGTGAACTTTGAATCATTTGGTTAAAAAAAAAATTGAACGTCAATAATTTCAAATGGAGGTTGTAGTAGAAGATTTATTAAGAATTTCAGCGAAGGTAGAAGTATGGTAACCACGGTTATGGTAATGGTATCGTTTTTCATTGTTACATGTCAAGCTAGTTATTGAGGGTATGCTAGAAAATTAACCGAATTTGTCTTTTTTTCATGTTTCAATAATGACGGTGGTTATTGTGCAATATGGCGACAAAATTACTGCGGAGCATCCCAGCTGCCTGCCAGGAGCCCAACGTGTCAACGTGTCATGTGTTATCGTGAGTTCGGAGTGTTGGTGCTCGTGCATCTACGTGGCTTCACGTTCGCGAAAGCCACTGTACTGCGCGCTATAGCGATGTGCGCATCGTCACGCACGTTGAATGGAAACCCGGTGAGACTGATCCATTTTTGCTTTATGTTGACGTTATTTGTTTTGCGACATTTTTAAACTTGAGAGGCAGTCTGTCTCGCTGATTATTGTTGGTTATGAACTGCCTGGGTTCAGGGAGCATTCACTGCCACAAGCTTCGTCATAAAGCTTCTGTTAGGTTTGTTTTGATCCGAATGTGTCCAGGAGCTGACATAATGTTGACGTGACCTTCATGAATTGCATGGTTGGGAAAATCGTCAGTCAGTGAAATTAGATTTATGCCATGATAGCAATATTGTCATCGTTGTTATGAAAATGTTGTGATAAAATTAACCGATTTCCGATTTCTTTTGCATGTGATAATCCCGTGAGCCTCTCCTGCTTCGAGTGAAAGGAGTCTAGTCTGCTAGTTCGTCGCTGTGGCGTCCGCGAGCGCGACGCCTGGATTCTACTGCGCGCCGGATTTCAGCATGAACATACACGAGACGCTATGCACAGAGATGTTACGACGCCTGAATGATAAACCTGGTGAGATCAATCCAATTTTATTGTGGCTTGTCATTGTACATTGTACTGTTTGACTGACTCGTTGGCCTAGTGGTCGCAAGCGTGACTGCTATACACGAGGTCTTGGGTTCGATTCCCAGGTCGGGACGAAATCGCTTTGAGTTTTAGAAACTTTCACAAAACAGTCTGGATGTTGATGAGGATGTTAGACCTTAAATTGAGAGATTAAAGATGCAAACGTAGTATGCAAGTGGCTCAGATCGCGTACATTTCGATGCTGTTCGTGGTTATTGGCCTGAGTTTTACCTAGCCAACGTCCAGCATGGTGATGTCGCCTACATCGCCAAAGGAAGAAGGTAGATTGGGTACCGGATGGAGGTCCCATAGTTGCCGGACAGAGGCAATATGATATGTTGTGTGTGTTGAATTCGGTTACCGGATGGAGGTCCCGCTGGTTTTGCCGGATTGAGGCAATGAGTTGTTAGACGAGGTGGAGTTACGAACAGAGTACTGCATACTAAATTTGATCAAACGATTTTTAAGTTGGTTCGAATGTTGATTTTGTAATTTAAATGCTGAGATTCTTGTGTTATGACAATGTAAATGTGAATGAGAATAAATTTTGTTGTTTTCATTTTACGAACGTTTGGTCAGGAAGGCCGAACAAAGGACGTCTTACTTTCCGTGAATTCTTGTTCCAGATACCTACCTCACACGAGGACGTGTGAGTTGTCAAGATGGCCGTGTCGGAGACTGTCATTAGTACGGACACTAAACGTCACGCAAGCGCGCCCTCTGGTGGCGTTTCCGGTGAAACAACATTTTGGCGCGCTTGGCAGAGTCGTGGTTGTCAGCGTGGCGTCCGCGGAGCTCAGTCTTGATCGAGTCTTGATCGAGTCTTGGTCGAGGCTTCGTCGAGTCTTCGTGGAGTTGTCGCGTTACTGCCTTTCGTTACGTGTAGTGTACCTAGTGTTATTGCCTAGCGTTGTAGTACCTAAACTAATTGTAGTGTCTTATAATTTTTGTATTGTAATGGTTCTTCTAACCTAACAGACAGACATGTGTTGCTGGGGAGTTTGTTCCGCCACTTCTTCTCCCCAAGCCAAAACACATAGGAAGTGGCGAAGGGCGGGCGTTTTGGGGGGCTGTCTTTTGTTCTGACTAATTTGAATAAACGTTTGAGTTTTGAGTTTGTTTAAGTTTTGAGTTTGTTTGATTTATCTCTCTGCTCGATTACCCTAACTGATGTCGGACGATAGTGCCATCCTGATGACGCCTCCGACACATACATAGTTGAGTGTGTAAAACCCTATTCTTTTAGGTCTTTGTTAGACATAAACGAAGATCTTCTTACTTCAAATTTAAGTAGACTCCAATAATGTAGATTTATTTACTAGGTACTCACCAACTTTTTTTCGCAAACACTGAGCTTGTGATGCGTTAAGACAGAAATATTTCAATCAAAAAAGTATGGGTGTGCACTGTTTTTTTTTTTCAAATCCTGACAATTCCATATTTAAATCTTTGAAGGCATTGAAGACGTAGAAACTGCTTAGGAAAAATCCATAGACAAGGAAAGATAAGCTGACCAAAAACAAACTCTCAAAACGGATTACCAAAAGATGAGTTTCTCAATCCACGAGGTCACATGTACGCGTTGTTAAAAAAACTAGCAAAATTATGAAACGATAGTAACTGCCAGCAATTCGGTTCCATAATTGTCGAGTGCAATAACTGAACACCACATTTGTTAAGTCGGTCAAGGTTGTGTTACGTAAAAGAAAGCTTGAGAGATCCGATATGCAAATTGAGTTGAACTTATTCGTTTTGTGGGTTTTGATGCTATGGTATTGGTGAATGGAATATTTGTGATTTGTAGAGATATAATATGGTGTCGGTATAGAAATGGATTTAATATGTAATTTACTAGCGCTTTTCGAGTTATCCGCGTGTATTCCTAGCGTTTGAACTTTCAAACAAGTTTGTCATTCCTTTTTTACTTCAATTTTGAATTTTGCAGAATTTCTACTTGAAGTTTCTGAGATTTACGCCTCAAATAAATTGGCATAGATGGAATAGAATAAAGGCAGGAGAATGATGAAGATGCGTACTGTTGGATGGTCATAAAATTACTCCCCTTGTTGCTACCCTATCTCATACCGTAAAATGTTGATCGAGGTCAGTGCAATTTAGTATCCGTGCTATTTTCAGCTATCCGTTTATATGCAGTGCAGTCGATTTCATACACTACCCCTAAAAGGTAGTGTATGAAATCGACTGCAAAAAAAGGAATAATGGGATTGTCTGGTTGTATTTCCAATTATTTGTACATCGTTTTAACTATTTTCTCATAATATTTAAAATCACATGGATTACCATTTGGATAAGTCACTTGTATATCCATTTTAGGATCATAGGTTTAGGATTAATTTGAAGAAACCAACTTCTCTGTTTATAGATCGCAATTCTCATCTATCAGTATCACAAACAGCAAATTATCTAAGGGACCTACGCAGCTAATTATGAAATAACTAATGAGTGTAAGGAAATACTTAATAAACTTTGACGCAACGGTCTCGTAAAGGCAAATATCACATCACTGACGGAAACACACATAATACTAGTTACGGAGATTATCGTGAGATGTAGGCTTTGTACACGATATATCTATACTAATATTATAAAGAGGAAAACTTTGTTTGTTTGTTTGGTTGTAATGAATAGGCTCAAAAACAACTGGACCGTTTTTAAAAATTCTTTCACCATTCGAAAGCATTATCCACGAGTAAAATAGGCTATATTTTATCTCGGTACGGGCAGTAGTTATCACGGGACGCGGGTGAAACCGCGGGAAAACGGCTAGTACCTAATATAGTTTCATCATCTGCCTAGCTTTTTCCTAACTATGCTGGGGTCTGCTTCCAATCTAACCCGATACATCTGAACAGTACCTACCTAACCTACCTACTTATCTACTTACATGGAGCGATTGACAAAGTACACCACAACCCAGCTTCCCGGACAACCCGATACCCCTTGGTCAGACAGGTTGTCAGACATTCTGGTTTCTGACTACCCGTAACGTCTCTTAGGTATACCTAAGGTGATTAGAAGTATAGATTTATTGTTATTGTTACGAAACTGGGTTCCGTGTGGTTGGAAAACATTACTGTTCTACAATGCGGTTTACCACTAAACATACACGGTTGCAACTATGCAAGTAGCCAAGGAATGAGAACCTATAAACTATAGCTAATTGCTTAAACATTTTATTAACGGAATAAATGAAATGTTTAGGGTCGTATGTGTTTGTTTACTTACAAGATTATATACTTACTATTTATAACATTAAAAATACACGCGAAAATCTGAGCTATCAATCTCGTAAGAACATCGTGAAAAATATAATCATCACCCTCCGAGCCTTTTCCCAAACTATGTTGGGGTCGGCTTCCAGTCTAACCGGATTCAGCTGAGTACCAGTGCTTTACAAGAAGCGACTGCCTATCTAACCCAGTTACCCGGGCAACCCGATACCCCTTGGTTAGACTGGTGTCAGACTTACTGGCTTCTTACGTAGTTAAGCACATACATCTGTTTAAAACTGCAAATGAAATATGTTCACGGATCAGACGAGATCCTTTTAGATTAGTACAGAGTGATCCACCAAGACTGACCAAATATAATAAAAATTGTCTTGCAACATGTGTGCGGATATATAATAAGATGCCAAGTCATTTTAAAGTATTAAATATAAGACTGTTGAAGATTGCATTATATAAATGGTTGAATGAATATAATTTTTATAGTTTAAAAGAATTTATGGATTATAAATGTTAATGCCTTAAATAGTTTAGTTTACCTAAAATTTTTGCGTGCTATGTTCATCTTAGCTAAACATGTTTGTACTTACTTTATTATTATTAACACCTTGTATACCATGTTTTATGCAAATAAACAATTTATTATTATTATGATCTTGTATGTCTCTACCAGACCTCGGGACTATAGAGTCCCGGATTTTTGGGAGGCGAACGTGGGGCCGAAGCCAACACGCTGAAGCCCTTTTGAGACAACTTTAATGAAATGGTGACACAAAACCGACGATTATCCCTGTATACACTATAGAAATGTACCCAAGGACAATCCCCGGTTCTGTGCTAAACTATTGCTAACTATGGATGAAAACTACTTGGGCTATTGTGATGGGATGCTAGTGGACTAGGAATGGGGAAACTACGGGAACTATGGCACCTGCCGATAACAATGTAATAAATACACGTAAAAATGGCAGGTGGAGACTCGCCAACTCACTTACTGGGCCCCCGGGAATCAGTCGCTAAATCGCAACAAGGGGGCAACAGGTACATGAGCGGCTGAAGGGTGAGGATACCTCGGCGGACTTTAAACGCAGATCACGCGCTCCCTGTGGGTCCAGCATCACCGGCCCACTCGCCACTTACCACGAGGCACCTACCCTCCGAGTGGGCTGTTAACCCTGCTCTAGCGACTCCACTCTGACCGGCCGATGAAGGCAAGCCAAGAGGCGGGAGACCTATCCCCCATCATGCTTCACTCCGGCAGGCCGGAGATGGGGGACAGTATACTCTCCCTGGAGCACTCGGATATATAGCCCCGCGGGGTCGCTACTCCCCGTCATCCGCCTCAGATGCCCTTATTATTATTCTGACTACCCGTAATGACTGCCAAGGATGTTCAATGACGGCCGGGACCTACAGTTTAACGTGCCATCCGAAACACAGTCATTGGTGTCTAAGATATACTTAGAAAGTACATACCAACTTAGAGAAGTTGCATTGGTACTTGCCTGACCTGGAATCGAACCCGCGCTCTCATACTCGAGAGGTTGGTTCTTTGCCCACTAGGCCACCACGACTAAAATCGTGAAAAATATAATAAAGTTAATTCAAAGATGACTCGTAGGTACCTATCGTCATTGGGTTTTCAATTCGGATACATTTATCGAGATCAATTTGCGGTTCTGAGATATCTCAATTAACTTTCATTTCAAAGAAATTAATAGAAAAATGCGAGCATATAAATAGCGTAGGTACGTGAGCAAAAGCACGATACAACGAGGAAATCAATAGTTCTCAGCGATTTTACCATAATAGCGGAGCGATTTGTGTTCAGATGCAAGTGGCTTACTTCAAAGTAAATAGTCGCGGGTGTAAAGGTGAGGTTATACTGACAGCGGATAGCGGGTTATAGTAAAATGGCGGATTTATATTTTGTCTTTGCTTTAATAGATTTTTTGTAATAGCATTTTGTTTTTCTTTCATTTGTTTTACGGAAAAATAATATATACAAATGTCTTGAAATATATACATCTGTAAGCTTCAGTTTCTGTAAGTATCAGTTTTGATATATTAAAGGTTAAGAAAAAAACTTAGTAGGTATTTTTAAAAGATTAAAAAAGGAAAAATTGCTTTTCTATTCCTATTTCAAAATTATGAGTATTTACAAGGACTCCTAATACGATATTTGCCGTACACAAAAGACGCAATAACAATTTTATATTTCAAACGCACAAGTTTCTAAGTAGTATGATACAGTATAGACATTGTGAAGCGAACGAAATCCGCTTGCCGACCGCGGAACTTCTAAAGTAAAAGGAATAAGTGAATGGAGGAAAAATGTTACTAACACACCACATTGGCAAGAGTTGTTCAAACTTTTTGTGAAATTGTGAATAGGAACTTTTGACATAGGAAAATAATAAAGCGTTTATTTTTTTTAACGACGTCAAAAATCATCAAATGTCCCCTCCCACTGTGGGTTAGCAGCGGTGAGGGAGTGTCAGACTCTTACTGACTAAAAACCGTCGTGTTCCGTCGTAGGCCTTTTATGTACCAAGGCCGCGGTAACTCTTTCGAACAACCCGCAGCAAATAATAAAGGGTTTAAGTATGAGTTTATTGATAGCTTGAATCTAACTAAAATGCGTCCATGTTAATTTTGTATAATGTTAATTAAGTTTTAAGCCATAAAACAGTATTTTTCAGGGTAGCCGGTTACTACCGATATTTTACTCAATTTCAATTCAATTCTCAATTTCTTAGCATTTTTTATGTTTATTACGTTTATAAAGCTTTGAATTCTTAATTTAAGATTAATTAAAAGATTATAAGTGCAACAAAAAAATCTTAGAATAAAACACTGGGTACTAGTAATGTATTAGGGCTATGATTTACGAGATTTGATGTTTGTGTGCATTACAAGGAACGGTTTAGAAAAACATACACACGAATATGCGAAGAGGTAATTCTTGTTCCTCGCAGTTTGAAATCGCTGACAGTCAGACCTCGCCGTAACCTCATTTTTTGGCCGCCGGTATCGTCGAACCGTTACGAAAGCTTATAATTCACTCATAAAACAGCATTATATAATCGCATTGCATTTATGTACACATCCATATACTGATACGCTTTTTTGGTGGAAAAATGTTCAAACAAGTCGTTTACAAATTAGCTGATTAAATGTTCCGATGTGGCTTGAAATTTCGATTAAAATTCTTTGTCTGGTGTAGACCAAAAGTTTGATATTGAACAGAGTATACCTAGATAAAACAGCATTTTACTTTCGTAAGACACTCGACGATGTAGGTAACAGAAATAAAAAATAAAACCAATGTAATGTAGTTAATTAAATTATTTATTACATTAATTAACAAACAGCTCGAAAACCGGTTTAAAAAAACAACAATTTATTTGAATGCCTTTCGACCGCTGGAAATTCAAGGCTCTCTGAAACTTTAGGAACCATAGGCAAGTAATCCTTTAAAGGAGTTTGAACTACATTATAGTTTTAAATGAAGAAGGTATGGCCCAAAAGGTCAGTTTAGGGCCAGTTTTGAGAAGTTATTTGGACTGTGACTTAAGGTTCGAGCTTTTATTGTGATGAGACTTAGTTGACGAAACGGACGGCTTCAGGGGCGATTTCGGCAGCAGCCTCTTCTTCTTCGTCAGAACCGGATTCTGAATCATTAGGGCTGAAGTTGATTCCAGTCATGTTTTCAAGCCAGTCCTTGATGGAGGCAACAGCCCACAGTTCTGAGGAAAAACAATTACATGAAAAACAGGTCAAGTGCAAGTCGAATTTACGCTCGAAGGAATTACCGTTATCTATAAAACGTCTAAAGAATTCACCGTTTTTGTACGGAAACCCTGAAATATTAATTTTATGCTAGTATTTGCTGTTATAGCGGTATCAATAATTCATAGACTGTAAAAATATGAAGTGTCCGACCTTTGGATACGGAATCCTAAAAACTGCTTCTGTAGTCTTAAAACAAAAGTGACTTGTAATTTGAAATTACAAATGACCTTAGTACATAGTTGTGTAAATACGTTCTTGGGCTTATATCCTATACTGTAAGTAGATATAGTGTTACTTCTACGATTTGACAAGATTGCAGCACTCAGCCTGGATGTGTGTGGATGTATGGAATGGATTTCAGCAAGTATTTATGACCCAACTGCCTATCCGAACTCTTCAACAGGAACCTAGGTATATGTATCTATCCCCACTAGGGGGAGGAATGAGGGGCCTGCTGTAAGGCGGGCAATCGCCGGTGGGGGACTGGATGCCATAGATTCCCAGACCCCCTCCACTCAGGCGAGGTCGGAGTGCCGCTGGGCCTTTTTAGTGGGTATACCGGGAACGTCTTTACCGGGGAGTCCCACATACCCCTGTCCCGTCCTCCGACGGGAAGGGGATGCGTTATAGCATTTTTAGCCCAGCGACAACAAAAAAAAAAACAAAAAAGGTATATCTATCAAAATTTGTCGTCCTAAAAGCCGGTATTTGTCATCAACCTTTATTTCAGTAACATGTAATTATTCTCTTATACAAAAAATGTAAGGCAATAAGGGCTAGTACTCACCAGCGCTGTAGTCTCCGGCCACTCCGGTCACGATGGCGACCTGGACACCGTTGCTCACGATGGGTGCTCCGATGTCGTACTAGAAAAACAAAATAAATAATGTTAAATATGATATATCTCATTTTAGTCATGTTGAGTCAAGGAACTAATGAAATTCCACTTCGAACAAAGCTTTTGCAATGGCGGATTTTCCGCAACGTTTTTCGGAACGACAGCAAACTGCGGTGCGGAAAGATTTTTGCGTGAATTTGTCCGACGCATACGCTCAATTTTGCTCGCGAAAGAAATTCGCTATTGTGAAAGCGCCGTTATCCTTTCTTTCATGATGATTTAGGACATACCTATATACTTAAGAAAAAATATGCAGAAGATAAGAGTATTTACAGAATCTAGGTTGAATGCATAGCATAACTCTTATTGGACGTCCGTTACATATTTTGATCTAATTTCCACATTTAAACTATTACAAAAGCATGAATTTTAAATTATTACGTAAAATACAAAAGTTTGTCATCACAATTTGCGAAATCCTTACGTACTAGAAATCAATATAAATCTTGTGTTGTATAATAATTGTAGGTTTGTTGACCTCCTTACATTAATTTTAAAACAAGACATAAATTCATAATTAGGAAGCTTCTACTCATTAACACAAGTTAAGTAAAAGTCTAAAGTTTTAAGAAGTATATGTATGTAATTACCTATTAAACTTTTAAAGTGCCTAAGCTAAAACCTGTATAATGTGATAATAACTAAGTAAGTTATTGTGCAAGATAAAAGAAAACTGGTCTCATGTCCGGTTGAGATTCGCGAGATCTCTAACGCAATGACGGGAAGCGAGAAAAAGAAACGTTGACTTGTATTTAAATTGATTGTATTTGTGTATAGGGTAAATTAAATGTTCTAAGTAAATTGTCAATGTCAATTCTCATAATAATTCGTTATATTGACCTTCTATAGAACCCGTAGGTAAAATATTGTATAGAGATAAACGTATAAAGAATGCTGGAGAATGTCTGCAGCCATGCAAAGCATGCATATTATCAAGGCACAATAGGTAGTTCCCTTTGAAAAGCGGGTGTAATTATATGAAACAGTTGTACTTACTTTGGTAGCCTCAGCACCTTCGCCGTTGAAGACCAGGCGGCCAGTGTCGCGCTCCTCGACAGCTCCGGGATAGCAGCTCAGCTGTTCACCGGGCTCTGGAAGTTTTTACTTGTTTGTGAATATCAGGAAACATGAAAAACAAACTGTAATATGCTGCAAGTGTGTCAATCATCTGGGAAAGATGTAGGTAAAAGAATACTGAAATATGCAATTTTATACAATATATAAAATTGTAAATACTTAATTGTAGAAGTATGCAACAGTGGCTGGTATTGCTATGTAGGAATATAATCAGCAAAATGCAAAGTCTCCGTGAGAGTTTGTCAAACTCTGCAACCTAAACTCGGGAGGTAGACCGGTTTGATAAACTTTTTCATTGTTGGTTATGGGCAAGACTTTGAGTTTTTTATCGGTGTCCGTGGAGTAGTGGAACCGCTGGTGGAAGCTAATCAATGATGAAATAATGAACTTACGTCCGTCTTCCCTGGCGCCGTAGCCGCAGAAAATAGCAGAGTCATACACGTCACCGACGAGAGGCACAGGGGAGATGTTGTCTAAAAATAAAGTAATTATTATAATAACAGTAAGAAAACAGACCAAACCACATTGAACCATAATTACAATGCTTTTATTTGCGCGGAAAAAGGGACCTAGGTATTGAAGTATTACCTGTAAATAAAAGTGATTGACGTAAAAGATTTGTAGGTACAATTTACTTGATCAAGCAATGAAAGCCTAAAACTGAATTTTGTTCCAATTAACATAGGTCCTTCGATAAAAAAAATATATATCCTCAAAAAAACTCGCAAAATAATTTAATCCCGCGCAAATGTACCTAAAAAGTCGCAACAAAATCGTCTCGTTAGCCGAAATCGAGCAAAAAGCGAAGCAGCCAGCCATTACATCATCAGAAAACATACCCGTAGTCCGGGAAATCTAATTAAAGTGTAGCAACCCGGTCCGGGAACGAACCGCGGTTAGCGATGGCAACTCTCAATACGCCAATTTAATCTAACGATTGGAACTGCTTTTAATTATGAACCAAGGAGTCTTTTACTGATAGGAAAATGTTTTAATTATACCTATTTATTTTACAAATTCTTATTGGTGTTATTGATAAATAGCCTTTTGAAAACTAAAATGTTTTACAGTCAATTAAGTCTTGATAAAATATTTTTTTGCTTTTATATCTTAGCAATAAAATAGACCAAATATTTAACATAAACATAAATAAAATATTTATAGTATTTTAAAAACTAAACAGAAACAAAAACCAAAACCACTTTCAATATGAGAAATGAAATATTTGCTAACAAAACTAGGTCAGGTCCGGCACGATTCAAAACTTTACAATATAAATTGAATTTTGAAAAAAGCCTTGGACTTTCTGGGGTATGATTAATTCCCCTGAAAATAGCTGTACTTTTCCAACATCCTTTTTTATTCCACAACTTTGTCGTCCCACTGCTGGGTACAGGCCTCCTCTCACACAGAGAAGGATTGAGCGTTAATCACCACGCTTGCTCAGTCAGTCATACATTTGTTCTTCCATACATACCGGTAGATTGGATGAATCTGTTGATGCTGATGAGACCAACGTTGAAGGCACCAGTAGCCCAGCTGTACTGAGGGTGGATGCGGATGTTGGAGTTCTCGGTGACCAGGGAAGGCCTGATCACGTCGACGGCTCCGTAACGCACCCAGATGAAACGGGATCTGGTGGGAGATAGACGGTTAATTTGGGGTTTCTGTTAGCGTAGAACGTAGTTTTCACTAATTTTAAGAAACTGACTGATTGGAAGATACAAAGCATTATTTCTAAATCTTCTTGATCTGGTAGAAGATACATGGTTATTTTGGCACTAATAATATATATATTTTTTTATAGAGCTGCATCAAAACTGATCACATAGCTAGATTAATAAACTTCCGATCAAGATCACAGCTGACTACATTATAGCCTGACTTCTATATTTACTAAAACTTATGAAACTAGTGATGAACCAAGTCTTTCGAACTTACCCAGAGAGGCAGCTGGCAGCAGTGAGCACCCACTGGTTGTCAATGAGGGATCCGACGCAGGAGTTCAGGTTGCCGCTGGTTTCAACGGCTATGCGAAGGTGCACCACCCATGGTTGTTCACCGAGGGCTGCTGCCTGACGGCCTGAAGGTGCCAAGGTATGATTGTTAGGAAAATGGTGGAGGAAGACTCGTGAAGAAATCAGTGACAATATTAAGATTTTGAAACCTACTTAGGCTTCCCGTCCACTTCAGACTTTATGTAGGACAGATAATCGGTCCGCTTTTTGTAGGACAAGGATTTTCTGATCGACTTCTTGTAGGATGTGTGTTTTCTTTTTCTTCTACAAACATTATCGGATGTGGGCATGGTTTTCAGAAGGATGTAGTTTACGAAGCAAGTTCAATAACTTAATCATATTATTATGGCAGTTAACTGACTTGTTAAGTACATTAACTATTAACGTGACTTATTTACTAAATATGAGTTTATTAGATCTGATTTCTTAATTTAATGAAATATAAATAATGGAATGAGAAATATACTTACTAAGCTCGCCCCTGTGGCGACCCTGAAATAATAAAAATATCAATTGTTAATAAAGGTCATTGAATTGTCAAGAAAATATACATATGTATAAGCAATGAAAAGGTGTTGACACAAGAGAAGGTGATACGTATTATTTAGTAGAATATAATTCTGTATCACCTATATGTATTGCCTACTTAAATCATTCAATGAAATAAACCTGGCAATAGAAGGGACCTATACCTATTTACGAACTTTCAAATCAGTCGATAACCTACAATAGGCCCAATATACAAGGTGTTGATTTGCATTTGTGCCATACTTCAGGAGGAGGTCGTAAATTACGTAAATAATCGATTGGAATTACAGTAGACGGGAAATAGCTAATATGCACTGCTTTTTTTGTCATTGTAATGTCGTAGTATTTCAGAAGTAATCCAATTTTATGAATGAAAATTATGAATGATCGTTGCGTATGCTTTGTGTTTGCGTTAGTGTGAGAGCGCAGCACGTTTTTAAGGCCAGTAACACACGCACCGAGTTTGGAAACGGGTAGGTGACATTGACGAATTCCCGAAAAAAAAAAATATCAAAAATTTTCGTACCAATTTTTTTGTTGATTTGGGTTGAGAATTATTAGTATAATTACGTCCTTGACTATGGCACGGATGCAAATCAACAGCTTGTATAGGATTTATTAGGTACCTAATCATTTCAGCGGTAGCATAATAAAAATACCTATTTGGAAAAACTGATTACGACAAACAGGTTTTAAAAGATAACGTTAATCTGGGAACAAGATATAGTGATTAATGATTTAATTAAAGATTAGGTGTTATTCGTATGCCTAATTAGATAAGAAACTTTAAATGATAAGGATGTTTACGTAAGGTTTTTCCCAATTTTATGAAAATAATGCTGATTTTTTTCGCATAGATTTCGCTACTGTTAATTTTGTTATTTAATCTATGCTGTGTAGATATTTACTCCACGATTTAATATCCGGACTCAAACATTTTTATTTAACTATAATCTTAAAAAATTAATAAACTGAAGACTTCTTTAATGTATTGATAAGAGAGATAACATCGAAAATTAATTTGGTAGCTAAAACTTCCTTTTTTATATCGTGACTAAAACTTCGTAGGTAGGTACTAACAACTGCTTATAATTTCAATTTATGTTATAAGTAAAAAACAAGATAGGTATCATATTTTTGAGCAGTAGGTAAAGTTGGTGTAAATTCGTGCGACATACACAAATTTTCCTAACATGACCCATGGCCCTGATGATATTTTCAGCCGCAATTAAAACTAATCAAAGTTATTACCCATCTTATAAAAGTTATCAATCGGCCTAGGCCTCTAAGAGCTTGGCTAGAATAGCAGGGAAGCTGAGCGAAGAAGTTTCTAAGCAACAAATAGAATTTCCTTATTACCATCATCCGCGTCTGGATTCCTTATCAACATGACGTGGTCTCCACCTGGTTAGTGGCAGATACCTTTTCATATTCTAATGGTTGTCAAATTACTTCTCCGCTTCGCTCCACCTTGATAAAGTCTAAGGTTCTAATACCTAATTAATTTAATGATCTGTGGTAATATCTTCAACGTGTTAGGAAGATTTTGCTGGTACTTAATTTTCTATCACAGTGCAATGATTTGTCAAAAAACATATTTAGTTGTATAATAGCGAAACACAAAGTTTTTAAAGTTTAGTGTAATAAAAAATATAAAAATGGAATACTCTTGAAAACTCGATTTTAATTATGGTATGTTCTAGTTTTTGGTAAAGGCAAAATCGGAATTGGAAAAACAACCGCTAAGTAAGTGCCCCGTAATCTAAAATCTGTACGCACTAAGAAAAAAATTTTAAAAAATCTCAAGAATTCTGATGGAACTGCAATTTCAGCAGCAGCATATAGATAGATGCAATAGGTCATTCAACCTTTTTCTCTACATACGCATTACTCACGTTCCTAAGATTTTTACTAAAAAAAAACTAAAAATAGTTTACCTGTACGGCGACAAGCGCGCACAACAAAACGAAAGCAAAACCCTTCATGTTCCAACGGTCAGGTCACTAACTATCATAAAATAATAACCGACTTACTTCATATACTAATTAGGCACCCTTATCAAAGATATTTTCGTCATTACACCTAATCTGTTGATAGAAATACTGATTAATTTCGTGTCTTGGCTCTTTATAAAATAATCCATTGATAAATGTTGGCTATGCGTATTTTTAAAAAGCCAACGGATGTTTGGATTAGTTACAGTTGGCAAAACAGATAAAATTCGCGTCAGCAGCTTGTATGCGGTTTGTGTTTTCCCACTGACAAGTGACAAGCGTAAAGGATTTAAGCATGTGCCTACCTACTTAATCTTTGTAAAAATAAATGCTTGTATCTGCCTATCACTACATATAAACTGCCCTGCCTCAATAAGAAGTCACACAATGATTTTCTATTCGAAAACAGTTAAGAGAGAGTGTAACCGTAAAACATTACATATAGTATTAAGATATATCTTATGATGTATGTTCTTTATTATCATCTATTTTGCTGACTGTACTCAGAGATACGTTACAGTTCAGGGTTTTTACTTAGATTTTCGATAACATTTCTTATATTTCCCCGTTTTCCAAGTTGGGATTTCAGATCATATGTGCAAATAGTAGTGACTAGATAAAAAAATGTTGATAAAAATGATCATCTTTCATTTTCGACTTAAAGCAAGAAAGGTCCTAAGTGCGTTCACAGTGAACATAAGTCCTTTCTTTCGAGAACGATAGCATTTCATTCACCTTTCGAAATATTAATTATTTACCTATATATTACTCTCTTCCTGCTATATATCCCACATGGTGGTGGGGTCAGCTTTCATGGTTTTTCTTCTCCACGTCTCCACTCTATCTTCGACATCGCGCCCGGACTTACATACTTATTTATAACATCATCTCCCGAACCTTTTCCCAACTATATATATTGAGGTCGGCTTCCAGTCTAACCGGATGCACCTGAATAGGTACCAGTGTTTTACAAGGAGCAATTGCTTATTTGACCTCCTCAACCCAGTTACCCGGGCAACCCAATAACCTTTGGTTAAACTGGTGTCCAGGATATACTTAGAAAGTACATATGAACTTAGAAAACTTGCCTGACCTGGAATCGAACCTAGGTTCATACTTATGTGAGGTTGGTTATTTTACCCGCTGGGTAACCACATATTTTTTATATAGAAATCAAAAAACCCTACCTAATTACTTAGCTAGCCTCATGTCAAGCCTGTAATTTATTATCTTCTTGAAGAAAAAAAGGTGTTTCATAATCTAAGATAGGTATCCATAATCCGTCATTCATTACGTAGTATAAACGTTTTTGTTTTTTCCCAAAAACATAATCGGTCATTGTGTCATAAATAGCGTTTGTCGTTATTTTATTTACTTACCTATACAACATGTAACGTAATTAACGCACACCCTCAAACACCCTAATATACACCCCTATATACACCCTAATATATATTATGTTATAATCATAATACATACACTGAATTTTTAATTTAACATATATATGCATTGTTATTTACTAAATTAGTTATACCAATTCTTGGAGAACGTTTTGGTCATACTACTACGCACGCAAGTATCGCGCCGCGCGCCGCTCGACTCGACACAACATAACGAAACTACGGAAAAAGCCGACAATACACGAAGTCTTATTACTTTGAGTTACGGTCTATTTGAATTTGTTTTGACTGTACAGGGTTAATATGACAATAATTTCGGTAGTTTTAATTATTTTTGGGAAAAAAATGACCTATATTACAAATGATAAAAATCGATTCAGTAAACGATTCTGAACAAACTAATTTCAGGATGTGCGTTAATTAAGTTACATGTTGTATATAGGATGCATACTTAACTAATCTCATAGTCAGCACCTATACCTTCCAAAGTATATTTTTAGGTGAAGAACCAACCTCTCAAGTATGAGTGTGGGTTCGATTCTAGGTCAGGCAAGTGCCAATGCAACTTTCCTAAGTTTGTATGTACTTTCTAAGTATATCGTAGATACCAATGACCTTATTTTGGAGGGCATGATAAACTGTAGGTCCCGACTGTCATTTGAACATGTTTGTTGGTAGACGTTATGGGTAGCCATAATCCAGTAAGTATACACCAGTCTCACCGTAATGAGCAACCAAGTAAAGAAATAGGGTGAATTTTGAGTAAACCCATCTAGGTTCCGGTCCTGAAACAGAACTAATTTCGTGGTAAGTATTTGGTAACTAACTTTACTAGGTAAGCCTCACTAAACACAAAAACAGTTACCGAATCGTGATTAAAATGCTGCGGCTCATTAGCGAAATATTCGTAGGTAATTAATATCGCAGACACGGCACATTAGCGCTCTGTGTAATTAATCGTGTTATCTCGGGAGCTTAGCTAAGTAATAGCTGGATAGTTATTGCTTTATTTTTGTTCTACAACCAGAATTATTTTGGTCCTGGGTTGCGATTGTTCAGAAGTTACCGCGGTCCTGGTACACAATTCGTCACATGAGAGCTCAAAAACCCCATCCTTCTACACTTTGTTTTTTTGTTGGGATAAGTCAACAACAAACACCCCAGCAACAAAAAGTCTGTCTGTTAGGTTTGAAAACCTAATTGTTCGAGATACTCAGACTCGACTCTTAGTCAGAGGATTCAAGATTTTGTTCTACAGGCAGGCCTCTAATCTGGCACCAAAATTGTTGTTTGTAGGCAAAGTAATGGAAGATTAACGTGGACGGAAATCACACTACGTCAGTATCTATCTCTTTATCAGAAACAATCCGTATTAACGAAGAGATTATAGTGATTAGTTACCTACATTTATAACGCGTGACAAGAGATTTAGATTATGAGGTTACTTGATACTGCAAAGTGGTGCATAACAGAATTTTATTTTTGGTATATAGGCCGGGGAGCTATGTCGTTAAAATGGCTGCGTCAGGATCGCTATCACACCTCTCAGATCCCCTCGAATTTCGAGGGGACCGGTAAGGTGTCTCGAAATACATATAGAGAGTTGCTACCTAATTGCTTCCAGCAACCATTAGTTGCTACCAATTGCTACCCTCGTGGTAAAACCACGTGGTTTTGAAGATATTCATCATCTAAAGGTGACTAAAAGTGACAGCCATTCTGATATCAGGATGGCTGTCACTTTTCCCAGTGTGAAGAAGAGCGGCTCAAAAGTATTGAGTTTTTTTCCATCCAGAATTAAATTTTGGACCACATCGATTTCGTGGATAGGAAGATATTAAAAAAATGCCTATCTATCTTCTTCCATCATAAGTCTGAACTTAGGCAAACAGCGGGTTTTGATGGAACTTGATAGGTGCCAATAAAAAATATTTTTCGTTATCAGCGGGCGGCCGTGCCTGTGCTCAAAAGTTGTAAGCCGCTATTATGTTTGGCGAGAACTATGTGTATAATACATCATTATCGAACTATTGCCGTCCACAGTTATACCTGACGATTACTATACTTATTTTACGATACTAATCTTGACAACTTCCAAGCAGTTTTCAATGTAGTTTGACCAAAGTGCTCACTAAATATAACAACGATACGATTCTAATTTCCAGCGATCACTGGTAACACTTCAAATAAAACAACAACCATGGAATCGCGTTGGTATACTTTATTCAATCTTATCCTTAGGACTCCCTGGTGCTTCCACCTGCTTCGTCTGAGACCAACTCCTAGATCTAGCTCTTATATGATTAGGTGAGACGAACTTAGTGCTGTCTACACTGGTTCTCTCAGGCTTTTCAGGAGTTCGTCGTGATGCGGAACGGCGTGACGCGGAACGAGATCGGCGTGACGCAGAACGTGATCGTCTGGAGCGGGAACGACGGTGTGATCGGGAGCGGGAACGCGACTGGTAGGACCTGAAAGGAATTTTCGATTAGTTAGGAAGTTTCTATTAGCAAAGTATAATTTGAGTGGGTATATTGTAATTAAGTTTTGGTGAATAACGTATAGGTATAGATATGTCTTTGATACAAGATCATCATAGCATCGGTCATGCTATAGTGGCACACGGCCTGACGTTGATTTGTGCGATCAGGTCCTCTTTATGTGTGAAGCTGCATATATACTTCTAAACTACAGATTCATTAAAAACTCAAACATATTTTTTTCAAGAAACGGTGTATCTGTTAAGTTTGGACAAAAAACAACAACAAAATCAAAGTTAATCATTCTAATATTGCCTAATATGTATTAAGTTGCAGTACCTGGATCTCCTACTCCTAGATCTAGACCGTCTGCTCCTGCTTCTACGGCTCCTTGACCTTCGGCTGCGTGACCTTGACCTCGTGTAGGACCGGCGGCGTGACCTTGACCGTGAGTGTGACCTGCGGCGTGACCGCGAGCGCGAGTGCGAGCGGCCGCGAGATCTGTCCTCGTGTTCACTGTGAGGGTTGCCTTCTGTCAGCTTCTTGAAGTATCTGGGGAATATAGGAATGGTATTAAAATCATATGGCAATGTCATAAGGCAAAGGCTGGTAATCAATCTTCAATGATTATCGTGTTGATTGGATAACTGGGTCGAGGAGGTCAGATAAGCAGTCACCCCTTGCATCACACTGGTATTCAACAGCATCTAATAAGACTATAACATAGTTGGGAATCGCTAGGATGAATATAAAAATATTTGGTTAGGCTGAAGTGAACTATGTGGCTTCTGATATTGTGAAATTGACTGCTTCATGTAATCATTATTAACGTTCAGTAACACACAATTAAGATGCCTCAGTATAAGATGAATTAAGTTTATTATAAGGCGAATATTTCCGATCAGATCATTCGAAGAAGACGAAAAAAGGCAACTGGTAAAACACCTTTTATGCACCTAAAACCACACTTTTGTTCATAAAAAGGACAATGGGCACTTTGTATGAGATTTGGTACCCGCTCCAACAGTAACGTATGATATATCATTAGAAAGGTATTTGCGTGAAGAATAATGAAAACTATGAGGCCTGCCTCAATTAGCTGTCCGATCCGAGTAACGATAAAAATTGAATCGACATAGAAACAAGTATGTCATCCATATATGCAAATTCATTAAGAGGCATATGTCGTCAGTGTTATAATTTTAAACTCAGTTAATAGACATCTTACATTGTTTGAGATACACTCTATTATAATCTAAAGTTTGCAATATTCTATGGAGTCATACTACGGAAACACAATCGTCATCTGATTTGACAAAAGTTCAAAACATTTCTATTCATCTTTTTTAAAGAAGAAATTCATCATTATCTCAGCACCTCTTGAGGAGCAAGATTAAGTCGTAATATGTACTATGTTAACATCGTCTCCTAACTTTTCAACCTTAATTGATTGTAAATACTGAAAGACTTTCATCTAATACATAACCTAGTTCTGCGTGAACTGCAAAGGTCTGCACAGTCTTTTTTTAAAGCAGTCGGCAGGCCAACATTTTAAGAAGGCCTAATTCCTGTTTTTTGTTACTTTACCAGTTTTTATTAAATACAGTTCGATTTAAGAACTACATCTACGTTGATGATTTATGAACATTACACATTCTATTAGTCGATGTCACGCGAAATGGACAAGGATTTGGGACTAGTCGTCATAGTAAACATTTTTTGCCTTGCCAAGACCTACGCAATGGTACTAGAATCAACACTGTTGGACAGGGTACCAAAACGCCCATCGTCCTTTACAAAAATCATGCAACCAACCTATAATACTGCTGGTTAGCATCAGGTCCATCGAAGTATGGCATCCTGGGCCTGCCCCGGCCTCGTCCCCGGGCGCGAGGGCGGCGGTAGTCGTTGGGCGGCGGGTAGTAGGCGCCGCGCACGGGGTAGTACATGGACGCTGCACACCACTACACTACACTAGCCGCCCACCGAGCGACAGCAGCGAGCGAAAACATATTCTCACTTCGCTCGCGTGATGAGCGAAAAGAGAACATACTTTCGCTCGACAAAAATATATCTCACTTTTTATTTTACACACATATATGGTTTCTGTGATATTAAGTACCTGTAATTTGCTATAAAATGGTAATAGAGATTATTTATTTGTTAAAAATAAGAAAATATAGTTACAAAAAAGGTCGAGAGAACAATGAAATGGTTATTTATAATATACATAATACTAAATGGGTTATTGTGCTGAAAGTGATAGTTTTCTCACTTTTATTGTTTACTTCTTAAACATAAGGCCCATGTTAATAATAGCCCGGTCAAAATAGACATTTGAAATAACAAAAATTCCCACAAAGCTGATTTTTGGTGGAGAGCTAGATTTGATCATTATAAATAAAATACTAAAAGTCCCTATCGATCCCATGTGTGCGTCAAAAGTTATTCGAGGTCAAATGTCAAAATTTTTGTTTTTTTGTGTTTTTTTCGTAAACGGTAAGTTTTATCAAAAAAATACATCAGACCAAAATTGTAGATTATAAAATTTTATACAAAAATGGCATTAACAGTTTTCTCCTAAATGTTACCATTCCTGAGATATCGCGCTTCAAAGTATATTCCATACATGACATGCACACATTTCCACGCCACCTGTGAGGTAGTATACTCGGCGCGTTTTTTTTATCGTGGTTTCCCCTGTAGGCCTACTCCACTAACTGTCATGACAATTTTAGGATAGTTTAAGGGAATAATTGCCGTCAAGTTCTAATATGATGTCATTATTGATATTAACTATTGGGTTAACTATTATTGTGATTGTTTTAGATTTATCAGATTCATACAAAAACTCGTGGTGGCCTAGTGGGTAAAGAACCAACCTCTCTAGTATGAGTGGGTTCGATTCCAGGTCAGACAAGTACCAATGCAACTTTTCTAAGTTTGTATGTACTTTCTAAGCATATCTTGGACATCAATGACTGTGTTTCTGATGGCACGTTAAACTGTAGGTTCTGGCTGTCATTGAACATTCTTGGCAGTCGTTATGGGTAGTTAGAAGCCAGTAAGTCTGACACCAGTCTAACCAAGGGGTATTGGGTTGCCCGAGTAACTGGGTTAAGGGGGTCAGATAGGGCAGTCGCTCCTTGTAAAGGACTGGTACTTAGCTACATCCGGTTAAACTGGAAGCCGACCTAAAACATAGTTGGGAAAAGGGCTCGGAGGATGATTTGATACTACAATCATTTTTGCAATTGCAAAAAATAATGTCAGGAGTTTTTCTGGAGCAGGTGGGGGTAAAGTTTTAATAGGGTCCAGATATTATGTATCAAAAAAAGGCTTCTGGATAAAAATGGAAATGTCGAAGGAAAATTAGCATGCGATAATTTTTTACACTGTAAAAGCGGATTGTGCGCGACTTCAGCGGTTGAAAAAATTTTGTTCTGTGTTTAGTAATGCAGAACCATGCCTTAGGACTGCAGTACGCTGATATTTAGGATTTAAAAGTGGGCAATCTAGCCTTAGCGACAAGCCACGAGAAGGTAATTCAAAACCCCATATGACCCAAGATAATATCGAGGCTATGCGGCAGTTAACTGTCGCAGACCAACATGTAACATACCTTGACATGGATCCGTGGGCATTACGATTGTTTTACATTCCCCAAAATTAAGTAAAGTCTTCGTGGTAAACGTTTCAGCACAACTGAAAAAGCTGTTGACTCATACAAATCGGCCAATTTGACTACCCCCACTTCAGAATGGAATAAATAATTCAAGAACTGGGTTTAATGCATGCAAAAGTGCATTAAATATTGCGGAGAATTCTCTGAAAAACAATAAATGGTATTAACCTATTAGATTGTCTATACTTATTTCAAACGACAAAACTTAAAGGCAGCCGTCGTACATACGTGGCTTGTATGTGCATATCATGTGTAGTGTGACTCTTTGAATCGCTATATCTCAGGAATGGTAAGATTTAGGAGAAAACTGTTAATGCCATTTTTGTAGAAAATTTAAAGATCTACGATTTTGGTCGGATGTCTTTTTTTGATAAAACTTACCGTTTTACTAAAATTTTGACATTTGACCTCGAATAACTTTTGACGCACACATGGGATCGATGGGGACTTTTAGTATTTTATTTGTAATGATCAAATCTAGCTCTCCACCAAAAATCAGCTCTGTGGGAATTTTTGTTATTTGACCACTACTTTTATGTCTATTTTGACCGGGCTATAAGCACATAGTATTAATACAATTGACTTGCAATTCCAATTCAAGTATATGTTGCGTAGTTATGCAACTACAAGCAATTATTGTAAAGAGTATGTTATTAATACGGGCCTCAACATAATCTTGGTTAGAATAGTGAGTATCGACCATTATATTTTTAAACCTTCTGGGAAATATTTTTTTATATCATTTTTTAAACCCTATTTATTTAGGTATTTTGTACCTTTAGAAATATCTTTTCAGGGTGGACATAATACTCGTAGGCAAACTTGAGCTTTAAAATGGTTACGAATTTAATAACTTCATTACATCATATTAACATTTTTTGTGATTTTCTTTCAGAAGGAACTGATAAATTGTAGTGAATAATTACCAAATTCAAATGATGAAGAACAAAGAATAAGTAAGACAGTGAAAAACATGATATTTAAGCAAGAAATGGAAGGAAAGGGATAGTAAACTAGTTGGATACTCATACTTTGCGGTGGATAGGCGTATCCGGGCGGGCAGGCGAACGGGTACCCGAAACCGTACGGCACGCTGTACATTCCCGCTGAAATGGAAACAACAATATATCAATATTTTATAATCGCATTTCATAAAAATCGTCCAAGTGCGAGTTGTATTTCCGCACGAAACTGCGCAAAAGAACACATTTATTGAATGGAATCTCCTCTTATTGAATGGAATCTTATATATTTATTTATGTTCTGTCTTAGAATCTGTTATAACAGCAACTGTCGGTGAAAATTCCTACTTGTCTTACTATAAGGATTCATGAAATCAAGCCTTGGTGACATTGTGACAGACAGACAAATATATCTAGGGGGCAGCTGAGTCATGGTAATAGTTTGTTATAGATGTTTTATCTCACGAAAACGGGTGAGCCATACCTGTATGAGCTTGGGAATACCCAGTTAAGCAACCAAGTAAATAAGTAAATCATAGCCACATTTCGATTTACACACACCATGTCTCACCGCTTTCTTTAAATATACCATCTGCATCTTTACCAATAATCAACTCAAACCTGTGGTCTTGTTATACTCCATTTCCCTCTCTGGCGTGGTCAGCCGTTCCGTTTTGATCTTCTTGTAATGGTCTCTGTTATCATTGGAGCGGTCGTCTGAAGACACTGAGCTGATGGACGACTCGCGTTTTGGCTTCTTAGTTTCAAGGGCTGAGCGGATTACTATGCGACCTGGAAACGAAAAGTTTTTGATAACGTAATTGATGGATGAATAATTATAGTAGGTATAGTTCTAGTAATAGTAAATGGGGGTCTGCAAAAAAATCCTACTTCTTACTATCCTACTCATATTATAAACGTTAAAGTTTGTGAGAATGTATGGATGTATGTTTGTTATTCTTTCACGCAAAAACGGCTGGACTGATTTGGTTGAAATTTGGTACGTAGATAGGTGATACCCTTAACACATAGACTACTTTTTATTAACATACCACGAGGGTGAAGCCGGGAGCGGAAGCTAGTTACAAATATTTGAAGTAAAGGATTTAAACTTCTCCACAGGAATCAATTCACAGGGACTTTCCAACTTTCTTTCATTTATCTTACTATTTATTTTTCCAATTGAATCAATGTTGAAAAGCACTAAATACATACATAATGGATACTACATTGAAACTATATAAAATAAGCCTACCATTTAAAGCGTTATTATAATTATTCCGCTGCTCTTCAACCAGCTGCTGCTGCTGTCGTTTGAACTTGTCAATGATGCGAGCTCTAGCGGTACGCTCTCCGGGTAAGTAGTACTGATCTCCACGGTTACCGTTACGCTGTAGTTCTGGACGTAACTGAGGAAAATATAATAGAATATTAATTATCAATCATCAATTAACATCCATCTGAGAAATAAATTAAACAGGTTTGAAAAATTTTCTATACAAAAGCGGTCAAAATATGTACTTAAGTAGTTATCTGGTTACTAAAAAAATCCGCTCAAAAAATAATATGTGTAATGATCTAGATTAGAATCCAATTAGACTCTCATAAGACAATCTCTGTATTAGAATTATTAACATTTGATGAAGTTTGTGAATTGGCCTATTACCTCCTCTGGAGCTGCCCTGAGCAAATCTGTGCTATTAGTGAATTTTATTTAACAAGAGCTATTTCTTCCATGAGAAATAGCTCTATACCGGATACCCGCAGTAACATATCGACTGCAAGCAAGCAATACCTCCTATCTGACATTTTTGTTTTAAAAAACTTGTATCTACCATAAACTACCTTTAGATTCAAAATAAAAACAAAAAACTTTATTAATCAATACTATGCTTAGTAAAAGAAAACTTGGATTTTCAGTATCTCATTATGCCTTCCTCGGAATAAGGATTTTATTAAGTTTTATTGTTCCCCTTTAAAATCCACCCGGAGTCAGATAGGAGGTATTGCTTGCTTGCAGTCGATATGGATGTTACTGCGGGCATCCGGTGGACATAAATAAATAGACTGGATAAGCTGAGATGGAAACCAACCTCTATCCTCTTGAACAACTCCTCGATCAACCGAATAGCCTGGAGCTTTTTCTGAGCTTTCATCAGTTTCTTCTGTTCTTCAGCCACCCTGCTGTTCAGGTCCAAGTTGTCACTCTGCATCAACTTGGCTAGCTGCTTCTTCTTACGTCTCTCTTCTCGTTCTCGCATCTTCTCTAGCTTTTCTCTTTCGGATCGCTCATATTTTTGCCTGGAATTGATACATGAGACTTTTGTAAATAGAGTAATAGCACAGGCATCGTACATATAAATATTCTTAAAAGGGCTTAAAAAACTACTGTAGATCAATTATAAAGTATGTGATTGTTACCTTTCTTTTGCCTCTCTTTTTGCTATCCTCTCCTTCTCCGCTTTTTCCTCATTTTCCTTAGCTAGTTGACGAGAAGTCAGTCTTTCCCGAACTATAGACCTTCGTTTCACAGCAGCATCAGTCATGTGTTTAGTCTTATCAAACTCTACCTTAATACCACACCACTCTGCTATGTCATCTCGCTTCCTGAGAAGTTTCCGGCCTCGTAAAGCATCCATACAGCGTACAAAGCCAACATATTCACTGAACTGTATGTACGTCTCAAAGTACAGAGCAGCATCCTGTGGTGGTGTGGTGATGCCTCTTATTGTTGATTTCATCTGCATTCTGTAAGGATCAGAGGCTGGTATGTCTACTTGGCGGACAGCACCAAACTTCTCAAATATCTTCTTCATCAAACTCTCAGATGGAAGTGCATCTTCATCTTTATCCCTCTCATGTACAAACCACCTTATTGGCAAATTGGATATGTGGATAGTGTCTGGACGCTCTCCAGGTTTCATTTCATCCATCTCGGTTGTATCACGGAAGAACGAATCCCAGTCATGACGACTGGGGAACTCAGACTTGGCCTCGCTAACACGAACCTTCAACTGATCAGGGTACTCCTTGAGTTGCACAACTCTGTCGTCAAGCCTAGCGAGCACTCGATCGAGGTTGTCGCGACTCTCTAATTCCGCATCAAATCTTATCACTTCCGAACTATGCTTCGACACTTTTAACATCGAGAAACTATCAGGTAGGATCATCTTCCGCAACTTCTCCATGAGTTCCCAGTTGGAGATCGACTTGCCATGTACCTTGTGGGAGGGGAGCTGGACAGAAATGTTAATCTTTGCAAAAGATTTAAGATACAAACGCTGCGGCAAGTACAAAGCCACAGCGTCTGATGGATCCCTGCATACTTGTATGTTCATTATAAAATCTGCGCCTAACCTTGCCTAACCTAACCCTAATAACTAACTATGTGCGATAGAATGAAAATAAACAAAGAAAATTACAATGGAATGAAAGAACGGCAGTCCAAAACGCCTAAAATTACGAAAATACATCAATGAGTAAAACGAGTAATTCTGTTAATAAGATGAGAAATGACCAAAATTTTGTCCAGCCAAAACCCCCATCGCTGCTGCAACAAAATATGTGACAATTTTCACAGTTTATCGACTGATGTTTAGTTAATTTTCACTTAGAAACGAAATTCCACAGGTCGTAAGTTTTTCCTCCATTTTGCTTGACATTTCTTTTTTTTGTTATTGTCAAAATTGCCAGGTTAAAAATTCATACATAGTGTGGCAATGGTGGTAAATTCCGAGCACAAATAAATACAAAAAACACTAAAATAGAACAAATCCCCGCAATCTTGACTGGGAAAGTGAATCTAAAATTACTCCTCACTTAGGATATTTATTTCCTTTTTACTAGCTGCAGTCAACTTCAGTATGACGATTTAAAAAACATAAAGCGGGAACTAGGCTGAACATCCGCATCACGGAACCTTCCTTTAAATTCTTGATTTATAGGTTTGATAATATTTTTTCAAATAGGTCCGGTGTAGTGGGATTTTAACTCTTAAAGAGTAGTTCCAGTAGTTACAGAGATTAGGACGTTACAAACAAACTTTACCTTTAGTTGTAGATTACCAGCCTCAACGAGTCGCCATCGAACGCGATGTAGGTGCAATTTATTTATCATCCTGAAACTACTCGCCTGATTAAGTATAAATTGTGTAAGTGTATATTCAAAAAATAGTAACAGACAGAATAGTGAAAGCCTTCTTATTCAATTCGTTATTCTTCTATTAAGTTTATAAACTTCTAGTGGGTAACAGGGGGTGCTAAATTAAAAAAAGTAGATTATTATAAAGTATCTTTTATTTTGTTTAATACAGGATCACCACAAACCCTTGTACAGCGACGAGCTACCGTGGTCCGCGTACAATTGATATATCAAGTGGACCACGTATTACTTACAGCTATTCATAAATAATTTAGCATAAAATTTACACAGCTCTGCATTTATATTATACTAGGTATTTAAAAAAGGTTTCTACACTAGCTTCCCTTCACAACTACCAAGGCCTAAGTATTATCTCTTTACTGTTTACACGAAACTTGATACAAAAATAACATCAAACGTTTTTACTTAGTTGGTTTTGAAATCGAGCGCTCCTGATATTGTCATGTATTACGGTATAATACTAAATGAAATGCAAAAATGTGAAACACCTCGCTTATTAAAAAAATAAGCGGAGGCTTTTATATATTTACGTAGATTGGAAAATATGTTTTAATGATAAGCGTATAGCGAAGCGCCGATTTCAGTGTAAATGCATGAACAGTCACAAGTTTTGTTCTTACGATATCAAGTCCCATGAAAACCGAACTATTTAAATTGCAATATAAAATTTTAATATGGAAGTTAAAAACATTGCAGAAGCAACATAACTTGCGGAATAATTTCATTAGCTTCTCTGCATTGCAAAATCAGTTTTTTTTTTTTTAATATTTAGGACATTTTTGAGCGTCACAGTTATTACGTAAATGTTGCAAAATTGGAAAGTAGTTTTATTACTATTTACGTAACTCGGTTCATAAGGCTTATTTCAAAGAGATAAGGTCCAAATATTGTTAGTATAAATTTAAATACCGGTATTACGTCACCTCGTCATCGAACTATTGCAAAGACCAGCAAAATGAAATATCAGCTAGTCACTTGGTATTATAGTATATTTTTTTTTACAAAGACCATTCGTCTTGTATCATTCAGCAGCGTTCATACAAATAAATTAATGGAAAAATATTTAATATAAGACGAAATGAACTTTATATTTTTCGCATAGCATAATTATAGATAACAATACTCGCATTTCCGAATGGAAGCTTAGTTTTTACTTAAGTGGTATTAAGCTACGCCAATATTCACTGGTGAAGCCAGGAACTCATTTGTTAACCACACACAACCCTCTTATTTACGAGCTGAGTATGTGGCCAATAAATGGTTGACGAAAAGGATCTAAACCGCATTACCAAATCCTGCCGAACTGAAACTGTACCCTACACTGCCTAAGTTACATAATATTATTGCATACATTAAGGGCATATAAATACTTAATTATTACTAGATAATCAGACTGTTAACATTTGCTAAACATGAGTTGTCCCCAATGATTAATATAAAGAATCATTTTCAGGAATAATCACCATGCTTTGCAGGCATTTTACAAATGAAGTTTGTAGCTGGATTAGGTGTGACGATTTCGAGCCCTTTCGTCTTTAAGCTACTTAAAATATAAATGATTAAGATTTGTGCATTCATCAAGGCCTTGTATTTTTGTTCCTGGTTGATTACATATTGCCATTTTCTCACAGAAAATTTCGAGGCACAGTCCTAAATAGCTATGAAATTCACCTAATATAATTCTCCACCCATCAATATCTTACACAATCTTGTTATGCCTTTATGTGTATTGGCTATGCCACATTTATTTATATAAAATGTGACCATTTGTTAAGTTACCTTATAAATTGTGATGATAATTTAATAAGCATCTTTATTATGCAATTCAAGCAATACTTTTTATATATTCAAATAACGCTTACTTTTTCAGTGTTACACTAAAATTTTAAGTATTATTTTACTCTAGATAAATATGAAATGTATTGCTGAAACAACATGAACTGTATAAACTATACAGGGAACATAATATTTACAGTTCGTATACATAAACTCAACATACAAATTAACTTTGAAATCATACCAAATCACACTTTAGAAAACTCTACTAAACTAAACATTCATAACATGTCTATAGCTTTTGTTTTAGGAAATTATGAAAAAATAAAATTCTCAGTCTTCTCTATTGAATAGTACAAATAGATTGCTATAAATTAGATCTTTCGATTTACAATATAGTATCATACATTTTGTACAAACTATGGAAAATTGACACATCCCCAAAGTCCTCTCACCTGATCATTGGACAGTCTAATTAGTAACATCACTGGCTGAGACGCACGACCGGTTGGCAGCCTATCCTGATTATTGTCAACACTCACTATTCTTCCTTATTCTTAGTCTTCACACATAACTTTAAACTGACTCACATCACCATCAATTTAGTGTTCTGCACTTAAAGTCATATATCCACAGTCATTTAATTAAAACTAAGTCTGCACTCACTTGCCAGCTCACTTTTCGCGATTTTTGTGTTCATGCTCAGACATGCTCAGCTTATTGTAGAACCAGTCCTATGGTAGTAAGATGTCCAGATTTGTGATGTATAGATACAACGTTTATTTCAGGTTGCTCCATTTTCAACCTTTGTAGAACAGCTCTAGACACATTCAATAAAAATCAACTTTGAATGTGCACTTTTCTATCACTGTCCAAATCCATTATATTTGACTTCTGTTCATTGCAGTCTTATTGTAGTCTACCACAGGACTTTCGGGTGCTGTATCTCAGCACCCAGCTCTAGTTTAGTCATGGCGAGAGTTTTAGCTCTTTTCTTGACCAATTCGAGTACTACATTGACCTTCCTCAAGTATATCCTTTTTGGAGATGGTTCGTCGGGAACTGACGTACTACCCTTAGGAATTAACTGTGCACTGTGGACGTCACGCACGACGAGAAAGGAGGTTCTCAATTCCAGTGTATGTTTTGTTGTGACGCCCCCCCCGGGTAGCATGGTCAGGCGTTACGCGCAGTATATTCGTGGGGATGCAGTCAGTTGGCGCGGGCGCGCTTGGGCTGCGGCGGCGGCGCGTGCGCGGGCCGCGGGGTGCCGTGCGGCGCCTCGTCGCCCGCCAGCCCCGACCGCAGCATGTACTTGAACTGCAGCATGTGCTGCATCACGTCGCGGATCTGCACAAGAGCGAGCCCGTTCTCGCCGGCGGCCGCAGACTTGCATTTGCCCGTGTTGCGTAGTACTTGAAGTTGTGTTCTGTAATTAAAATTGAATTAATGAACAAAACATGAATAATTAAGTACTTCTATAACTACATCTAATATATCCTAGCACGAGACGCGGAATTTAAAAAAAAATTACACAAGACAGAAACTATTTTATCAGCAGATGACAAAGATACGCAAGAGGTATAGGCCACAGCCAGTACTTTTGCAGACATTACTTGCAAACCGCCATCAAAAGCTTGACAATCTTTGAAACGAAGACATTCGAAAATTTTTATTCGAAAGCGAGACATCACTTCGGGACTCCGACAGAGTGGCTACTAATATAAAATCGAGCATAAGCACTTACGAGTTAGGTCTGTAGAGCGTGATGCCGAGCGCGTCGAGCATGGCGCGGCACGTGGTGAGCGACACGCGCGGGAAGAAGTGGCTGGCCAGGTCCGGCAGCGTCATCAGCAGCTCCGTGTACTGGTACGGCTTGGCGTTGATGCACGGCACCATCGTGTTCTCCACCAACGCTTTTTGTACCTGCATCACAAACATACAGCATATTGTTAAAGTACATAAAAAAATTAAAACAAGTAAATGAAGAGAATCCCATGTATCAACTTTCATGAAATATGGTCCTAAAAGAACTGAACATTCAACAAAATAGTATGTCTCCTCTCTTTTTGTACTATTTGTTACGTTTTTTCTGGTAAAACAACTTAAAACAGATTACTTATATGAAGATAGATGTGGCTTTGATATAAGTACTCTATTTCGGATAGCCAAATATTTCTCTTGGAACGTGAGTGTAACAATAGCAGAAAAAGGCAAGTGAAGGGTCAAATAGCTAACTTCGGAAACCTAGTTATTTTGTGCAAATTGTACAGACTGACCCCGAAACACTCACTTATAACAAAAAAAAACTCAATAGGCAATTAAATGCTATTCATACAAAGCTAGGTCTTACCTTATACGGCGTATGGTTGCCAGTTATAGTGATGTCGGGTATTGGAGTAAGCCTTTTGCGACTGTCCACGGAGTGAGAGGTTGAGTGGCCATTCATTGTTCCAGTCACTTGTGGGGGTACACTGCAATACGAATCTTATATTAGCTTCATTCTTTAAAATATGTGGTAGAAATCTATTTGGTTATGTGACTTGTGACTCTTGAGATAGACTTGCCTGGTGACTAGGTCATATCAACATGAATTCATTTTAAATTAATCGCGAGAATAGTTTTGTATAATTATGTACAAAAATCTGGACAGTTTAGGGATGTCCTGTCTTTATAAAATCATTTAATTTCATTTCACAAAACCTAGGCGCCGAGCAAACCCTCTTTTTCAATGCATCCAATATACAAATTCATAAATATTATTTATGTCAAAATACCGCGTGTTTCAAGTGCAGTAGAGAAAGGAACAGTTATAAATTAGGGTTCCACTAAGTACTTCAAATGCTTTGAAACTGATTTGGATCTTGATAGACAATAGCACGCGACATTTAAAATTATCTTAGAACTTCTTGAGAGCAACTCTGTCTCTCAGTATCATTCATAGCTAGCTTTCATTTTCAGACCTTTATTTTACAATTCAATGATGAACTTTTATTAGAATCGTTACAATTAATTGGTGTACCTATTGGGGTTACAAATTTTATGTACCACGCATAAAAACACGCAGTATTTTGCCTAGAAGGAATAGGATGCGATCTATGATTTTAAATAGTTTATAGTGAAAAAAAGCGTATACAATAAATATTAATATGATTTTTGTAGGACAGTGTCAAGACAATGGCGAATGGAATATACACATTTGTAAGAACAGCCTTAGTTAAAATAAAAAATCTAAGTCAATGACAATTTGAGCACTGACTAAGCTAATATTGCTATCTTTTACAAACAGGTAAATTAAGAGTGTGACAAAACTATAGAAGACTAGAACGAATAGACGAGGATTAAGGCAGGTAGAAAACATTCATATTACTGTTACCCTGAAATTAGGAAAGCTTATTACAGAAGTGAATGGCAAGTGACACAATATTTTTCATGACGATCAACGAAATAACAGAAAAAATGCCAGCTAAAATAAGCTAATCAATATTTATTTATTAGGGCATTCTTATCAAGGGCTAAGTTAGAATTAAACCCCAATTAAAATTCTTGGGTTGGTTTGAACTAGCCTATTACTAATACAGACAAACATGAGTCATATAAAACGACTTTTAAGCTAACTTTCAGATTTTACGCCAATTTTGTGTACAAAATCATCTCATTTTTTACCTGCTTGTGAAAAATGGCTTAATTTTCAGATCAGTCAGTTTTTAATAAGATCAAAGAATTTTGTACATCCCCGTCAAACTTACTTGAAGTTCTATGTATCGAAAAAGTGATATTGTCATTTACAAAAATGACATGATTTTGATTAGTCAATGAAATATCAATAAATACGATCAAATATGTGCAATGTACAATGCACAACACTAATGCAGAAAACATAATGTTCTAAGCTCCTTTTTAACATATGGAAGAAAAATAATACAAGTAAGTTGTTTATAGGGGAATACAAAATACAGTTAGAAGGCTAACAAGATACAAATATGGAGTACAATGCAAGTACATTAGGTACGTACTAGGTACATGGAACCGGGCTGTTCTTACAAAATCCACTACAAATGATGAAAAGTTCCTCACTTCATGGTTGACGTGTTTGCCGAGCTCCTCACCAGAGGTGGAGGGGGTTGCTGACCCATCGCCATTGTAATTGCACTGTTCGGAAACTGAAATAAACGATAAAAACAAACATTTTCACGCGGCACTAGAACAAAAGGCGAGTGCCTGGAAAAATATTGTGAATAAACTAAACATATACAGCGAGATATTTGTACTGCACTATTGAAGCGAATTTTCAGGGTTTGGTTAGACCCTTTTTCGGTTTAAAGCTCTTTAAAAAGTGTAAGATCGAGTGCCTTTCATTGAATAATGTTGGTGTATCGTGTACGTAGTATTACCTGGACCGTTCGCTGGTGTTGCGAGCGATGTTGCGGCAGTCCAGCGGCGGCGGCGGCGATGGCGGCGTTGTTGTACCGCGCGGCCACGTGCGCTTGCGCAACTTGTGCCTGAATCACGGACACGCACATGTTAGAAAATATTTAAGGTCACAACATAATCGTGACCATAATTAATACTGTTTAGGCTGACCCCCTTTAGCTCCAACCATAAGGAAAAATGGAAACTCAGCAATTACCAACAAAATTATGATCGCAATCTATTGAGGGTACTTGAAAGTCCCAGTAAGTACGTCAGTTTCGACCGGATGAATCAAATAATTTCAAGTAAATAATGAATAAACAATGAGTGACGTCACAATTGGACCGTTTCCATCAACAATGCGTTTCCTTTTGTATTTGAGCAATTGTTCCAATAATGCATGACTGAGGGGGAAAGAATGCTAAGAAATTCCTATTTGAGCGAAATTATCGTTTAATCTCCACATCAGCTCGTTTAATAGGTAGTGACGAAATGAACGTTATTTGAAATTGTGGGAAACCAACTGCGGCAAAAATTACAAATAGATTTTAGAGATATTATGGAGTCTTAAACAATCAACTATAGCCAAAGCATTATAAACAAACCTGTGCTAGCCTAAGCACTTGTTGCGTCTGCGCCTGAGTCAGCGCTCCGGGCAAGCTCCAGCCATTGGCCAAGGCTTGCACGGCAGCTGCCGACAATCCGGCATGCGGCATCTGCATGGCAGCAGAGGCCGGTGAATGCCGTTGCGTGGTCGCGCGTCTCCCGCGCGTGGACTGGCTGGACACGTTGTTGAGGCCCACGCCGCCGCCCGAACCGACCCCCACGCCTCCGACCACGCCTGGTGGAGGCGCGGGTGGCGCTCGCGTCCATTGACCGCCCCCTGATACGGAACCTGGAAAGATAGAGATGTTGTTGAATTTCTGGGGTTTGGAATCGGTAATCGGAATATGCTCTCCAATGTTTTGTAATCTGTTAGATGTATTGGCTTTAGCGCAGCCAGTCTTGGGAATAGTATATTTTTTTTGTTGGTGCCAAATTATACCATGCGTAAAGCGTATTTATCAAAGTAACAAATAAACATTTGCACAACAATTCTTAGAATCAAGGGTCAATTTTGTAATTCATTATTGTTATCTCGGAATTATTATGAAAACAACGGGCCATTCTGATTGGGCCAGAAAGGCAGATAAAAATTGCGCATTGACGTATCCGGAAAACGCTGGTTTCATTGGAGAATCAGGACAAATGGGCCTCTGTAAATATTTATTTAAGGTTTCCCGGTTTATTAGCAGTAATTAGTAGTAATGATTTACGCGGTCTTTTCGACTGAATTCTGCTAAAGATCCATATGGGCTCTTTCTTGGCAAACTAAGCCTCTGCTTACATTAGCTAAAACAAATTTCATACGCCGAAGAGTAATAAAAACTATAAATAGGTTAGATTTATGGGCCAACTAATCCAAAAATACATTTCGTTTCGTTCTTTAATGTTGCGGTAGAGTTAATTAAGCATTTCATATCTTTTTCGCGCCACTTTCCGTTTATCTCTTCAATAAGGGAATTTTGCTTACTTATGTATGTTTCAGGAAAAATATATGTATTTATGTGTCAAAGCATTATCTCCTCATATCAGTTAGTTATCTTTCCAAGAAATGTAACTGAACTTACGGAAACTTAACAGGTGTTTAGAACACGTCAGAAAGGTATTCCAGTGATCGCGATTTTATTACAAAATATGACTTTAAAAGGCACCAATAGTTCATTTTGCTGCCATCAAATGAGGAAAAGACCATGAGAATTGCGTAAAGTGAACAAGCTGGTTTCGCAAGCATCTCATTCCTACAAACAGTAATAGTCTGCCAAAGCAAGGGAAAATAGAAACAGAAATATTAGACAATGGATGCCCTTGAAATTTAGAATATGCACTAAAAGGTCAAATTATAACGAACTAGATGGCGGACAATTGCACGTGACGTCATATGCCATGTTCTCGACCTGGTTAACAGGTAATGTTCCAATATCCGAAGGCTTTTTGTTCCTACCTGTATAACACTGGTCAACAAATTATATATTTTTTTTTTGGTGTAAAGGTGAAATATACAATTTCTTGTAGAATATTTGATACGTAATCGAAGTCCAGAACGTAAAGTTGCACTAGCACGTAGGGATTTAGAGATGTACCCCTCCTAAAGTACCAAAAACGCGTTTTTTAATGAAATTTGATGTAATTTTTTGGGGACAGCAGAATTTTCTAGGAATTTCTAACTAAAGCATCATATAGTACTACTTTCCCCGCATTAACCCCATTTTAATTTATATTTTTGCGAATTTTATTTCCCAATATATACCATTTTATAACTAAAGTGGAGTTTTTTCATACTAACAGGCCAAATAAAAATAATTATTATTAAAAAAACAAAATACCCGACTGCACACTAAAAAAAGAGTAAAACAAGCCCCACAATAATATTTAATTTATAAATATTGATGGAAAGCATCGCAGGCGGGGACCAACAGAGGCTTATTTATAGTCATTTCGGTTGTGCACCATTTAGCAGAATTTTCGTTGGTGGCGGTCAAGGTGGTCCCCGCCTGCGATGCTTTCCATCAATATTTATAAATTAAATATTATTGTGGGGCTTGTTTTACTCTTTTTTTAGTGTGCAGTCGGGTATTTTGTTTTTTTAATAATAATTATTTTATTTATAACTTTTTAGCTGTTTTTATTTAACGAAAATGTTGTAGATGTAGAAGACTATGTATATGTAAGTACCATTTTAAATTATTTCGACGACATTTGGCTTTAGATTACGAGTGATGTTACTCCGCAACATAAATTTACCGCCAATCTGGACTGTTGGTAGTGAAGAAGAAAAAGAATTAGGTGAGTCATTACTGCTGAAGACCGTCAACGACGTGTGCCCTTATGCGTGTGCCCGCATTCGGGCTGTATACTCGAGCATATCCCCCTCCGCACCGCGCCGCGCGCCGCATGCCAGGCCACGCCCTATCTTTTTGCTTGCTAACGCATGAGTTGCTTTGCGTTGACGCAGAATTAACATGTTCCCGTGGGAATTTTGAGAAAAAACGTATCCTATATTAATTATTACTCCCGTGATTGAAATGAATCTAATGATACCGCATACATATTTTTTTAAAGGGAAATTTAGAAAAAATATCCCGTGGGACTTTTAGGATAAAATGTATCCTATGACACTCCCGTAATCAAGACAAATCTAACGATACCTCATACATCAAAATCCATCAAGCCGTTTAGGCTACAGGAGGTCACAAAGGAACAGACATACATACATACTTACATACACTCGAAAAACATTACCCTCCTTCTTTGGCAGTCGGGTAAAAATATAGGGAAGATCGAACTATCGTAGTTGTATACATAATTCATGAAAATTTAAACTCTTAGGGTTCGTAATAAAAATGAATTTCAATCGGGAAGAGTAGTACTAATTAATGCTATAGATAGAAACTAAAAAACAATTTAGCTGTCCTTCAAAAAAATCGTCAAATATCGTAAAAAAACGCGTTTTTGGTACTTTAGCTTTACTTTGGGTAACGCGTTTTTTAAAGGGTATATCTCTAAATCCCTACGTGCTAGTGCAACTTTATGTTCTGGACTTCGATTACGTATCAAATAATCTATAAGAAATAATATATTTCACCTTTGCACCAAAAATGCTGTTGACCAGTGTAATTAGCACGGTGGATTCTCTCAAAGAAATAACCACTGTAATAAAACTTAGGTTTATCTAAATTTATTCGTGTACGTCAATGCCAGATTTTTGTGAACCTACAAAAACAGTCGACTAAGCTACTTCTAGGTTTTTTTCTTGTTGGTCCGTCTGATGACGATAAAGCATTGAACTGTGAAATCTTACGAAACACCGAGTATAGCCCCGACCAGGCCGCTTGATCCGAGATAAATCCGTGGAGTTTCGTACCAACATCATAGCGTAACGGGAATCAAGAGAAAGCCTCAGATATAAGATGTCAAGATTTCTTTCGCCAAACTCAAGATTACTGGTATAAATCGACCGTTATCTTTTAAACCGTTATAATAACAAATCAACGCATATGATTTTAGGGATTTTCGATGTAAATTATTACAGATACATAATTTAATATCTTATTAATTAGATCAAACTAAGCCAACAGTCTTTATATTTGATTGACGTCATTTTTTATTAAATAGTAATCGAGGACAACGATATTTAATTTAAAGAAACGGTTACATTTAATCAATGCAGAAAAAACTGCAGCGGCCCCATAAAAACTCGAATAAGGGTAAAAGAATGATGAATGGTATATTACAAATATTTAACAAAGGAAACGAGTCGAGAATAAGCCGAGCTTATCCATATTCTCTTGAGCGAAGTATTCTTATTACTTTAAACACGTTTTTTTTTCAAAGGGATCTTGACGAAAAGACCCCTAGCTTGTGGGTCTTTCCGTGGGGAAAAGGACATGATTGTGTATATGAAGTTTCGCAAGAAACTGTGCCAGTTTTTCTAAAGCTTTCTTAGAAGCTTATTCTTCTTATCGTATCCCTAAAAACTTTTCATAATTATTATTAATTTTAGAAGCTTTTGACAGAAGATTCGTTTGTAGATTTTTTTCTGGATATTAACGAAAATGTTCATTAGATATCGAAGGAAAATATACAATTTGCGAAGGGAATGTCCATAGCGAAACCTAACTATTCCTAAGGAAAAAATAGTTATTATATATTATGTATTTTCCGTGTTAGGTCATACTGGGAATAAACTATTGTTGAAAAACAAACACTGAAGCTTTCAATACTTTTCCTAAAGAGTCATTGGTGTTATGTATAGTAGTTTATATCTAAAAGCATTTTTAAGTTTACTTATTGGGGTTTGTAAAGGCTGATTGTTAATTATTTCAAGTATATTAAAAGCTCTGTTCGCGTGGGTATCGCCAGGGTAAGCTCAGGGTTCATGCGAGCTTTTGAGATTGGACAGGGAAGCATAACACATACGTATACTCAGAACATTCTGGCACAAGAGCGAGATTTATGCCAAAAAAGGTCTCTTATGATTGTAATATAATCTGACGTAATTCCTAGCCTTCTCTAAAAATTGTATTTTGTCTTAATAATATCTTAAAACATAATACACAAACACAATTTAAGTATTGTTTTTGAAGATCGGCTAAATGTTAAGTAAACATCAAATTCGTAAATATGAACACAATAGGGGACTTAAAATATAAATTCTTGTTTGACTGATAAAAGAGATATTGTTGTACAGAAACAGTCATCATGCAAATTATTTTGCATGTCAAGGTTTAACGTTGAAGGTTTAAAATAAAAACCTTCACATTTTTTCAAGAAATTGTACAGTGGAGTGTACCTACAAAATTATTAAATTGCTTTTTTGCAATGACAATTATTATTTAAATAGTTTATTTTAATTAAGATAATTCTACTCAATTACAGTATCTTGTCCGAATTTCACGCAGCTTGAAACCAAATCCTCGTCGACTTCAAGGGAAATATTAAAACTTAACTGCCGATAAAAAGTCAATTAGGTCATCGACTTCATGAAATCTCAATTCTTAGGCATAATAGACAAAGAGATCCTTTCTAGATTTTTTTGTTTTCATCAACCTACCTATACTGCAAATAAAATGGTTTGAAGTAAACATGGCTTTGGAATAGATAAGATCAGAGAATTGCGTTTTTTTTTGCGGAAATAAGCAAAACTATTGCGTCATTTTTTTTCAGAGAATTTAATAGTAGGTACCTACCTAGCTGCTGCATAAATATGTTTTCAATATTTTAATAAATAAAGCCTTTTGCACAGATAATAATATTAATTCTAGCCTTCAAAATTGATTACGACAAAGCACATGACCATTATGGCATATTGTTTTGAATAATCCCTGAAGATTAATCATACCATCAATGGTCAGTGACTGTTATGTCATTGTTTTGTAAATAATAATAAGTATCGAAACGTAATGGAGTCACGCGAATATCTTTGAACACGGTCACGGTATTAGGAAGTCCAATACTTACCACTTTCGCCTAGGTAACCAAAATTTTGAAACTGGAGAATTACGTAAAAAATAAGATTTGGTAATCAGAATTGAAATAAGAGGCAAATCCAACCAGGGACAAACAAATTCAGGACTAGATTGATGCCTTTACCTCGTTTCACATCCACATAATACTGATATTACTTATAAAGCTGAACAGTTTGAGTGCTTGGACGCGCTAATCTTGGAACTAGGTAATGGAAAAATATTTCATAATTAGCCCATTTATCGATCGAGTAAGAGACGCGGGTGAAACGACTAGCGGAAGCCAGTATGCCCTCCAAGAACAGACAATAAGAGGTGTGGGTGAGATAGTGAGGGTCTCGTTTTACCAACGTGCATGCTTTCAGCACAGACAAAGAATGCTTTTTATAAAGTTTGAGTCACGACAGTCTTCTTCTTCTTGTCGAGAGTCAGCTGTTAGGTTTGTAGTGACGGAATGACGGCCTCTGACGTGGAAGATGACGACAGTAGCATGCTTAAATTGAATCATACTATAAGGTGTGGTAGGGTCGATACCTAGTTCTTTATTTACTTGTCAAAAAGTCTATTATCTTATCTATCAGAAACATTTGGAAATTTTATTACTTTAGGTACCTGTGATTACTGACTATTTGATTAAGCTGGGCTTAAGCTTTGTTTGTTAGACAATTAATTGCGATTATCGTTGATGCATCTAGATCCCGACCCCAACATGATTGGGAAAAAGGCTCGGAGGATGTTGATGCATCTAGATTCTAGATAGCTAAGGCTGTACGCGAAGGAAACTAGTTCTTCCTGTATATTTTTTTGTGAAGAAAATAACTTTTAATGGGGACGATAGGGTGCGCGGAAAAAGGCAATTCTACTTACAACATAGCTTTTTTTGTTTTAATAAAGATTTATATTGTATAAAAAAAAATGAAAAAAAAAACATGAAAAACTGGCGGCAGTAAATCTTGCATTTTACATCTACTTGAATAAATCGATGTTTTGTAGACTTTCCAGTTCCTAGTACGACAAAGCGCGAGTCTATAGATATAGAATCTAGCAAACTCGTAATGGATGTTATTTTTACCACGCTATAGGTAATTAGCTTACTTGTGTGAGCTGAATAATTTACAACTTAATTTTGCGTTCTCTCACATATGAGATTTTCCTAATTTATTAATTCTACCCTCCAATTGCTTATTTTGGGAAAAGCTTTATGTTGAAAGAGACTTCCATTAATTACGTGAATCTTTTGAGCGGGTTATTTGACGCCCTCTTTGTACATGGGAAGATAGATACTCGTTTCCTCTGCCCTAATCTCACGAGGTGTTCTTTTATATTTTATAATGTGTACACAGGAACATTTTGTGTGTTTTTTTTTTTTTCTTCAGTTAATTAGATATACAATAATTGCAGTTTGGAATACTGGACGTAGTTACATAGCTATTGCAAACAAAAGAAATAGTTGTGCAAGATTTTTTTTGTACTTTTTATTTTAAAAGTTATATTATGTTATATTTCAAAACTTACTAAATTCAAGTGTGCAAAACATCATAAAAGTGCCCTTCACCTCTTCCTCTGTTTTTGCTGGAAAGAAATAACGCAACAAATCCTCCAAGAACACACAACAAATGACTGTTAAGTTTGAAGAAATTGAAAATGTTTTAAGTACCTACCTACTTCATTATTACTCTTTTTTTCAAATATTTATACTATTTCTTGTCAGATATTATTATTCGACGTATTGTGGAATTCTATATGGGAGATAGTGATTGAGTAATAAATAGTTTGGCTTTACCCACTGCCTTAAATACCGCACGTAATTAGTGGATGCCCCCTTACCATTACATGTTTTTTTTCGCCTTAATTATTTGATTGGTTAGGTTAACTGTTTGCAAGTTTTGTACTACATAAGAACTGTTTATAGCTTTAGTATAGAGCATTCTCAGTTTTGAACAATAGTATATTTTTGAGAAGTTCCACATAGTCAGCAATATTATCCCTATTGTTGGTTCTAATTTTGATTAATTAATTTATAATAGTTATTTGGATTTTATCTTAATAAATTAATTTAACTTTATTAACGGCCAGTTTCTTCATCAAAAGTTAAAGTTAAAGTAATGTCTAAAGTAAAAGTTACGGTCAAATTCGTTTTTTCAAGGCTAAAGTGACAGCAAAACGAATAGAAAAATTGAATTTAACCATTACTTTTACTTTAGACATTACTTTAGCCATAACTTTAACTTTAACTTTTGATGAAGAAACTGGCCGTTAGTCATTTACCTACATAACTTTCGAAATAAAATAAGTTATAATATTCAAAATCTAGTTTGACCTTGTTTTTTGCATTAATCTATGAATGTTATGCAGCATAGCAAACGATTTTTTGCTTACTTTTTCAAAGAAACCTCTTAAAGATTGTTTAAGTTGATGGAGGAAAAACTCAAAGCAAATAATATATGAGTGCTGAAGTCTTTAAAGTACTTAGTCTAGTCTTAGTCTAGTACTTAGTCTTATACTTAGTCTAAGGCAAAAAAACAACAACCACATAAATATTTTTAGCTAAACCAAAGTATTTATTTTATTAAGTTTATTTAGTTACAAGCAAGTTTTCAGAACTTATTCCTTTTATTTGGGTCTTTTAATTAGTCCCATAAAGTATAAAAAATAGGTGATTGCTATAAATATCTGGTGTGCAGATGAGGATGAATCTTTCAAGTATATAGGCTATGTATGTCTTATTCAACATGCTGACTGTACTTGAATACATACAAAAGTTAATAAGCATTTTTATTCTATGTTCAGGTAACTGAAACCAAATTTTGACCTGTCTAATTAAGATGTCTTACAGTATATTACTGGATACAATAGGCGGCCACCTGAAACATCTTATAAATAAACTTAAAATTAATTCTTAAGTCTAGCATCTCACCTTTTGCCGAGATGAGCAGCTGCGAGTCAACAACTTTGTTGGGCCAGTACTCCTCGAACTCCGTCCCCGGTGGGAAGTAGCTCTTAATGTCCGACAAACTGATCACTGAACACGTCTCACTAGCAAACAGTTCATTCCTTATACCCTGCACTTTACAACAGAACTTCAAGTACGACAGGTCCCAGCCTTTCAACTGGTCCGCTTTTAATTTCAAATTGTCTGTTTCACCTTCAAAATAAAATAGAGGAACAAATTTTTGGTTATCCCGCACTGTATACGGCACAACAGACTCCTTGTTTATCCTAATAAAACCACACTTGTCTTTACTATTAGTTGTACCTCGTAATAACTTATTATAACAAACGTCTAGGAAGTTATAGAACTCATAGGCATCCGACAACCGCACTACCAAATCCTTCTGTGTGAATGGTTCCCGACCAAACTGTCCGTCACAGTGCCTGTTGTTGATCTCGTTCAACAGCCGGGCTTCTATCTCTGTGATGTAGTAACTCCTTATACATGTACATGAGTATATGTCCGCATGGAGGTAGTTTAGGTATTTGTTCAAAAGCTTGATCTCCACCATCCTGACTGCCACATACTTCTCTGTGGACCGGTAAATGTATGGTATGTGACATTTGCCCAGCATGTCCCAGCCGAAGTGACCTTTCCAACTGGCCTCGTCCGGTGCCGGGTTCTTCTTGTCACCTTCGGGCGCTGGTCGCAGCTCGGTTGTGGTGTTGGCAGCAGGTTTTCGTTGCAGGAAGTTAAGAATGCCCATCTGACCGCCGGAACCCGGCGGCGCCACGCCGACCAGCGAGCCGGGCGGGGGCCGCGCTGCCGCCACTGAAGCCGCCAACGCCTTAGCTTTGTTGGCCTCCACCATCTTGGCGGCAAGCTCCCTAATTTCGGCTTCATCAGGCCGCTCTGTCTTTACCTTGACCAGGGTCGGTGTGGTGGTTGTGTCCGTCATGTTTGCAATCACAGATGACTTTTCAGGAAACTAAAACACAGTTTCTTATATAACACACGTCACATAAATCCTGGGCTACATTCTGCAGCGTCTCGGTGGTAAGTTTCAGTCAAAAATTTGTAAACAATCGTATTGCACGATGCGCATCGTCCACTTATCACTTCACTATTTTGACAGATCGCCGGAACATAGGTGCGATGTGTTATCGAATATTTAATTCACTATCATTCACACTTTTCACGACAAGTTTCCACCGATGATCCGTGTTCACTGTTCATAGTCCATCCATGTGAGGGTCGACAGAAGTTCCGCACTATAGGTAATACCGATGTCAACTTTTCAAAATATGTTCGCGCGGCATATTCTGATTACTTAATTAACTTTTTGAGACCTGTATAACTATAAAATATTGGAAAAAGTATTTTTCCTAATATCCACGCTGTGGTAGGTAAGCAACATGAAACCCAAATTTTGTGTTCAGGGAAATGCCCAATACCGTTGTGTAGTCTCGTGGGGAGTGCAATTCATGTACATTTTTCACCTTTTGGTGACTCAGCAGCAAACAAAATGGCCGCCGACAAGGCTTTGTTGGCCAATCAGGTCATTGCTAGTGGCCATACATATCTACAAAAGTCCCGTCGATGACGTAGATGCACTCCCCACGAGACTAGTTCTCAAGGACTTTTCATTTTGTTCTATTTTCGACTAATTTAATTTTGGAAATAACTCATTAAAAGTTTTGTAAGCCATTCCTATATTTTTAATGATTTTTTGGAAATTTTATATTTCTTTTAGACGTTGTATATCACTATATATTCTATACCTAAAATATAATTTATGAATGTACTCTTTACAAAGTAGTCACTATCGGTAGTCTCGCTACATCTGCTTCGTTGTCATTTAGATATTGTGATAAGAACAGCGGCGCAAAAATCGACCTTATGTCAATGACGTAAAGATCGAATGAGTTTCTTGAGTTGCTAATCTAGGTCTTACGAACCGTGTGTAGCGAGACTAGCCGACGCGCGCATTCCACGAACAATAATCCCCTGCATGAGTGAACGAGACAGCAACAAGTAAAAAGTAGATGTCAAATGTTTAGGTATTTTACTATGAACGTAAAGAGAACGTAGGTAGGTATATAATGCAATTACAAGCTTACGTAAGTATTTAACCTACTTGGAAAAGAAGTAGGTAGGTACACATAGCGGGATTTTGGTTCAATTAGATTTTTTCCTTTTATGTTTTTAGCCACTTTGCTTTTATTGGTCCTACTAAAGTTTGTTTAAACTTTAGGAAGGGTTTTTTTCTCATTGTTTTAGCGGGATAATCATATCAATGAATGTTATCAGTCACTGGTATTATTCTGCTTATCTGATAAGATTGTTCAGCCTGAAAATATAATCAATAGACAAAAATAAAATTCCCAAATGTGCAGACTCTTTTACTAGGCACAAAGAAAAGTTGTTTGTCAATTCAGGTTTTAATATTTATGACGTAAAACTTACGTTATCATTAGCAGGAACCCACTACGCTTATGGAACCAACCTACGTACTTGAGGTTTAAACGTGATTTTTTTTTGTTAAAAACATTTAAAAAATAAGTATTGTCCACTGTGGTGCCGGGTGCCGCAGACCAAACTAGGTACCTTTATTATTCGGAATTAGGTATGAACGTATGAAGGTTTACCATTGCCATTTTACAGATTTTCCATAGGGATATTCAAGATATAATATTCTACATAAGGTGATCTAGAAGGTAAAGACAAAAAATAATCGGAAAGGGCCAGTTGGACTCACGCGCTGAGAGTTCCGTACATATTACTAGACTAGCTTTTGCCCGCGACTTCGTTCGCATGGAATAGTGACTTCCGGCATATTTTTGGTTTGACCAATAGATGGCGCTATATGTCCGGAATAAATTTTATTTTTTATTTTCATTTTTTTTTAATAAAAACTATCCTATGTCCTTTCTCAAGTTCCAAACTATGTCTGTACCAAATTTCACACAAATCGGTTCAGTAGTTTAGGCGTGAAGAAAAGACAGACAGACAGACAGACAGACAGACAGACAGAGTTACTTTCACATTTATAATATTAGTTAGGATAGAACTGCCTCGTTGGTCTAGTGATCGCAAGCGCGGGTGCTGTGCTCGGGGTCTCGGGTTCGGTTCCCGGGTCGGGCCGAAATCGCTTTGTGGGTTTTCTTAAAAACTTTTACAAAGCAGCCCGTAGTCTGGAAGGTGGTGATTGATTCACCCGTGCATCGGAGAGCACGTAAATATCGGCCCTGCGCCTGGGGCCCGATTCTCCTAAGTTAATAATGTCAAAATTGAATAGAAATCGAACCGCAATATGATCGCAATAGCAGTTTTAACGATATCGGGCATTCTGCTACTAATATAAGACCAATCGTATTCCAACGACATTCGATTGGTTTCCGATTGGTCGGCTATTTTGGTGATTTTGGTCTTTACGGTAGTTTGCTCTACAATCATATTGCAATCGTAAATCATTTGCAAACAAAATGATTTATTATTGAATGACAGAAAAGGATAAAAACGTTTATTTCAAAGAAAAAATAGCGGAATGCCACATACGCTTCAATCGTAATCGAGTCGTGATTGGACTGCAGTCGAATGTGAATCGTATGTTGCTTAAGTAAAATTAGGAGAATCGGGCCCCATCTCAGAATATCCTTTCTTTTTAAGACACGGAATCCTAAAACTGCACACTGAGAAAAGACACATTTTTAAGTTGGTTTATAAATAGACGGTTGACTGCATCGTTACCGTGTTACGTGAACCACAAATAAGTCTTCAGTTGCATACAGCAACTGGCTTCCCCGAAATCTGAAAGGTCATTGAGCTATTTATTTTTCAAAATAACTCATCAGTCCAGGGTTCATATTGAAAGATGCGCGATAGGAGGACCTATTTAGAAAAAAAAAAACAATTAAAATTAAAAGATATACTTAGCTTAACGTAATAGGGCGCTGGGCTGTCAACACGAATATGTAGGTAGGTAAAGAATTTTATACATTTTTTCCTTAACGACATACACTTACCTAGGTTGTCCAAAATACGAAAAAACATAGCAATAGGTAGACACGTCATGACAAGTTATTCATATCAGTCGATAGTACAGACAGGTATTAGCTCGAAAAGGAAAACTAAAATTATCTCGTAACTGGTAAGGTTTTTCCTAAGAACATTTTAGGTAAAATCGAACATGCTAAGTTTTCATAATGATATAAATACAGGTCAATGACTTTAACAAATCAATCAGTGCACTGTAAGTTCCCCATAGTCTAGTCTCTCGCCTGGAAAACCGCACTGAAAATGATTCAGCTGTTTCAGAGGAAATCGATAGTTACGCGTCAACATATTTCTGTTTTGGGAACTCAGCCTGGGTGCAGATGTAGACTATTGCAACTTTACTATGAAAACTTAAACATCTCTTGAACATTTGTCTAAAAAAAGTGTGGCTGCATAACGGACCTTATTTCAACGTCATTATCTGTCATTTTTAGACAAGTGTTCAACAGAAGTTAAATTTTTTTTGTGGTACGACGGCTGATGTTTTAAAGAGAGTTAAATCCGAGCGCGTCGCGCAGCGTCGTCGTGCCTTCCTTGTTTGGAAGTTGGAAGGTACGGTCAATTGCCGGGTCCCAGGCTGTCACTTGAACATAAAAACACTGGTGCTCAGCTGTATCCGGTTAGAATGGAAGCCGATCCCAACATAATTGGGCAAAGGCTCTGGAGATGGATGAGTTAGTGATCCATAATTAATTTATGATAGACAGCTGTGTTACTGGCAAGTTCGTTCTTCACCGCTTCTTCTCTCCAGCCGTAACACCAGGATGTGGAGAGAGGGGGGCGTTTTAGGAGTTTGTAATTTTGACGTGAAAAAGTGCCAATTGAATTAGCCTAGTTTCAATAAAGGATTTTGACTTTATATTAAAAACGCTGAGTTGTCTTCGTTTACCTCGATGATCTTACATTGTGGTGTTTTTAAGATGTTTATGAATAAATAGTTTACCTAAATACCTATTTGGAAAGGATAATAATAATGGTTCCGAAAAAGAAATTAATCTCCAGCGATCTGTGGCCGGCTATTATTCTTATTAACCAGCGTTATAATGAATTACCGACAAAAAATCCAAAACATAAACGACAAAAAATATCAATTTTATCTACAAATATGAGCACGTTCAAATAACTTTTTCTCCTAAAAAAAATCGATCTTCGAGTAATAAAACTAAAGTTCCGACTAGAATACTGAACTTCCGACAAAATTACTAAGTTACCGACAACAGAGGTTTTGACAAAATAATCATATTTTTGTAACTTGCATGAACTGTTATGACTTCTATTGTTGGTTATTAAATTTATTTTTTAACTCTCAATAATAATGAAAATACGCCCCGCAGGGCATCTGAGGCGGATGACGGTTAGTAGCGACCCCGCGGGGCTATATATCCGAGTGCTCCAGGGAGAGTATACTGTCCCCCATCTCCAGCCTAACGGAGTGAAGCATGACGGGGGATAGGTCTCCCGCCTCTTGGCTTGCCTTCATCGGCCGGTCAGAGTGGAGTCGCTAGAGCAGGGTTAGCAGCCCGCTCGGAGGGTAGGTGCCTCGTGGTAAGTGGCGAGTGGGCCGGTGATGCTGGACCCACAGGAAGCGCGCTGCGCGTGATCTGTGTTTAAAGTCCGCTGAGGTATCCTCACCCTTCAGCCGCTCATGTACCTGTTGCCCTCTTGTTGCTATTCAGTGACTGATTCCCGGGGGCCCTGTAGGTGAGTTGGTGAGTCTCCACCTGCCATTTTTACGTGTATTTATTACATTGTTATCGGCAGGTGCCATAGTTCCCGTAGTTTCCCCATTCCTAGTCCACTAGCATCCCATCACAATAGCCCAAGTAGTTTTCATCCATAGTTAGCAATAGTTTAGCACAGAACCGGGGATTGTCCTTGGGTACATTTATATAATGTATACAGGGATAATCGTCGGTTTTGTGTCACCATTTCATTAAAGTTGTGTCAAAAGGGCTTCAGCGTGTTGGCTTTGGCCCCACGTTCGCCTTCCAAAAATCCGGGACTCTATAGTCCCGAGGTCTGGTAGAGACATACAAAATAATGAAAATACCTCAACACTTTGGCACACGCGATCGGGTTCGGGTCGCGTTCGGCTGTTTGAGCTGTTTGAAAGTTGGGTGTTGATCAAATGCCTACAACTTTCGAAGGTTGCCCTTGATTTCTCAGGGTTTCCATCATCAGATCCTGACCTGATGACTATGGGACCATCTGGCAGCTATTCCGCGTCGAACAAAAAATCACGTAAATCGGTCTATAAACCTCGGCGTAATCGATGTAGGTACATAGAAAAAAAACATACCGGCCGAATTGAGAACCTCCTCCTTTTTGGGAAGTCGGTTAAAAAAAACATACCGGCCGAATTGAGAACCTCCTCTTTTTTGGAAAGTCGGTTAAAAATATTCTAGGAAACCAAATCTACTTGGTTTTAGATTAAAACGTAAATACTACTTTAATTCTAACTTTTTCCTGAACCTGAAATAAGTACCGATATCGAAGCATACCCGTAGTACGTAAAATTCATGATATATGAAGCAAGTAAAAGTTTTATTAAAAGTACATTTTTATTTTTTTTTAAAGTAGTGTTTAACCACTGAGAATAATATTTTCAGTATAATGTTAAGTTAAAATAGCACCAAGTCTATGAAATATGAAAGGTAATTTATGAATTAATAGTAGGCAAATAAAGATTAAAAATTACAAGGCATAATTTTCAGTAGAACGTAATTTATACTGGTAGAAAAGTATTATAGCAACAAACAGTGATGTTTATTTTTCGAAAACTTTAGTATCTCATTCGGTCGTTTCATAATTTTTATTCGCAGAAAAGTACCTAGTCGGAAAGTCAGTATTTTAGTCAGTAGCTTTAGTATTTTGAGTAAGGGCAATTTTTATTTTTTTGTCGGAGCTTTTATTACTAGCCATTTGGAAAGTTTTTGACTAGGCATAATGGTAATAACATGACTAGGCATCTTAAGTAGGTAGCTAGGCATACCATAAGTAGGTTGTAAGTTTAGCGCCATCATGTAAGATTACATAGATATTTCACAATCTAACTGTTATCAGCGACATAACACTCAGGATGTCGTACTATATCGATATCCATGATGACTCGATAAAAAACTCTACCTACCTAATGATGAATTTCATAAACCTTTGCAAATTTATCTCACTCAAGCGTGATGGTTAACGGCCGCTCAATCCTTCTCTGTGTTTGAGGAGGCCTGTGCCCTGCAGTGGGACGATAAAAAGGCTGATGATGATGATGATCTCACTCAACCAACACTCCACAAAGTCACTATACCATACGAAATAATATTGTGTGCTCCAAGTAGGTAGGCTATACATATATCGTACATAGGTACTTTAGAAGAGAGTTAACAAAAAAACTTCCTTTACAGATTGTCTCATTCCAAAGGTCCAAGTACAATATTTTATCAATAGCCTCTGTACTTTGTACTCCAAATGAGCCATCTCATCGTCTCACCAGGGGCCCGATTCTCCTAAGTTAATAATGTCAAAATCGAGTAGAAATCGAATCGCAATATGATCGCAATAGCAGTTTTAACCATATCGGTCATTCTGCTACTAATAAAAGACCAATCGCATTCGATTGACATTTGATTGGTGTGCGATTGGTCTGCTATTTTGGTGATTTTGGTCCATACGGTAGTTTGCTGTACAATCATTTTGCAATCGTAAATCATTTGCAGACAAAATGATTCATTATTGAATGACAGAAAAGGATTAAAATGTTTATTTCAAAGAAAAAATAGCGGAATGCCACATACGCTTCAATCGTAATCGAGTCGGGATTGGATCTCAGTCGAACCGAGTCGAACGTGAATCGTATGTTGCTTAATTTTCCATATACAACGGTCTTGTACCAAATAACTCTGGCGATCATAACAAATTACTCAAAGGCCAATATAATTTGAGCCTTTTGGCTGAACAAAAACCGCAAGCCAAAATGTGATGTAGGGAAATTGTACGTAGGTACCTCCTCCTACAGCCTATACTTATATATAAAAGGAATAAAATGATGCAAACCGGATCTCTATAAAACCAGTTTTCATAAGGTAAAAATATGACTGCATTGTATTTTAAATCTTGGTTCATCTAGCTAGAAATCCGGTATCTACCTATTACTTAGGTAGGTAGGGTACGTAGGTACATATGATATCTCATATGGAAGAAGGAAAGGAAGCTTTCCTTTTTCCGCGGTTTGTAGGTATGTACCTACGTAAGTAACTTATATCTGGCTCTTACGGGATGATAGTTCTCAATCGATGTCATGAAATAAATAACAGGGGCCCGATTCTCCTAATTTTACTTAAACAGAGGGTTACCAGAAACTGATCGACTAATTTTCGTAGAATATAATTGCGTCATCAATTCATCATAATCAAAGTTCCCCTTATTTATCTATCTAGGACAGGAAAACTTACTGGAGTCAAAAACTTTACGAAGTAGTTTTTAAAATTCTCTTGATATTTAGTGTAAGGGGTACAAGATTATGCACTTTTAATAATAAAAAATCATCCTGTATAGTCCATGTACCTACCTACGGAAACAGGGTAACTAAAGGCGCGGCTCCACCGCAGTGCACGCTGTGCACGGACACGCGGCGCATTTTAGCTGCGTGTATTCATTTGTTTGACAACGTGGGTCTACGTTTCCACTGAAGTACACGAATATGACCCACGACTATGTATAGCGTGGCACGACGCACGGGTAGACCCACGCTGACAGCGTTAAACTACGTAACCGCTTACAACAACTGCTCTGCGATAACCGAGCTGTACATAGTCGTGGGTCTTATTCGTGTACTCCAGTGGAAACGTAGACCCACGTTGACAGCGTTGAGCTATGTAACCGCCTATTCGAGCAAGCCACGCGTGTATCAATGACGTCAATTCATGCGTAGCCTCTCCGTGGGTTGCAGTGGACACAACCACATACATTTTCTTACAAAGCGAAGCTTAATACACGTGCGTAGCCTCTCCGTGCACCGCGGTGGGCTCGCGCCTTAAAGCGGTGTTTTATTAATAGGATAGAGATACAAGAGAACTTTTATATTAGTTTAATATTTAATTTTAAATTATCAAGCCAATTAGCAATCTAATCTCTAAATCAAACTTGTAAGGAAAAACTGTTAAAATACATTTTATAACTTTATTCCTGTCGCTACTTTGCTTTGGTAAATAACACGGTATAATACATAATTATTATGTCGTAGCGCCATCTAGCACGTTCCTTCAGAAACAAAAACATACGAATCACGGGTTGCGAATACTTTATTCCCCATGTAATGAACTTTTTGGAACCGTGCAACTAATGTGACGTTTCATAGGACCCTGCAAAGGCCTATTTAAAATAAAAACCTTTGACTTTGAATAATATGTAAAGTCCTTGGTTCTCCCTATCATATTCATGAGTACTCAGTCAAAAAAATAGTTATAAAACAAATGAAGTACAAAAGAATCAATAAGCTTACAACTGTGGCCACTGTGAGATTGCATGAGCCGTTATAACAATAATTACGAAAACTTTTCGGGTTCGGGAAGGTTTCCCTGTCTCATCTGCTTATTCCTGCTTACTCTATTGAGCCAAGGGGCGTGAAGGGCGTGAGTTTTTGGTGTTTTGACACTTTTAAGACAATGTCTGTTTGACAATTCTGACATTGACATTTCTTATTTGCATTTTGTTGATGTTATTCGTGGGAGTGTGTTATTGATAATGTATTATTGAAATAATTAATGTATGAATGTATATTTATGATAAATAAAGCTAAATACATCTTTTTCTACCATGTTGATAAGTTGGTTAAGAATTAGGCTTATAAGATTATGTTATGGAGAATTTTAAAGTCTGTTGAATGCTTACTGCAACATCGCCGATTATAATACAATTGCTGAATTAAAATAAGCATAATATCTAGTGTTATAACATGGGAGACGTACAAGTGTGTCGTATTTGTCTTAACATGGGTGTAGCAATGCAGGACCTGTTAGCTTACCCCTTAGAAACTTATTTTGCATCATTCATGATTGAGAGCAAGGTATGTTTACATTTTAATTTTATCTATTTCATTAGGTAAAGCTTCTTTTAAAATCTAAAGTTAGCCTAGGGATATGCATTTAAATTCTGCAGGAATTTCAATAATTAATTGTAAACAATTCTATGTTATATTACCTAGTATTACCTACCTATATTACCTACCTAGAACTAGTGTGACTTTATCTATCATAAATATCTATGGGCCCCTACTTATTTTTTTCTGTTAAACCAAATCTTCACACTCTCAAAACATCTCTTTATGCCTACAATACAGCCAAAAAGGGGATACCTACATAGTGTTCTCATAATTTTATCTAAAGGTCTTTATGTAATTATTTCAGCCAGTACATGCTGAATTACCTCCATATGCTTGCTACGAGTGTGCAGCACTGCTGAAGAAGTATCATTTGTTCAAGCAGAAGTGTCTGCAAAGCCAGGGCCTGCTGTGTGGGATCATTGATGATTGTGGAAAGGTACCTACCTAATCACAGTAAATGTATTGAAATATTTATATTTATAAAAAATATGGTGAACGTACCTGTTTCTTATTGAAAATTCAGCTAGGTAGATGACAGATTATTAAGCACAAATAAAAATATCATCTTTTAACCTCTCGTAGGCCGCTAATTAGAGAACAATAGAAGATCAATTGTGTGTCGCGTCGATTTGTGCACAGGCATACAAGGGAACGGGGTTAATAGAACATTCCTCTAAACTGACTCAGACAAAACTGGGTACCTACTAGCATTCTTTCATAATTAATTTATTCTAAGCTTACCAATAACTTCTTTCAGATTACACCACTACAAATAAAATCAATCAACAGACAGAACCTTCTAGCAGTTTCTAAAGTCACTCAAATTGACATACTAGTAGAAAAAAGCACGAATTCTCTCAATATTGATCTACCTTACACATACATAGTAGAAGAGACTACAAACTTTTTAAATGTTGGCCAACCAAACTTCATGGTTGAAAATATTAAGAAAGAGGATCATGATGACACGGCGGTGTCTGATGAAATTACTCCTTGTATATCTAGTGATGAGGAAGAATCGGAGAATATTGGGAAGAAGTTTCGAGATTTGGAGAAGGTTGATATTTGTGTGAAGATGGACTTGCAAGAGTCTGATGATCAAGAGGTGAGGTGGTAAATAAGTATTTATGTCCAGCATTAACACCAAAACAACTAAACTGATTTATAAATTGACTACACAAGCTACTTTTTATATGTTTGTACATAATACATATTACTGACTCTAGTTCTTTGCTATCTGGATAAAAGTTATTTAGAGAATAGTAAGTTTTAGCTAGAAAGTTAATAATTGATAAGTTTAAAACTTTTCAATTGAACCAAAGAATTAGGAAGAATAAAAACCACATTTTATAAACCTTTCATGCAATTTTCAACCTTTGTGAAAAGACTTAAGGTTCACATTACACATTTCAATTTTAATATTATTCTCACAGCTCCCAATAACCACAGTTGATGTAAAAAGGCAGCCGCTTCGTAAATCGCGAGCCACAGCTAAGAAGCAAGGCAGACTAAAGACGAATAATACTAGAGTTAATAAAAAGAGGTCGACTGAAGTGAAGGATGATAGCCTCTGTGAAGACGAGGGTTTGGATGATATTACTGTTGTTACTTTGTCGGTAAGTAACTTATATTCTCCTTCTCGTGTCCCAAAAAAAGTTTATAAAAATCGTTGTCATAAAGATGTGCTTAAATATCCTTGTACATTGCCTGCGAAACTCGATGGCAGTGCGCAGTGCGTACCAAACTCCGAGTCTAAGTTTGAGAATCTGTCACCTGCTGATACCTAACCTAACCTAACCTACCTTGGTCATTGCGTATTGTATCATAATACTCATTTGACGAATTTGGCGGGAAATATAAAATTAATTCAAAATGAACAAAAGTTAGGGTTTTATTAAACTTTCATTCTACTATCAATACTTGCCATGGAATTATAAGCTACCCCAAAAGCCAGCATCAAACTCGAGACAGTGCTTTTCCTCTCTTATATCTCCGTCCCTTACCTATTGCTCTCTGTACGGTAAAGTTTGCTTCCGCCCACAGCTAGCAGAGCAGTTGGAAGAGATAAACAAACGCAAGCAGTCGTCCAACTACCTGAACTGTCCTTACCAGTGTCACTTGTGTTATAAGGGGTTCAATAAAACCCTCACGTGGAAGCATCATCTTAGTAAACATTCGCCCGTAAGTTTTTTAGTTTTTTTTTTTTTAATATACCTTATGTTAAAATATATAGGGAGACGGGTAATTACTGAACGATACTTCAACTCGTAATCTTCTCATGATTATGAAAAACTTTCCACAAGAACTTTAACTTTTTAATACTCGGTTTCAGTTTAATGACAATAGCAAAACAGCTGTCTGAAAATTCGGGCGAAGTTCAAAATTGTGATTAAACTAAAACACTAATTACCAGTCACCCATGGCCCTATACATATATTATTTTGTGTTAGCACCTTATAACACACGCAATAGCTTACCTTGGATCTAGCTAAGCTTTTGTAAAAGTTCCCCCGTTAGTGGGATTTCGCTCTTTTATTTGTGTAGCGAAAATAATAAGTTTAAATTACTTTTGTATTATTCACAGAACGCCGGAGATATAGAGTGCAATATCTGTAAATATCGATTTAAAACGAAAAGGAATTTACAACGACATGCTCTGAACCACGGCAAGAAATATCTGTGCAACTTATGTTCATACAACTCTAGTAATATGTAAGAACATCGTACATTAGTAATTCTAATAACATTATTTATTATATTGCAAAAAATAAAAGTGTTTTCTTTAAATAAATGATATAGAACCTTGGTGCGAATCCGATTCGGACTTTTTTATACCAACCTTTTCGACTAACAAATACAAAAAATAAATGCTAACACGGTTGACGTAAGTCTTTTAAAATATGAATTACGAAATACACAGTAATTGTTACCTCCGAGTTTAAAATAGACCTTACATATATTGATATAAGGTATATATTTCAGTACCACAGTGAAGCAGCATCAAGGATCCCATAAAGGCGTGACTCATAAGTGCAACTTTTGTGATGAAGTTTTCACGTAAGTAGCTTAACTTTAAGGCTTTTTGTAGTACATATCTATATGTAGAAAGTATATAGTCATTTTAAAATCTTACGTAATAATCTGCGAAGTGACGTGAACATGTTAAAAATACACTCCAATCTTATAAAATAAAAATATCTATCCTGATATTATAAAGCTGTAGGTAGAGTTTATCGCGCTAATCTACAACTGGACCGATTTAAAAAATCAACCTTTGCTGCATATGCATGGGAGTAGGACTGCATTCTGCATTCAATCCTGAACTTATTGTCTCGCAGAATTAACGCTTCATTTCCTAGCATTTATAAATTTTTGATATCCCAAAAAATTTAAGAGAAATTTCTTTAGAAATAAGCTGCACTGTTTTGCTATTATTATTACTTCTTCCGTTAAATAAATCAATAAATAAATATCTTTTTCGTCCACAGAGTTCGAACAACATACGTCTGTCACATGCGTATAAAACACCCTTCTGAGAACATCTGTGGTTACTGCGGCTACTCGTTCTACAGTAAACGCGGACTCATCGTACACAAGAACATGGTGCATAAGGACGTTGATGTGAGTTGAGATTTGAACCTTATATCTTTGTGATAACGAAGGTAATTGAATGACACGGTCGGTCAATGGATGGGTGGCCATCTTGACATATTTCGTAAACACGTTAAATTGGTAGGTCTGAGCTGTCATTTGCAGTCTTTAGCAGTCGTTACATGTAATCAGAAGTAAGAAATTCTGACAATCCAAGGGGCTTGCCAAAGGGGTGTTACTTGAATAACACAGTGAGTTGTGGAGGTCAGTTAGGCAGTTGCCACATGGAAAAGGCTTGTCTTGTGATGTTCAAACGGTTAAAGGGGATTTATCATATCCCCATTGAACTATATTATCCGTCTCAAAAACTCGAAAATGGCTTGAATGTTATCAAACATAAGTAACTAAACCGAGTAATCTCTCTCTCTAGCGGTGGCAGCTTGTTATTATTTCAGTCAAGTGTTACTACAGCGACATTATTGTTCAGGAGAACGCAGAACAGAGCACAGAGGCGGGTCCCTACTGCGCGGAGTGTGATGTCAAGTTCATCTCTACTGAAGCGTACAAGCGACACATGGTCATGTCCGTCAAACACACGCAGAGCACGGAATCTATGTGAGTACATATAAGGTTTAATTTTGCTTGAATTTTAGTATTAAGAATAAAAATAATCAAAAATGAACTCTATGTCAATGGTAGCACGGTTGAAGTTTGTGTGAACTTACAAAACTTACATAGGTATGAATATGCTTTGGACGTTATAAATGAGTGAAAGTAGGCTCTAAGCCACCTGGCATTTGGTTCATATTTCCACCACCAGCAATGGTTGCTGTGGCAACGTAACTTTGGAAGCTATGGCCTTAAGGTTCAATTTTACAAATTATTACCTCTACAACACTTGTCATAAGGTTTAATTTCATTTACCTGCAGCGAAGTGAACTTTATGTCATTTGACATAATTTTCTCTCTCGTTTGAATTGTATTCTCTATACATTTTGATTTATGGTTTAATATACCTTATCACTCGCCTTACCAAAAAGTACTACTCCATCCTCTTAACATAAGGTTTAATTTCCACCAGTAACGGGTGCCGTGTCTGCGGGGCTACGTTCAGGGACGCTGAGGAGTTGCGGCTGCATCATCGCAAGGAGCACCCGAAGAGACAGCCTAAACATTACAGGGCGAAGGCCGTCACTAAGTGGCCGACACAGTGTGAGCATGTATGTCTGACGTTAAAGTAGCACATTTTTGCTTAGGCTTCCCGACCATGTCCGACAATCGGTCACCGATTTTTTGTAGGAGAAAAATAGAATAAGCTGGTAGCAATTTTGCGTATTCTCCAACAAAGAGTCGGTCGGAAAATCAAAACGTCCCAGAATTAATCGGTCGGATTATCTATCCTACAAAAAGTCGAACATTTGTAGGCAGCCTTATTTGATATAATATACCTCATACATAAACAACGTCGTCAGAATCTAGAAAGAACAGCTTATACTATGGGTAACCGATAAACATACTTTTTTCCTATGTATTTATTCCGAGTCTTACATACTCTTGTATGACTCTCACCGTCACCCAAAAAAACACCTTAAAGTATATTATTTTAACTTCACCCTGCTGCAGATTTGGCTACTTTTTCATCCATGTTTTTTTGCAGTGTCCGCAAGAGATTGAGAACGCGCGTGCCTACTGGAAACATTTCCGAACAATGCATCCCAATGAAAACTATCCAGTGCAGAAGAAATGCGTTTGTGATATATGCGGGAAGAGGTTCACGGTAAGTTTTTGGACTTTTTATACCTTGTTCTTTATTAGATTTTACCTCAGTGTAAAATATTATTTTTGTCCACCATTTTTTTCGTCGTCGAAAGTCGTCAAGTGACTACTCCCGCTAACGTCTGTAAAAAACTGTAAATATCGGACTCTTAATAATTACCTTAATAATTACTCTTAATAATTATCGGACTCTTAATAATTGAGTCTCTTTCCCTTATCCTTCTAGGGATACGATCCTATTCCGGATCATAATATTTTTTATTTTATGATATGCCCTGCCCTGTTTGCCTTAGACCACGGAGTAAGGAAAGATCAGCAGATATGCCATAATGCAGTCAGGTCGGGCGCCTTCAAATAGGTCATATTTGCGCTACCTTCTCAGAAGATTTTTCGTTACTGCACTTACGCTATCCTTTTTTCTTCATCCCTTAGGCTCTTCTAAATGAATCTTCTATTATAAATCATTATCAACATTCAATATTATTTAATTTCCCTACAGTGCAATGCTCTCCTAACGATCCACAAACGGACCCACATAGGCGAGCGTCCGTACAAATGTTCTCGCTGCGACCGCGCGTGCTACAGCGCCTTCGACTTGCGCATCCACCAGCAGAAGCACTCGGACGCCAGGCCCTTCCCCTGCACCTTCTGTGCTAAGGCCTTCAAGAGGAAAGAGGCTCTCGAAAGGCATTTAAAGGTAGGGTCCTTTTTCAGCCAATTTTTAGGCAGAAATTGTGATTTTTGCGACTTAAATCCAGATACATAAGGAAAACCAGCCTGCCAGCACCCTTTCAATGCTTCATCCTTAGCCTTTGTAAATTTGTAACTAAAAGGGTCATAGTAAGACTTGATTTAGGGATCTAAATTCAGAATTCAAAAATTGCAATGTTTCCACTTCTAAGTAACAAGGTTCGTACAAATGTGACTTAAGTCCAGACTTAAATGCGTAGGCGAAATCAGCCATAAATAGTTCAATGGTCGGTCCTTCGCTTGGCTTGATAACACATGTGGATGTCTGAAATTGAAACTAAATAATTGCTATGAAACTGAAACTGTTCAATGTTATGCGAGGGGGGGGGGGGGGCTAGTAAGACATGAACTTGACTGTGTCTACTGGGCACAAGGCACAGTTTACTCGTCAGCATAAAAAATAATAAAAACCACTTCAAACTTTCCTCAACACGCACTTTTTCATTTTTTGACGCCTTCTAAGCTCCCATTGCATCTCTTCCAGATCCATTCTGGTGATAATCCATACAAATGTGAGATTTGTGGCGTGGCCTTCAACAAGTCTTGTACGCGGACCCTTCATGTCCGCACCGTGCATACTAAGGAACCCGCGCCGCCAAGAAAACGAAGGAACAAAATCAACAAATAAATTGACCTTTAGAAGTTTTTCGGTTTTCTGATTCTTCATAGAAAAGAAAGTGGGGAAGATAGTTGTGCGCTTACAAGAAATAAGTGCTGTTATACTTCGGCCGTTCAGAGAATCCGTTCCTGACACCTATCAGTTAGTCACGACTAGTGATGGGCACAACATAACACTGAGTTCGTTACCGTTCCTTCAAAATGAACCGCCGCATTATTTTAAGATTATTTTCGTTTTAAATTGGCGGAATCATTTGTTTTATATTTTAGTTATTTAAGTGGAAACCAAAAAAAGGTAATATTCATATAATAAAATTGTTTTATTTATTCTTTGTTACAAGTACATTGAATTGAATGTGCGAACAGAATATTAATCAGACTCCGATTTGCTTGAGGAGGTGGTGTCTTCATCATCATCTTCGCCTACATGTATAATTATATTATTATCAATAACAGAATCAATCCTGATATCTCGGTCTAACAAAAGCCGGGTAATCAAATAAAAACAGATCGAAAACACTTGAAAAACGTGGTCTATGCGCACGAAACGACAACGGACGACTGTTTTAGCGTCACAAAATGGCGGCCCATAACGCCATTTGGGGTTACCATTTTTAATCTAAGTATAAAAATGCGGTTTGGTCATAGTTTTATTTTTATATTTCATAAACGTTATAATTAAGTCTTATAGTCCATTATTTTCCAATTCTTAAAAAGAAAATCAAAACGTATTATTTTATATTATAACTGTATAAGAACAGATTACGATACTTGCCTGTTATTTTTAGCACAGCACTACAAAATATAAACCGCTGACATAACCTTGTAATAGCGCAGTATAGATTTAGAAAAATATTGTTTACCAAGTTATTTGACACTCAGTTTGGCACAAAATTATAACATTCATTGATTATTGATATAATAATGTTGTTTTAATGCTCCTCAATTGTTAAAACGGTAAACAACCAGCAAAAATATTTTTATCGTAACTGCAACGCCATTGCAAAGTTACGTCGTCAGTTCAATCGCGACGTGTCAGGAACGCATTCTCTGAATGGCCGAACTATAATATGGAGGAAAACTAGAATGGTATAAGTTTTCCAAGTATGTAAAAGTGTCACGAGATTAGAACAATAATAATTAAACTGTCTAAAATCAAATTGCGATCGTGTTTTATTATTTGCTTTTGTTTTGTCCTATTAACGGTAATTTCAAAAAGGATCATAGGTCCAAATAGTACCTCTAGAATGTACAAAGAAAAAAAAACTAAATAAAACGAAATTGGCGAATGGGATAAGAATATTTTTTTTTGCAAAATCTTCAGATAGATATAAATGTTATTTAGATATTTGCAAAGCTTAGACTTTGAACTGTTGATGTAGACTTGTGATGGGTTTATTATGATCCCAGTGTACATAATAGATCCATTCTTTCAACTGATCTATCGATATTTACACGTCGGATGCCTTATCAAAAGCAATTAAATTAATGGTTTGTTTAATTTGCCACTGCTTTTATTTATGTATTATCGCGCAGCTATTAGTTATATATTTTGTCAAGAATTGACAAATATTATTTTGTTGTAACAAAATATTTATGGACATTGAACATTGAACTTTTCATCAACGATAACTCATTTCAACTAATTCGCAAAAACTCGAAAAGTTGAGCAATTTCCTTCGCATACCTACTTTGCATCCTTTGTATTACATCCTTCTCCATGTGAGAGGAGTCCGCAGCAGAGTGGGACGATAAAAAGGCTGTTACAGTCCAGTACAGTACCTACTTTGCGAGAGTGAGACACCCCTTAACTAGTCAAAATGGGTAATGTACCCAGTCGGTTGCAAAACAAAGCATAACAATACAGTATACATCCACCTCTGAACTCTAAAGATAAGATACAATAAATAACGGAATAGTTCTCAGTATGCTACAAACGAGCATTGAAAGGTAACACTGCTTAACTGTGGTACTCTAGCTTAGACCCAAGTTTTGTTAAAAATGGTGAAAATTGTAGTCTTAGGCGCTGGTGTGATCGGCGTGGCGTCTGCAGTTAAAATAAAGGAGAAGTATAAGGATTGTGAAGTAAGTACATATATATTTTTGAAGATAAGTCTGCTTATAATAAATAAATAATAAATAAATCGTTTATTTGCTTGAATAAGGTACATAAAAGGTCTTTACAGTAACAATACAATCTCTTATTCTGCCGCTTATTGCGGCGTGCAAATTTTCTTAAAACTATTTAATTTACTATATTTACACAAGAAATGAATTATTTTTCACATAGACAATACTTTATACTTATTTCAATCACAGACCTTTATATCTTACAACTTATAATCTAGGAATTCATGAACACTATAAAAACATCGGTCTGTCAATTGTTTTACTAAGGCACGCTTAAATTTAGGAAACGGCAGGGTTTTGATAGAATTGGGGATCTTATTAAACAATTTGATGCACATAATATAACAGTTATTAGATGTACATGTTAGGTTCGTTCTGGGTCTATACAACTTGTTAGCATTAACAGACCTAGGAGTGTAGTAGCTAGCTGTCGGTTGAAAAAGTTCCTTATGTTTAAAAACAAAAATACAAGACTCCAGCACGTACAGGCAAGGCAAGGTTAATATTTTATATTTCTTAAAGAATGGACGGCAAGAGTCCGTTTGTTTAAGACCAAATATGGCCCTTAAGCATTTTTTTTGCATCACAAATGTCTGGTCAATATCTACACTACGGCCCCACATAATGACACCATATCGAAGTATCGACGATATATAACCGTGGTACGCTGTAATTGCTGCGCTCCTAGACACTTCACAGCTTATTCGCCTGAGAGGGTACAAAAAACTATTCATTTTGCCACAGATATTTTCAATATGATCTTTCCAAGAACAAAACTTGTCTAAGGTTATTCCGAGAAATTTGATGGAATCCGTTTTTGATAATGTTATTCCTTTACATGATATGTTTAAATTCATTGGTTTTGTTCTATATGTATGAAATTGCATTAATCTTGTTTTACTGATGTTAACTTTTAAATTATTTAATTCTAACCATTGTACTGAGTTATTAAGTGCGGTGTTTATTTCATTTTCATATGATTGCCTGTTTTTGCCCTCAATAATAATCGTGATATCATCTGCGAAAAGAACGGATTTGTGACTAATAACGCTAGGGAAGTCGTTTATATAAAGAAGAAACAGTAGCGGGCCTAAAATACTGCCTTGAGGCACGCCATACTTATTCAACATGAGTGAAGATTGATATGTGTCAACAGTTTTAGTTTTCTCATTGTATCCGTTTATTTCTACTGACTGTTTTCTATTTGATAAGTATGAATCTAACCAATTGTATGCTGTTCCTCTAATACCGTATCGGTAAACCTTCTCCAATAAACGTTTATGGCAAACATGGTCAAGCGCTTTGCTCATATCCATAAAAAGGACAGAGACAGGGATCTTACTATCTATATTTTCTGTAATAGATTTAATGAGTTGAAAAGCTGCTAATGATGTACTTTTATTTTTGCGAAAACCATTTTGTTCTTCTTTTATAATTTTATGTTTTTCTAGGAACTCTGCTAATTTGATATAAAATACTTTTTCAAAAATTTTAGAAAATATAGGAATAAGGGTTACAGGCCTATAATTATCCGAGTTTTTTCTCCTTTCTTTTTATATAAAGGTTTCACTATTGATCTTTTCAAGATAGTTGGAAATAATCCTTCTTCTAAAGACAGGTTAATGACATGTAGAAGGGGTTCCAGGATGATATTGATAGACAGTTTTAAGATATCAGTGCGAATTCCGTCATAACCACTTGCTTTGGAATTGTTTAAAGACATAATAATATATTTAAGGTCACGTTGCTGTATTGGATAAAGAAATATCGATTTTTCATTAGATTCTATATTTTTAATGCTACTAAGTCTTAATTGTCCACTGCCGTTATCAAAATTATTGTTGGTAGCTGTATTAATAAAGAATTCATTGAAATGATCAGCCATTATAGCTGGATCAGTGTAGTCGTGATTGTTCACAGTTATTTTAGAAATATTAGTATTGTGTGGTTCTGTTACCGTGTGTTTTTTTATAACATTCCACACTGCTTTGCACTTGCTTTGGGCTTTGCTAATGTATTTTGCATTATTAATCCCACCCAAAACAAAAATGTGAAAGACTGCCAAGTTCGATAATATGGGAATGCTTCGCCTATAAAAGAAGTGAGATCTGAATAAGTACCAAGTTCCATACACATACCTCAGTTAAAAATAGTTACTTTTTTAATGATGTTACTTGGCAAGTTTTCATACACCTTGTTATAAACCTACTAAACGCAATGAATCAAGTATTTAATTTTCTATTAAAACTTGCCAAGTAATCATCATTAAAAAGTAACTATTTTTAACTGAGGTATGTGTATGGAACTTGGTACTTATTCAGATCTCACTTCTTTTATAGGCGAAGCATTCCCATATTATCGAACTTGGCAGTCTTTCACATTTTTGTTTTGGGTGGGATTTCATTTATTTTTGTAAGGTTGTTTATTTTATTTTTTTCTTATGATGAAGTTAGTTAAAGAAATGTCTCATTTATACTATTTTTTAGATTTTTTAATATGCACTATGTTTCTTACAAAGAAATGAACTAGATTAACTAAATGGACTAGATTTACCAACTGACTGACATGACATGTTATCATATATTATGTTCGTGGATCAAAGTTACACATTCGTTATTTTCGAAAGTAATTCACACTTGGCCGTTTTCAGATTTTTACTTTACTTTGACTAAATACAAACCTTTGTACCATTCGAAGATATATTATATAAATATAGATAAATTTAGTTCGTTTTAGTTCCTTAGGGGAATAAATTTACACCGGGTATAAAACACCTTCATTATTTTGAAACCGACTCACACTTGGCCATTTTCAGATTTTTCCCTTTAACTTGACATAAAGACCTACCTCCATGCCAAATTTCAAGTCAATACGACCATTGGAAGTGGTCTAGGTTTTTGATGAGTGAGTCAGTGAATAAGTGAATAAGTGTATAGTAAAAATAGCGATTTTCTGACGTCAATATCTCAAGACCTACAATAGGTATATTAATGAAATTTTGTATTTTAGATAAGTGAGGGGGTCTCAACAGATACTAGAAATTTGATATGCGTAAATAAAATAGATTTTGAGTTACAGGGGGGTCGAATTTGGCCCGAAATGGTTCGTGTAATATAACCCACGGCCGGTGTGTCGCTTTTTTGCTCGAACTTGGCGGACACACTGCCGTGTGTCTAGATTTTTCTAGAAGATGAAATGCACTTTTTTAATGAGTTATTGTACTTCCTGTAACTCTGTCTACTAAATTCACAATTATATTATTTTAATTATATAATTTTAATTATATAATTTTAATTATATAATTAAAATAATATAATTGTATTAATTATTGTATGTATTAATTATTTAATTATATAATTTTATTTAAAGAAGTTTTGTGCAGTTCTTAGTACCATAATTGAACTTGCCTCCTTTAATCGATGTTAGCGGCCTCTTAAAAGTCACCATCAGCGTATAATTTTACACTTATTTATTTTCGTGCTTTTCGCAAATTGGCTGTAAGAAACACAATTCCTTTCGCTCTTTAGATGTATCTATATCTTTTTAATGCATCTCTTTCCCTGCTTTCTCATCATAACGAAATAGCCGAATATGCCAATTTAAAATAGGCAGAATGTCGCCTAGAATCAAAACCCTTTAGCTAGCTTCGCGTCCGTGCAGTTGTTTATTTATATACGCTGTTTTCAATACCCAGGTGGTGTTGATGTCAAGCGAATTTTCCCCGAACACCACTGGAGACGGTTCGGGAGGTTTATGGTACCCATACCTTTGTGGAGACACGCCTACCAAACTTATCGAGTATGTATTCTTATTTTCCACTTATTAAGGAAATGCGTACCAAGTAGAAGTAATGGGTGAAGAATTGAGTAGTCTGATATGTTAGATCCGAATCCCAAATCTAGAAAGTTGATGTAAAAAGAACTTTTGGTTAGCACACTTTTTTTTAAAGGCGCCACATATATGGTTAGCCATGGTTATCTTACCAATCCTCGTTTACCGTATAGCTGGTTTTTGGATCCCTAATCGGAAGTGAAAAAAATCACTAATAAAGGTTCTCCAAAACAGGCTATTAATAACCAAAACCAAACGATGATTTCAGGAAATGGGGAATAGAAACCTACGAATTCCTTCAAGAGTTGTGGCGCTCAGCTGGCATCGGCGTCTGCATGATGCCTATCTACAGTTTCTACAGTAACAAGGAGTCGTTCTCTCGGCCTGGCTGGAAGGACATGGTGCAGGAATACCACGAACTTAATGATAAGCAGCTGGAGTTCTATAATCGGATGTATTCTGCTAAATATGCGTAAGTTAGCTTATCACGAGTTACCATATAGATTCTAGTGGTTATTAAGGCTACTCTTCAGGTGTGCCAAACAAAGTAAGGGATCGCTCAATAGAATCCGGAATATTGCCATAACATATAAGAAACAGTAATTGCCCAAAATAGTTAAAGAATATCTGCCTCAACTGTGTGGATAATTAGCATACATCGAGCTAAATGACAAATCCAAGAAAACATAATTCTGCTAAAATACAGAGAATAAAGACAAAAATCTTCATGCACTATCTCCTGTCTTCTAATAAGTAGGTAACAACCTGATTAATATCACCCGTCCCTACATAATTTAACCTTGTCCTTTATTTTCAGTGCCGGCCTAACCTTCAAAACATTCGTGATATCCCCACCAGCCTTACTCACATACCTTACAAAGAGGTTCGAACGCGCCGGCGGGACCCTTGTCCAAGCAAAACTGTCGTCACTTCAAGACCCAATACTGGACGGTTTCGATGTGGTGGTGAACTGCACTGGTTTGGGAGCCAGAGTACTCGTGCCTGATGATAGAGTCGTGCCTGTTAGGGGACAGATCGCTAAAGTAAGAAGGCGTCTTCCGATTAGCCTTTTTGTTACTAGATATGTTAGAAATTAGAATAGGCTGTCAGTTTAATCGGATTATGCAGAGTGTTTTATATGAAGTTACCACCTATTCGACCTCCTAAGCCTACTCCCATAGATGTTTAAAATATATTCCAGATAATTATAACTTATTTCTTCCGTAGGTGAAAGCTCCGTGGATCAAAGAAGCCGTCATCGATCACGAAGGTGGTAACTACCTAATTCCCAAGTAAATTCTTTTTATTATAGATATATTTTGTGATTAATTATTATTTTCTGATTGTATGATGGCAAGATCTCGCCCATCTTACCCAACTGTGTGCCTATAATAATAATAATAAATAAACAGTTCCTTATCAGGCGGCAACAAGGTTCGCGCCTATAATGGTTGGGTCATGCCAGTCCTGATGTACTCCTTCGGCATACTCAAATGGACTCAAACTGAATTGGATACCTTGGATAGGAGAGTCCGCACACTGCTGACCGCAGAACGAATGCATCACCCACGATCGTCGGTGATGAGACTGTACATCCCACGGAAATGTGGAGGCCGAGGCTTTTTAAATGCAAAGACGCTCCACAACCGTGAGGTGTGCAGTCTCAGAGAATATCTTCTCAAAAGCGACGTGGGTATGCATCGTGATATGGTAGCAGTGGACAAAGGACTCACCCCGCTATCGTTGGCAAATGAGAACTGGCGCAGACCTGTGGTACTAACTACCCATGATCGCAAGGAGGTATGGCAGAGCAAACAGCTACACGGACGCTTCTTCGGGGCTCTTCATGGTCCCGATGTAGACTTCAATGCGTCCGTATCTTGGCTACGCTTCGGTGACTTGTTTGGAGAAACCGAAGGGTTTGTATGTGCAATTATGGACGAAGTTATCCTTACGAATAACTACCGGAGATATATCGTGAAAGACGGGACGGTTGACATATGTCGGGCATGTCACCATCCGGGTGAGTCTATCAGACATATTATATCTGGTTGTTCTCGTTTGGCTAATGGTGAATATTTGCACAGACATAACCAAGTGGCCAAGATTATCCACCAGCAGCTTGCTCTGCAATACAACCTTGTAGACCTTGAGGTACCGTACTACAAGTATGCGCCCGACCCAGTTCTCGAAAAGGACCATATCACGTTGTACTGGGATCGATCTATCATCACTGACAGGACTATTGTAGCCAATAAGCCTGATATTGTGGTGATAGATCGATCAGCGCGCCGCGCGATGATAGTCGATGTCGCCGTTCCGCATGACGAGAACCTTGTGAAAGCTGAGAAAGAGAAACAAATAAAGTATCTCGACTTAGCGCACGAGGTTGTCGCCATGTGGAGTGTCGACACGGCTGTTGTTGTGCCGATTGTCGTTACGGCCAATGGTTTAATAGCCAAGAGCCTCGACGAACACCTCAGGAGGCTCTCGTTGGGCGGCTGGATCAAGGGACTGATTCAGAAGGCAGTACTCCTTGATACGGCACGTATTGTGAGGAGGTTTCTGTCTCTGGGACCCTAACCACCGGTACCTTGGACCCTGTGCCCGATATCGGTGGCAACCTATTTTTTATATTTTTAAATGTTTTTTATTTTTATATTTAATATTTAAAAATGTAAATTATATGCTTGAAAATAAATAAATAATAATAAATAATAAACTTCTTCTTTATTCAGATAACTGAGATCCATACATTAGGTACACAAACAATACAATTAATATATAATAGTAAGCAGGGACTTAGTCCTCTGCACTAATTTCCACGTAAGCGGACAGTCGTGTCTACTGGCTATAGCACTCAAGATGCTGTGGCGACTTCCACGCAACCGACTGATGAAGGATGCGGTCTTTTTACGCCATATTGCTGCAAAGCCATCTGTGTGTGCATCAGCAAACATGGCTGATGCGCTACAGAAACGTGGAAGCCGCAACAGCGCCCTGAATGCGTTATTAAATTGGACCCGCAGAGCATTGTATGTTCTCTGAGTATAGTTAGCCCACAGAGCTCCCGTGTACAGTGAGGTACAGTACGCTTTGAATAATGTAATTTTAACTGCGTCTGTACAACGGGAGAATCTGCGCGCCAACATATTCGCCCGAACTGACAATGCTCTACGTTCCCTCTCCATATCGACGTCATCTTTTAAATCGTCGGTGACCCAATGTCCAAGGTATTTAAATTGGCACACTCTTGTTAAGGCTTCACCATTAAGGTAAAGTGGTTGTACTGGTGGACTTTTGGGACCCGATTTAAAAGCCATGTACACTGTCTTTTTTACATTATATGTAAGACCATGTGAAGTGACAAAAGACTCACAAACTGCGAGCAACTTCCGGAGAGCTCCGATTGAGGGGGCCAGCAGCACCATGTCGTCCGCGTAGCTGAAGTTGTTACAACAAACACCATCAATGTGGCAGCCGACATGCATGCCGCTGAGCTCCTCAACCAGGGCGTTTACGTACAGGTTGAAGAGTAAGGGTGAGCTCAAACCCCCCTGCCGCACCCCACACTCCAACCTGCTCGGATCCGAAAGTTCACCCGCCCACTTCACACGATTCTCCTGGTGGAGATACCAGTACCTAAGGACTGATGCCAACTCTGGCGGCACTCCCGTCCCGGCAAGCTTCTCCCACAACACGTCATACGCGACTAGATCGAATGCCTTACTCAGATCCAGGAAACAGGCATAGACGGGTGTTCGTCTATCCGTATAATACTTGACAGTGTGCTTCAAACTAAATACAGCTGCCTCAGTGGACAACCCAGGTCGGAATCCGAACTGAGCGTCGTGCAACTGAATGTATTTGTATATTTATAACCAGGATCCCGCAAAAATATCTTCTTCCTGCTCTGATACCTATGTAGTTATTTGGGATTGGCGCAATATATTTTGCGCATCCATTCCTCTCTGTCAGCCGTCTCCTTTCAAAGACTGAATACATAAAAAAAGCAGATTGAAGCAACGATGTGAAGTGTTACCAGTTTTTTTTCTGTATATGGTCTTGACCTTGTGGTCCTTATATTTTTTTCACCCTCTTATCCTCATGTCTTTTTTGCAGTGCAGACACGTGTGTGTTGGGTGGCACACATCAGAATGACTTCAGCACGGAAATATACCCTGAAGACACGGAGTTCATTATGGAGGGATGCAAGAAGATGATGCCGGGACTTGAAGTAAGAGCGCAGCATTAATATTGCAAAATTAAATGTCCTTTCTTCTGCACCCGGTATCCCGGGCCGAATATAGGTTTCTTTAACAATTGGATCCTTACTTACAGCGAGAGCAGTTTTTTGATGATTTCTATTTGTCTAAAAATAGCCTTCGAATTTCTGCGGTTTAATTATCTTTCAAACTTCATGCTAGTCCAAGAGAAGGGGTTACACAGTATAGCTCTTTTTCTCTCTTTATACTTTTTCTTAACGGCTAATCTACTTTGTATAATAACAACGCTATCTTATTCCTTTTCCAGCATGCAGAATTAGTGAGTCACTGGGCAGGCTTGAGGCCGGGACGAGATGCGATCCGACTGGAACCAGAGCACAAGAATGGAAAACTGTACATACATAACTATGGACATGGTAAACAAATAATTTTAGTTTTTGTAATATTAGGTTTCTTTAGCCACTGAAAGCTTATTTCTGAAGGTGGATAAAAATAGACCAAGATTAAATTCGTGTCATGCAGGCCTATAGCTTGTATATGCTGACATTTCTGACTTCACTCTGAAGCTCTGCTATCTCTGCTTCATAATAGACTAATATGAGATTTTCAGACGATCTGTTACACAAGCAAATAGCATGATCTTGAACGGCAAAGATTGTCTATCGTCATTTGTAGTGCACAACGGACAGATGCTTCTCCGCTTACTAGATTGTCACATTTGATGCTTTTATTTACAGGTGGAAGTGGTTTCACCCTATGTTGGGGATGCGGAGAAGAAGTGTTACAAATATTGCAAAAAGAATTAAATAAAAACAAGCGTTTATGGAGAAATTCAAAACTTTAATAAAATCACTTGTTACAGTAACACCAACATATAAAATAGCAACATTTAATATATTAAATAGAAATACATAATAAACTTATATATATAATACAATAAAATATTAATTGTACTAATTGTTCCCTTTTTGTTTAAATACATTTTACCTTAAACCATTTTTCGATGGTGTGTCTTGGACAGCATATATCGGGTGTGTCGTTCACAATCACATTAAATGAAATGCGTTAATATACTGGTTAATATATGTCGATTAACACGTAAAAATAAAAAAAAAGATTTTTTCAAACAAAGTAAATAGAATAAAAATGTGCGAAAATTAGAACACCATATAAAAGTCAGTCATTACAAACAACTGAAATTCTCCCTTGAAAACTGACAGCTGTCAACTGATCAAAACATTCGATACTCCTAACTTTATCTCTGCTTTACACATGATGTTGTAAATTATAAAAACGAAAAATGACTCCTGTGGCTAAACCACTGAATGGATTAGGTTATTTTTTTTACAATTCGCCATAGAATATCATAAAGTATATGCGATAGGATTTAATGTGATTGTGAACGACACACCCTGTATTTAAAAATTAATAAGTACTTTGGGATTATTGCATGCTCTTAAATTAAATTGCGACTTTAATTTGCGTATTACGACATAATATAATAAATATTTTTCTTCAGACTCTAATTTGTGATTACACAAAGGACCATGCCCATCTGTGCCCCAGTAACGCCCAGAGAAAGTATATTACAAGATAGCCCTATTAAATAAAAACTAGAATTATGATGATAATTTGAAGTCTTAAAAAGCACCGGTTAAAAAAAAAAATAAGACATTCTTGTTGATATTGCAGTACATGACATCGTTTCAATCATGCTTTATTTATTACGGTCTGTAATCTCGTCCTTTGGCCCATGTATATATTCATTTACTGCATACAATATATTCAAGTAACTGACATGTTTATCTAATAACATACAATTAAGTCATGAATTCATGATGGTCATGAAGTTCCTAGTGAAAAACTAATAGCAATGCTGTCTATAAACGATAAAATGTATAAAAAACCAGTGGGAATTTATCATGTTTAATGTCCAACATCTTTTGAATCGGTGCTTTATATAATATTAAATCTAGATATCTTACAAATATGGCTGTAAAGCTATCGTATGACATAGAACTGGAATTTGGGCATTGCATGGCGTTGCTGACTTTTGACTCCATACTAATATGGGCATGATCCTTTCATCTAAATCGGTTCAGAAATGCGTGATATACGTACAGAATGAGTTATTCTCTCAATTATACTACAGAGTAAGAAAGGTATATAAGTCTGGCAGTGTAAAAAAAACTCAAACCATCTTCATACCACTTCCTATACCTACACAAACCATTTATTTACCTTTTAACAGATTGCCATTGGAAAATGAAACTTGACTCCACTACATAAGGTCCACAAAATTCACAACTTATTATTTACTCGTCGTCATTCTAACATCATTCTTATATCGTTGTAATAAGACACAATTTTGCACAAATTATTATTTTGTCAAAAGTAAAGTACGGTAGACTGCACATCAGTGGTAACTGTCATGCACCTTAACTCAATAGTAATAAGTACGATTTTCCTATAAAACTGTTACCACTGACCTGAAGTTGACTGTACATGGTTTGACGAAAATCTTTTGTGAACCTTGGTTGTGACGTCACTTTTAATGGCCGAATGTGTCATAAATGTCAGTTCTCATCGTGTGTGCTGATGGTGTCGTAAATATCTGTTCTTCTCTGACTTCTCACGGGGATTTGACTTCTTACTTCTTCTACCATTCTCAGATCTAGGAATAATGATACAATTATTATATGTAGTCTTCATTGTAAGTTGGTACGCTTGTACAATAATTTGGGAATAAGCAGTCGTTAGTTTTCAACACATTTTTTTTATGCTACCAATCAACAATTTTCAATTATTTTGTACGATTATGCATGTGGTTGGATATAGGCCAATTCCAAATTGCATCCAAATTCTAGCATTATTTTACTTTAATCAAAAAATTATATACCGAATGGAAATCAGAATAGTTTCACTTAAACATAGTTTTAGTTTAATTAAGATCTTTTTTGTTAAACCTCATCGCTACAGCCTATAAAAAAACTAAACTACACCAAAGACAAGAAAACCCAAAAACTTTTTTACAAAAAAATTAAACCGACTTCCCGAAACACTAAAAAGCAAAAAAAAAAGACTAATTTTAGGTGCATCGGCCTAGAAGTCGGTTAAAATTAGTCTTTTTTTTGCTTTTTAGTGTTTTGGGAAGTCGGTTTAATTTTTTTGTAAAAAAGTTTTTTATTTACAGCTTTTCAGTGATACGAATAGTTGTCACTATCCATATAAGTGGGAAGTTCTCATCAATACAAAGAATATAAGTCCAAATACGAGGTATTTTACATATTCAGTTGTCGAGTTCCCTCGACTTTCTCAGGTCTCCATCATCAGGTCAGCTCCAAACCTTCACTGTTGCAAAGGTCTTGTCAATACAAATAATTTAAGCCCAAACACGAGGTAGTTTACATATTCCGTTGTCGAGTTCCCTCGGCCCTCTCTGGTCTCCATCATCAGGTCAGCTCCAAATCTTCACTGTTGAATAGTGCTTATAGGCGTACACCTGAGTGTCAACTTCTTACCCTATGCATGCCTACAACTTTCGAAGGTTGCCCTCAATTTCTCAGGGTTTCCATCATCAGATCCTGACCTGATGACTATGGGACCAACTGGCAGCTATTCCGAGTGGAACAAAAAAAAAATCACGTAAATCGGTGTATAAACCTCGGAGTAATCTATGTACATACATAGAAAAAAAAAACATACCGGCCGAATTGAGAACCTCCTCCTTTTTGGGAAGTCGGTTAAAAATTCAAGACAAACTCACCAATATCAGCACACAGTAACCCAGGCTTCTCATCCAACTCCTGGACCACTTTCCCCCAAGGATCGATCAGCATGGAGTGTCCCCACGCCACGTACTCCGCCTTCGTGTCCCTCGCGGGGCTGACGAGGGCTACCCATAGTTGTAGGTCGTTAGCTCGGGCTCTGCCCAGGAGCTCCCAGTGTCGGGGACCTGTCGTCATGTTGAATGCTCCCGGGTATATTAGGACGGAACACCCTGGAATGAGAGGTAGATTCTCAATTGTGTGTGCCTGCTAGGAGCTGGAGGATTGTTAGAAAGAATTACCGTGACTCTAGTACGCAAATGGCTTGCAGAAAGGTTAAGGTTAGTCAGTAAAAGTATGACACTCGCTGAACCCACAGCAGGATTCAGTAGATAACACTTCATTAAGTTTTTGCGAGAAGATGGGGTGAATTGGTTGCGGAAACAACCCCCCCATGAGTTAAGTTTTGCACAATTATTATTTATTAGTGAAAAGAAATATTTTAAATATATGCTTCTTCATACATATAGCTCGCTGCCTATGCCACATTGCCTGCCATATTAACTTTACATCCATAAGACAACATACAAATCGGCATTCGCTAGATTAAAATAAGCTTAGCATACAACATAAGCTACACAACACAACTCACCTTCTTTAGACATGATCTGCGCCATCTCAAAGAAGCGCAGATCGTAACAGATACCGAGGCCTATCTTCACGCCGAGGAACTCAAACGTGGTGATGTGGTCTCCGGCCGACAGCACGTCTGACTCCTTGAACGTTATCTTGCCGGGGATGTCTATATCGAATAGGTGTACCTGAAATGTGTTAGCTTATAAGAAAGCATTGTTTTTCCGTGAAAGTGCCGATTCTGGGTTCAGGGTCTGTTCAGACATCAAAAATGAAGAAAAATAATATTATTATTTTTTCACATTAAAATGACCAAGATTTAAGTTCGTTTCGCTAAGATCACATAGCTGACGCAGTTTTTACATACTTGTGTACTTACTTAGTTTGCGGTCTGTAATAATCTGTAATGCCTTAGATTTTATTTTTTACTTCACTTTTTTTACTTTTTTTATCTTTTACGAGGAGATGGTAGCAATGCTAATAAAGATGTCATAATGAAGTTGAAGTCGTTTTATACTTAATAATGGCTGAGTTTTAACTGCGGTTTCCAATAACATGTGAGAATGATATTTTCATTTGACTTGTTGTTGTATAAATCTGGTTCTTCCAACTTAATAGACAGACATGTGTTGCTGGGGAGTTTGTTGCGCCACTTCTTCCCAGCAAAAACACATAGGAAGTGGTGTTCAAAAATGCTTTTCGATCGTCAAGTTTCAGTTTGCGCAGTGTTACCTTCCTATGCTGCGCGACGAGGTTCCCGCAATTATCCCATACAGTGCAAGTATTGTACAGATAGCAGCCAGCTCGCTCCGGCAGCGTGCCGCCCACCACGCACACGCCGGCGGACCTCGCCGCCTCTTGTAGCGCTAGCGACGTCTCCCCATCCGGTACAGTCTCTGCGTATTCTTTGAAGTATTCTGTAATTTTTATATGGTGGTGCTGTAGTTTACATTGTCTGCAGCATCTTCTGTATTACCCAATGTGCCCTTACAACTACACTATCCAAAATCTATATAAACATAACACCCTAGCTAGATAAAATGTGAGACGAAACACTGTACATAAAAACCATTCACAGGATGGAAAAACTATTATTATTGCAATTAAGGCTGGTTGCTGCATTGCTGGTTAAATATGCTTCAGCTTATCTAAATTATTTTAGTTTATTGTCAGCAAGATTGGTAGTTGATGTAGTGCCAATGTTTAAATTAGTAATATTCTTTTATTCTCAATGTCTGTATGATCTGTGTAAAAATTATAATATGATCTTACTTGTGCCATAAGGAGCATTAAAGCACTCTGGCAATGCTACAAGCTGTGCTCCGTTCTCTTTGGCTTTGTGAATCTGTTGGACTGCAGCTGCTACATTCTTCTTCTTGTCCATACCCACAGCCATTTGGACCAGGGCTATTCTCAACCCTGGAACATAGACAATAGATTTATGTTTGCAAAAAATATAATGTAATGAGAAAGATCAAAGTTTAGTTTTGTCTAGTGAAATAATGTTCTTATTAGGTAAAGAATATTCTGTGAGTATTAGAAAAACTGCTTTTTCAGGGGGAAGTGTAGTGATTGCCTATATTGTTGATATATATCAAAGTTCTCATTTCTTTTACTGTAGTAGATTAAAATATTCAAGGTTCCCAATTATGCTTTAATTAAATGCTTGTCATTTTAAAGATTGTTATATTAGCAACAACTTTAAAAAAATGTAAATATCTCTTGAAAACTTATCAAACATACACTTAAGAGCCTCATTAAATTTCACTCTGAGAGATAACTTTGTTTTATGTAAATGAAGCGTTAATAACAATGTCATAAAGTTTTTAATTCCTTGATAATACAATCTGAGGTCATTGTCACATAGAGATATCATTGTGCAATTACTATTACTACTATATAGGTACTTAATTTAGCACAATGATGGCATATTAAACAATGTTTTTTCCTTTGCGTGCAATAAACTGGAAAATAAATAAGTACTATTACATGAGTTATATGCTAATTTACGCCGCTAACGATAGCTTGGTTACCTTTCAAAACTACGTGAATAATTACAGACATGTTTTAGTAGGAATGTTTTTAACATAAATAGTGATTAGCAGAAGAATTCAGCAACTTTTATTAACTAACAGAAATACTGTACCACCAAGATTTAGTATAGGTTTTTGTAAAAACCGTGGATGCGCCGCATCGGGAGTAGACGGGGACGCGGACATTTTGCGGACGCGGTTAGACTTTAACTACACTATCAGTTGTTTACCTCTTTGGAGCATGTTCGTATCGTATGTACGATTATGATATTATTGTGATTCTAACTGTAATATCAGAGAATATTCAAAGCACAACAGGATACGAGCCAATGTCAGATAACAATGACAATTGATTGACACTGACGTACGTTACTGTGACAATGGAAATCAGCTGGATGGATGTTTATCTAATTCGGTAAAATGGAACGTAAATAAAAAAGCCCAGTATTTTCTGGGAGTAAATAGTCCGTCCGTATTTACATTTCAGCCAATAAAAATAACCAAACATTGATTTATAACTGCGGTACTGTTTGAAAGAGTTGCCGCGGCTCTGGTACACAAAGTGCTCCAGAAGAAATTATTCCGCCAATAAAATGAATCACAGTAGTTGTTGTTTTTTTTTTCAGTGACTTATAATAAATCGGAACTTCTCGTTTATTTACATACAATAAATATCAAAAACTATCCTAGTAAAACAAACCGTCCCCATCGCTGTCAACTGGGAGCGTGCCCAAGAGGCTGGCAGCATTACCTCGTTGGATCGCCATGCTGATTCTTTGTCCGAGGTAATAGCCAGCCTCAGGCCAGCCTTCTGGCCACGAGTTGTTGTATTGTACGCAAATGTTTCGCAGAGGGAGCTACTTCGAAAATTAAACAATATAATATTATTTAAATTCATTTATTCAAGTGACCAAAAACAATTCAAAATTAAAGAATGCAAGAAATTAATAAATAAATGACAATTTAAATGAATAGTTTATTTTCTATAAAGCTCAGTACAATAAGTTTCATTAACAATGACAACTTAGGCGATTATCACACTGCCCCGCATGATGCAGCTTAGTGCGTGGATGCGTTTTTTTCCGTTGTATGGAAATATCTCCGTTTGTATGGAAAACACGCATAGTCCAACACACTTAAAATGCATCCACGCACGTTCATGCGGATCACGCACATACATGCGGAGAAACACGCACCCCCGCGTAGGTGCGGGGCGAGACGCAAGGTATGGCACACTGAATCCCGCAATGCCGCGCGTGATTTTGAATGGGCGTGACGTGTATATTTGAAAATGGAAGCCGCCGTGCGTGAATCTACTAAACGCACCTACGCGCGTGAGTGCGCGAAAAACCCGCACGATGATGCAGATCTGCACTCCCGCAGGAACGCGCGTAGGTGCGTCGACACGCAAGATGCAGCGTGATGCGGGGCAGTGTGAAGATCACCTTAAAGTGTAGGTGCTTTACTGCCTTCTTATTAGGTTTAATACATGCATATAAAATACGATAAATATTGCTTTCATATTGCACTATATGTATTGCTGTATTCGCAAACAGGGGTTACATTTTATGTAAAACATACTGAAAAGGTAAAAACTATGGAGAACAAAATGACGAGCGGAAATGGTAAATCTCCTAAAAAACTAGCATTACTGGGCAGAGCCAGTACATACCTACGCCTCCTCTGGAACCCGCCCATTTTTATAAAATTAAAAATCTTCGATAGATGTGTCGAGGTTTAAGTTCACTCGTAACTCCGTACAATACCGTACGTTATTTGACCTAGAAGACTGCACATATTTCCTTCTTTCGTGGATAAGACTCAGCAGATTAATTAACGAACATTTCTAAAGAAAAAATCGTAAAGAAAAATATTATGCTTGTGAGTGGTAACTGTGTAAAAAAGGAATCAAAGGCTAATTATATTTATTACTGAAAATACTAGTGAATAGCAAAGTGTTATGTATCTTGACTCGATGCGAGCCATATCCTTATCCAAAATATTCTAGTTTTACAAAAAAAAAAAAACATTCTAGCGATTGTGACTACAAAGCCTTATGGATATGGAGAAAACAAAATACCTACAGTAATTCGTTGCCTTATATAATTTACATTAATAAAATAATATTAAAAAGAGAATCAGTCAAATTATTACATCCTACTGAAAACTGCCCATACATAGACGCCATTTTCTGAACAGGGGCTCGATTCTGCAAATTTTATTTAAGCGACATACGATTGATATCCAACTAAGATTCAATCACAACTCAATTACGATTGAAGCGTATGCGGCATTGCGCAATTTTTATCCTTCAATAATCAACAATTTTCTATGATTCAATAATGAATTATACTGTCTGCAAATGATTTACGATTACAATATGATTGTAGAGCAAGCTACTGTAAAGACCAAATGGCAGACCAATCGCAGACCAATGAAATGTCATTGGTCTTATATTAGTGGCCGAATGACCGCTGAGGTTAATTTCTATTCAATTTTGACATTATTAACTTAGCAGAATCGGGCCCCAGGTAGACTAAAATTTCACCCAACATTTATTTTTATATTTGTTACATTTATTAATAAACAAACGGTTGTGTTTGCTGCGTGTCCTTGTTAGGCTTGCGTTTCTCGAGGCGGGCTCGACTGACGTACGGCGCGGGCTGCTTGAGGTGCACAGTACGGACGTGCACCTTCCTGCTGTTGGACTGAGAGAATGCTCGCCCACAGACTTCACACTCGTAGGGTTTTAGGCCTGAGTGGCACTGTAAGAAGAAGAGGTAACAATTAATGATAATCGCGGACAAACATACATAGAAACAGGTCAAACTGAGAACTTCCTTTTCTTTCAAGTTTGAACAAAAAAATAGTGTCAAGCTAAAATGAGGTCTGTCGTCATATACATAAGGTAGCTATTTCCTTAAAAGTGGTAGCGAAGCAAAATCGATCTTGGAGAGAGGTCTCCGCTGACAGTCAGTCTGTCTTTTTTCAGCTCAACTAATCCTTGGCTTTTTTAGAAATGGTAGAAAATTGTAGTTATTTTTTTAAATGTTAATTTACTAAATGACTTTCTACAGATTTTATGGTGGTGTAGTTTCCTATAGTCTCTCATGGGTTGTACACCTGTAAGCCGTAACTTACTGATACCTAAAAATGCTTCACACAATCAAAGTCACCATAAAATTTGCAACTTACTCTAAAATGTCTATCAAGTGCCCCTTTGCTCTTGAAGGCCTTGAAGCACACAGAACAGGAGTAGGGCCGGGAGTCGGAGTGGGACTTCTCGTGCACCTGCAGGTTCGTTCTGTTGTAGAAGGCCTTGTCGCACTGCGAACACTTGTAAGCACGTTCCTCGAAGTGGGTGCGCTTGTGGTACACTAGGAAGGCGTTGCCCTGGAGAAGGAAAGAATAGATTTAAGGAAAAAATATATTTTTACGTAAAATTATCTTTAAAAGTGAGATTAAGTCGGTATTTTCTATTTGAAGATACACCGACACAAAGTAAAGGGTTATAGTCTCTTTTAAATTCCAAACATGGCATAGGAAAAACAAATCCATTCATAATTTTGATTATTGTAAAGAACAATTCAAAATTGAAGTGAGAATATTGAATGATACAACTTGTATCTCTTGAGACACAGGTTTAACCTAGTTCAAGCAATTATAATGTTAGCCCATATGTCTAGATTTTAAGAAATAATGTTGTACTTTAGAGTGAACTTTGATAAAAATGAATAAATTATTTGATTTGATAATATTGTGTAAATTGGAATATAAACATACTCTAAAGCCCTTGCCACAGATATCACAGATATAATTCTTCTGTATAGGATACTTCTTATCCGGGTGTGCACGACGGAAATGGGTCCAGTAGTCCCGAGCGGTCGGTATCGTTTCTGAACACTGGAACAATCAATTATTTTATACATAATTTATGTATTTACCTTTTTGATAATAAATAAATAATAATCAATCAAAATAATATACAAAAAAATCAAAATCATTTAATTAAACTAGGCTGAAAATTAGCACTTCTTGAATGTCCAAAAAATATACAAAGACAGCCCCCAAAACGCCCGCCCTTCACGGTTCATCACTTCCTATTTGTTATTGCTAAAAAGAAGTTGTTTATTATTTAGAAAAGCAACACCAAGAAGAGATTGGTATAATAATGTTGCCATCATACGAAAAGTTAGCTTCCCTCGGTAAACCCTGTTAATTTTGAAAGACGCGTGTTAGATATAAACAATTTTAGATGTATTATTTACAAAAAAAAAAAAAAAACTCAGGCAGTTTTTAATATGAACAAACACCAAAATAAACTTTTAACAATACTTATTATTTTACAGTTCCATATAATGTCATGCTTTTTTGTTAAGTTTTTTACAGTGCAAGTTTTTTACTACTTCCAGTAGACCTATCGTCCTTGTCATAGTCTGAAACATAATACCCTTCTTAGCAGTTGGGTAATATTAAAACACGATACTCACATGTTCACACTGCATAGGGAAACTTTTATTGTTTTTTTTCCCGTAGTGCTTGGGTCTCTTACGAGAATGTTCCTTCCTGTGGTGCAGACGTAACTCCTCGGCGGTGTCGAACGTGGCGCCGCAGTTCCGACACCCGTTACTGTCACGATAAACAATATTATAATATGTACAGTCAACTTCAGGTCAGTGGTAACAGTTTTATAGGAAAATCGTTCTTATTACTATTGAGTTAAGGTGCATGACAGTTACCACTGATGTGCAGTCACCCGTACAACAGCGTTGGTAAGTACCAGAATTTAATTTTAGCCAGGTATAATTAAGACCAAAATGGACTCTTCAAATAGAATCGTCGTTAGGGTCAAGTCACACCCAAAAAGTGGTGAATGGCAGCGAAGTGGAACGCAATTTCAGTGTCATAAGAATTTTAATTTGAACTGCCCTTTGCCTCTCTTTTCGTGAGTCGACCCCTAAAAGTCCCAATTTTATTTTGAGGAGCGGAACCCAAACTTCACGTCCCATAGTGGCGTTTGTCGACACAAAATGCTTAGCTTTGACAAGTTGAAAAAGTCAAATGTGCTGATAAAACAGTTAAAATTCGAAATGATCCTCAAAAAATTGGTTGTCTGTAAAGTCGGTTTACTGACGATAGTTGAACGTGACAACATCATAAGAAAATACTGATGGAATGGTTGCATTTTTCAAAAGAAAATTTTCATTTTATTTGTTTGATAGATATTTTGTATGGATGTAGAGAAGGAGGTTAATGGAAATCACAATTGAACTGATCAAGTTACATTTATTTGTACGCATAAATACAATTATGTCAATTTTTTTTAACGATGTACATCTTTTTTACAAGTATGAATGTACTTTGAGCAATTGTTTTACAACTTTTAAACATGTGTGATATTTTACTTCTTACAATTTGTGTTATTCTGTTGAGAATAGGACGATGATAGGAAAAGTAGGAAATGAAAGGAAGTGTTTCGAGTGTAATGTGTCTTGAAAAAGTTAAATCGATGGTGGTGCCTCCTAGTGTTGTTGACTTATTAACGTCTGATGTACAATCGAGATTGAACATGTCTTTCATGAATTTGGGAAATGTTTCGTCATTTTTTACGTTTGACAAAAAAGAATTGGTACATCGGTATCAACTTCCATGATGGGATGTACATACTGGCTGTTGTAAACATACGGAAATAGTGCTTGATGCAGCAGAACACTGATGTTAGAGATACTTGCTCCAGGATGAATATAAACTGCGCCAAGAACCATTTTAAACGTGGTATCAGCGGTGAAGCATGTAACTTCTGCCAAGCAAACGTCACCAATGTTTCTAATAAGGCGGGTTGTATCCGACAGTTCAACGTTGAGAATTTTGGCCGTGGATGTCGATGATAAGTTTCTATAAATTGCCACTCCACCTGCTGCGTTTGTTTCAGAATCTGATCGATTATTCTGGTGGGTTACACATTCAAAATTTTCAATTGAAATTGGATCACAATTGTCACGCATCCACGTTTCAGTCAAAAGCAAATAATCAGACCTTGGAATCACTGTGTCTTTTTCAAGATCTGCAAAGTGAGCAGACAAACTCTGTGAATTGAGGTTCGTTATTAAAGTTTGTCCTGCATTGGTTGAGTCATTACAGAATTTTACTGCATTATCAGTAATTGTTCGAAGTGTGTGTCCACGAAGTCAAATGTATTCATTACGGATATCTCTTGTTGTCTGTGAATCGTTTCCCTCCCGTCCGTATTTATAGCATCTTTTTCGGTGATATGCAAGCCTTCCATACTTGTTACCCGACTCAGCGCCACGTACACCAACTGTTGTGGTTGCTTGGATGAGTATTTATAAACAATGACAGCAAACGTCCCACCTTGTGACTTGTGAATAGTGATGGCACAAGCAGGACTGCAAGGAAACTGTTTTCGTTTGCATTTTATAGTTTTTGTTAGTGTAATGTTTACTATTTTCTTATAAACTGGTACCCAGTTTATAGACAAAGTGTTTGGCTTGCTTTGCACGTGAGGTCGACATTTAACTTTTGCTCTGGTTCCTGTTGTTTTGTCTGGAAACTCGAACCATAAAGTAACAATTTCTTCTCTAGCTGCTGGCGAAGTTGTACTGGTCGATGGTCCTGCATCTGCAGAATTGTCATCTACATTTGACTGCTGACGTTCGATATGTCGCAAGACACCAATAACTCCATTTACCAACCCATCAGCGACATCTATGTTAGAAGTTATCATGTAGGGATATCCTTCTGCCAATGGCAGTAAGTACGGTAATCCATCGGTTTCCGCCACTGTCATCTTGTGTAGTTTACCTTGGTACTGTCTATTTTCTTGTTCACTTGAATAACCAAGCATAATATCATGTGCGAGACAGTTGTATGCATTTAGAATTGCGCTTCGGTTGTATGAATCCACTTCATTGTTACTATAATACAGCCTGACAGCATCAGGCACGTTTTCCTTGCACCAAGCCTGAGTTTTATGTCTGGACTCAATAAGGGAGATATTATCATTGTTCAGTTGAAGTCCATCGCCGATTTTTGTTAGAATCGTTGAAAACCGCTCATCGGTTTGTCGTACAACATGAACCAGTGGGAAATAATCAATGCTGTGCCAAAGAATCGGACCTCCTAATTGGTTGATCGGCATAGTATAACATGGAGTTGCTCGTACAGGTGGAAGCTGTCTGAAATCTCCACATAATATAAAAAAAAATATTACCACAATCAAGAACACAATGTTGCACTGTATACATTATTCAATTAGTATCTAATTACTATATTGTACAAAGAAAAGTAGTACCCTGTCTCTTAAACTAGGCGAGGCCTGTATTTTAAGAGGCAGTGTTCAGCCATATATGCTACGTTAAACAAGTTACTCATTGTTGAATGGTGAGTTGTGCCGATTGGGTGACAATGTCACCAGGTAATAATTACTACATTAGTTTAACATAAAACTTGGACTTTGAAATTGAGTGTATGTGAGAGAGTGCGTGTGTGAGTGTGTATGTGAGGGATGAGTATGTGAGGGATGAGTATGTGTGGGTAAAGTTATATGTATGTATGTATGAAGTTGTCTAGACGATGTAGGCAAGTAGAGACTCTGTTTTCTGATAATCTTGTTGAAGAAGCCATTCTGTTATAATTAATTTCAGGTTGTGTCTTTTAAGATCCCGTATGTTCAACTGTTTGAGAATATAACATGAATGTCTCCGAAAGGTTTGTCGTATATGCCAGTAATCTGCTGCAATCGGTAGTTAATTTGTTGAAGAATAGCTGAACTTAACATGCTGATCTCGTCGATGAAAACAGCTTTGACCTACGAACATGTTTCTATAAGCTTGCAAATTTTCTGTGGATAAGAGTTTCGTCACGCGAGAAGTTGTGAGACGAAACGCTGAATGAACTGTAGTGCCACCAAGAGGTACAGCGGCTTTACCTGTGCTTGCACAGGCAATGTAGGCGTTGTTCATTGAGTTGTGCTCCTGAGTGTAGCGGTTGTATGTCTCCATGAGGCACTTTAACGTGTAAGTTTTTCCACAGCCTGCAGGACCTGTGAAGAAAATTTGAACTGCTTCAGAAGTGTAATCTCCACAACCATGCAATCGATGTATAACCTCAAGGATTATCTGCCGTTGTTCCGGATTAGTTGTTCGTACAAGTTCACAATACTGCTGCTTTGACATTACATTGCTGCGTTTCTTTACAATCGAGAATCCTTGTCGTGGGACGATTTGGTGAACATCATCGACGTACCATCGGTACCATCCTCTCCTAACAACTGTTGGTTCTTCTGGTTTCTTCTTCCCGCAAATTACTGTTGTCTTCGTTTTGCAAAATCATCATCGCTTCAAGTTCTCTCATGACGTTTTCAATGTTCAAATTAGACTCGAATTGACTACGGCGTTCCATGATCGCGTCCTTGTTATCGTCAAATAATTGAAGAAATTTATTTTGATCAACAATTTCTAACATTTCGTTGCGGAATTGTACGTACAGTAGAACCATTTCTCGTTTATAATTGACAGTTTTTCCATGTCGTAATGCCTGTATCGTATGACACGTCCGATTAGTCGTCTGCGGTATTGATTTTATGCTCCTGACGTTCTTGCTGCGGTATTACCTTTTAAATCATTAGCTTTAGCATACCACGCTGCAAACTCAGCTAAATACACTTGCTCTAAAGATGCAGGACGCTCTTCATAGCGCTGGATTATGTTTTTGGTCCAGACATCAGTACTGTTTTCATCAAGGCCTTTGCGGTCCATTTGTTAACGACGTTTGCGGCAACGTTGTCTTTCCGTCGGCCATACTGTTGGAATGTACGCAACTTGACGACTTGTCTCGCTCATCGGTTGACGTAGGAGATACCATGCTGCCTCTTGCGCTGACATCTCGACAGCGTTAAGTAGCTTGATGCTTAAAGCTTTCAACTGGTCTGTGTAGTCCTGTTCGGGATGCTCTTGCATCATCGTAGTAAGCTCACGACGTAGATTGCCCATTCCACGAGCTGATTTATTTACGTACTCTACAACATACTCTGCGCAGCTGTATTCATCTAAGATAAATTGAATGTCGATGTTTGAGTTGACTTCGCCAGCAATGTATGGATTGAACGTGTTTGTCATAAGTTCGTCAAAGTTTCGTCTGAACAGAAGAGTTGGTCTACGTGACGTTGAGCGCACAATGTCGAGATATGAATCGTGTGTCAAAACATTAGCTTTAAGAAAGTCATCCATGCCCGCGTACCGACGTTCGTACGAAGTGAAGTACGCAGCTCTTTCGCGTTCTGTTGTAGTGTTTGACGGCGTTTATCAGATTGAGGCATTGGAACCAATACACGAGTCGTAGACATTGGCTAGTACGGAATTCCGAATCTACAAATTGTCTCACCTCGCTTCGTGCATGTGAAAGTATGTTTGTGTATCTGGTTGGCGTAGATGGAGGTGTTAGGTACATCATTCCGGACTCAATTTTTCTACGAGCTCAATGGTTTTTGGCATATTTTCCGACGGGGTTTCATGTGGGTCGTTGTTTAACCACAATAAAATGTGTGCGTGGGGGCTTCCTCCAAGGAAGCCCAGTATTGGACGGAGTTTGGCACTGTCTTCATAAAGGCGAGGTTTTGTAAGACATATTCTTTCAGAAATTCTGGGTCTTGTAACATACGTCGTGTAACATTTTCTGTGACTGAAACGTTGCGAAACGTACTGTAAATTCCATCCACCATACGTAGCCGTAAAATTTTCATTGCTACATACAAGATTTTTTGAGGCGTGGCTCCGCGTCTATCGCTTCGCCGTATTTCACTGGTTGCCATCATGTAAGGTGTCACTGAAACTTCCATGTGGAATCGACGTAGATTTCCATAGTATATCGAAGGAGAGTTGTCATTCACAACTCTTCTGCATGACGGCCGTAAATGATGTTGAGGGTAGTTGCCCGGTGTCCTGGTGCGATATTGAGACAATCTTCTTCGTTCCACATCACAGTATGTTGTCTTGAAGCGAGAATCTCAGATTCAGGGTTCTGTTCTGCGGAGATATTTTCTATACGGTTTGACGGGTCATCCTCTACGTCATCGAGGTCTGGCAAAGCAAGATTCAGCCTCGACAAGTCCACTTTGATTTCGTACAAACGATATAATGGAGAGTTTTGCAGAACAGTTAACCACGAAGTAACTGTACGTTTGGACATGTATCCGCTAATGAAAACTGATTTGTGGGCAAGGTTTCTTTTAATGTTTACATTAATAACGCCGTCCTCATCCAATTGTCGCGGCAAACATTTTACCATTTCTTGTACGTCGACTGGTACGTTTATCACTTGTCCTACGATTCCATAAGAGAAATCATGGCGCAGACGATGCACTAGCATGAATGGTAGACGAGGCGAAATCAATCGTTCACTGATGGGATCTAACGGTGGTAGGCCTGGTGTTGGGTCAGGATATGAGAATCCATTAACTTTTGCTAACGGTGGCATTGATTGTTTATTCAGTGACTTTTTGCAAGTGTTGCAAACCAGTTTATATTCTTCCCTGCTCAGTTGTCGATTTTCTTTGATAAACCAATCCGAAATTACTTTCAGCTGTGCGGCAGTGATGGTTTTGAGGTCGTTTTTAAACCAAAGTCTGTCGCAGACCGAGCAAGCATAGCCAAAATCGTTGTCCAAAAAAGTAGATTTGAATCTCATGATTGATGATGCCCATTTAGTATTCCAAGTAGATTGTGCTTGAACTTCAATTTGATCTGAAGAAGTACTGGGTTGTACAGTAGTTTCTGCTGGTTCTGTTGCTAAAGTTTGACGTTGTCAGTCGGTAAATTGTTGTTGAGTATCAATATGGACGGTGTTTAACCTTTGCCCTGAACGAAATGAGGATGTAGTTGTCGCTTCTAGAGAACCACTGGCAATAGCCAAGTTAGCAGCTCGGCGTAATCTGTTGTTTCGATCTCTTATATTACGTGCTTCTCTTGCAGCTGCTGCCTGTGCAAGAGTTTTGGATGCAGTAATCCGCTGTCTGTACTCACGTTGTATTTGTGCCCTTGTTTTTGGAGCAGCAGTTATTGGTTTGGTAGATGAAGATGTAGTTGTCGCTTCAAGAGAATCCCTGATAGCAGCTTGGCGTAATCTGTAATTGCGTTGTCTTTCGTTTTTTGATTTTCTCGCAGCAGCCGCCTGAGCAGGAGTTCTAGATGCTGCGATACGCTGTCTGTACTCACGTTGTTTTTGTGCTTTCGATTTTGAAGCAGCGATTATTGATTGCGCGAATGGCGTTGCTAAAGTAGATGCTACAGCATCTTGAACCTCCATGGGTTCACTCTTCGAAGGTAGTGGCTCATTCGTAAAATCCTCTGGTTCGTCAGGTTGTTTTTCCATAGTGCGATTGTAAGCAGTTCTGCAAAAGGAATCGTTGTTCAAAACAATTTAGATTCATTCAGAAAATCATTTTAAATTTACAAAATACATAGCTACGCTCCATAATTATTTCGGTCGAATAGTAAAGCAATTGATTTTTTACTCATCGTGAAATAGTTCTATTACCTTATTATTATAGTTTTGTTATAGCATAACCTACAATCGCTGCACTAGTTGATTTTTTACTCATCGTGAAATAGTTCTATTACCTTATTATTATAGTTTTGTTCAGTAGCGGCGTAAGGGGGGGCGGGGGGAGGGGTCCGCCCCGGGTGCCACATCTCGGGGGGTGCCATCTTGGTCGGCACATACCTGCATGACCAGGAGGGCGCGGGCAGATAGGACAAGTCACTAAGGGTGCCATTCTAATCTGCGAAGCCTAGGTTCACTACCATTTACTGCGCGATATTCAAATTCTAAACAAAACTACAACAATGCATGTGCGAGATATCGAGGCGGTCACCCCTCTCAGTCCGACTGTCACCCTTCTCTTGTATTTTTGCTTTTATCTGATTACTTACGAAATTAATTCCTCAAAGTTAGAAAAAAAAAATTCGCTCGCTTCGCTCGCGGATTTCTCTCTTTTCTAGTTTGTTCCGCGCTTACTTTTTGAATCCTCAATCTAGCAAAAAGTTAAAGCACCGAAGTAGCAAAAACAACTGACGCTCGCTTCAATCACGGTTTCTTTTCATTTGTACTTAATTCTGAGTCAAATTAGAGAGTCCTCAAAAATAACAATTAAAAAAATCATTTTACAGTGAATATTTCTAAGCTATTTAGGCGCTATTTGTAAGCGGAGGTGGAGGACTTTTGTGTCCCAAATCTCAAAAAATTTTGAGCTCACTACGCTCGCAGCTGCTTCCAGTCGTTTTTTTTTCATAAGTACTTCTGTGTTCCAAAACTCAAAACTTTCGCGGTCGCAGCGCTCGCGCCGTACACTTCGGGGTGATTTTCTCTGATTTCCTTTTGCGTCCCAAATATCAATAATTTCGCGCTCGCTGCGCTCGCGCCTTCTCCACTTTACAGTGCTTTTATCAAACTTGCCTGGGTACTTTTGTGTTAATTCTGTATGACTTTTTTTTACTACGTAATTATATTTTGTCGTTTTTTTGACGTGACAACGTCTTATAAATCGATGGAGCCGGCTGCACGCATGACAAAACATGACTCATGCGGCGTTACCTCGCTCTGAGGCGTTCCGTTTAAGGCTTGAAGTGCAAGCGAGAGCACGCAACGAGCGACAAAGAGGCACAATCAGCCTCTGCGTTCGGCAGCTACTCACGTTGTCACGTTCAACTATCGTCAGTAAACCGAATTTACAGACAACAGTTTTTTTTTTGGGGTGGGGGAGGGTGCTCAATAAGTAGTCCGCCCCGGGTGCCACCCGATGCTACGCCGCCACTGGTTTTGTTATAGCATAACCTACAATCATAATCATCAAAATATGTAAATATATTATTGTATAGCAGCTGTTTACGCGGACGCATCGTTCACTCAAGTGGGAGAGAGACAGATGTCGAACGCTGCCAAACGCGTAGGCCGATTGTGCGATGGAACGCCTCAGAGCGAGGTAACGACGCATGAGTCATGCTTTTTCGTGCGTGCAGCCAGCTCCATCGAATTATAAGACGTTGTCACGTCAAAAAAATGAATCTTATTTATACTCACACATGTTCTGTACTCTGCGTGTGTTTGACGGACATGACCATGTGTCGCTTGTACGCTTCAGTAGAGATGAACTTGACATCACACTCCGCGCAGTAGGGACCCGCCTCTGTGCTCTGATCCGCGTTCTCCTGAACAGTAATGTCGTTGTTTAATCACTTGAACTTAAATAAAAACAAAGTAACTATCAAAATCAAAATGTTTTTATTTCACATAGACCTATGAAAAGTCACACTATTTGCACGGTTCCAAAAAGTTGGTCTCATGGAGAAGAGCCAGCAAGAAACTCCATATCCGGCAAGAAACTCCACATCCGGCAAGAAATTCCATACAATTTTACTTCCACTACTCAACGAATGAAAGACGACTGCATGCGGCAGATATGAGATTGTAAAGACGAATTGTATGAGATAGAGTGGCACAGGTATCAGAAAAACTCGTGGAAACCGGCTGTTATGGTATGGGCATGTGATGTGGAGGAATGAAAGTCATGTTGTTAAGAAGTTTTTCGGCATGAACGTGGACGGATATAGTGGAAGAGGACGACTATAGAAATGGTGGATGATGGATGGATTGTGTGAAAGTCGATATGGTAAGAATGTTACTTGTGAGATGACTGCAGATAGAAGAGTATGGAAGGAGAAAACAAGCTGCGTTGACCTCGAAATAAAATTGAGATAAGGGCAAGAGGATGATGATGACTTCTTAAGATTAACCAGTATGATGTCGATATGCTGAGGATCAGAGGGGAAGTAGTACTGACCTGCGGGTCCTTATGCATCATGCTCTTGTGCATGTTGAGGCCCATCTTGCTGATGAAGGAGTAGCCGCACACGTTGCAGATGTGCTGCGACGGGTGCTTGATGCGGACATGGCTCATGTATGATGTCCAGATGCTGAGTACCAATGGGAAATAATGGGATGATTAACAAAGTCAAAGGGCAAATATAAATAGAGTCAAAACAAGAAAACAAAAAACAAAAACATGGAAACTATGAACACATGAAAAACATTATTATAGTTCGGCCATTCAGAGAATGCGTTCCTGACACGTCGCGATTGAACTGACGACGTAACTTTGCAATGGCGTTGCAGTTACGATAAAAATATTTTTGCTGGTTGTTTACCGTTTTAACAATTGAGGAGCATTAAAACAACATTATTATATCAATAATCAATGAATGTTATAATTTTGTGCCAAACTGAGTGTCAAATAACTTGGTAAACAATATTTTTCTAAATCTATACTGCGCTATTACAAGGTTATGTCAGCGGTTTATATTTTGTAGTGCTGTGCTAAAAATAACAGGCAAGTATCGTAATCTGTTCTTATACAGTTATAATATAAAATAATACGTTTTGATTTTCTTTTTAAGAATTGGAAAATAATGGACTATAAGACTTAATTATAACGTTTATGAAATATAAAAATAAAACTATGACCAAACCGCATTTTTATACTTAGATTAAAAATGGTAACCCCAAATGGCGTTATGGGCCGCCATTTTGTGACGCTAAAACAGTCGTCCGTTGTCGTTTCGTGCGCATAGACCACGTTTTTCAAGTGTTTTCGATCTGTTTTTATTTGATTACCCGGCTTTTGTTAGACCGAGATATCAGGATTGATTCTGTTATTGATAATAATATAATTATACATGTAGGCGAAGATGATGATGAAGACACCACCTCCTCAAGCAAATCGGAGTCTGATTAATATTCTGTTCGCACATTCAATTCAATGTACTTGTAACAAAGAATAAATAAAACAATTTTATTATATGAATATTACCTTTTTTTGGTTTCCACTTAAATAACTAAAATATAAAACAAATGATTCCGCCAATTTAAAACGAAAATAATCTTAAAATAATGCGGCGGTTCATTTTGAAGGAACGGTAACGAACTCAGTGTTATGTTGTGCCCATCACTAGTCGTGACTAACTGATAGGTGTCAGGAACGCATTCTCTGAACGGCCGAAGTATAATATAAATAGGGGGGAAAATATGCGTCACAACAATGTTTAAGTGTCGTTTGAGTCAGTTTATAGATTGCAAAAATATTTATATAAAAAAAATCGAAACATTTGATCGGCCAACCATTACAGACTTGCCGTAAGAACTTTTACTTACTGGATCTATATAACTTACAATTTATTGATAATATCAAAATGAAATGTCAGAAAATAGTGCCTTTTATTTTGATAAAATTAAAAGCATTATTAAATAACTTACGTAAATGATTCACCGCAGTGATTACACTCGAAAGTAACTCCCTTATGCCATCCTTGATGTTGCTTAGCTTGAGTCCTACGCAAATATACGATAGTAATTAGTATTAACTGAAGCCTTTGATCATGTTCACAATCACATAAATAAAAATAAATATATCTAACAAACTGAAAGTAGGACATTCGTCACGTGAAATGAATAAAAAAGGATATTGCAATAAATATAGTTTAAGTTGGACTATAGTAAATGTTTATTTCATTCAAAGTTTCAAGGACTTCCACAGGGACGCATTTTAGGTACAACCATTTTTTTCAGCTGTATGGATTGGTACTTTTACTAAAGATAACTTTTAGAAACGTGTTATAAATTACTTACGGTGTTCTAGAAACGTATGGACACGATTTACAAGCATATTTCTTCTCGTGGTTAGACGCATGTTTCTGGTACGCACGTTTTGTTTTAAACCGGAACTTACACACTATACATTCTACACTGCCTGCGCTCTGAAAAGAAATACAGGAACATAAGGTACATAATACTATTTTGTTTTATTGAAAAAAAAAAATATGCAGTGACTTACCACAGCATGTTTGCTAACATGGTGATTCCATGCATCATTATCTATAAAACCTTTATAACAAAGGTTACACTGGTATGGAGAATTCAAATAATTTGCTGACTCTTTTCGCTTCATTATTTCTGCTATCTGTTCTTCCAACTAAAAAAGATCATCCAAGTAAGTTCCACGTACATTTATTTAATCTATTTACAGTTTACTAAGTAAAGAATTATCAGTTTTAAAATTCTTTTATTTCAAGCTGTTTAATAAAAGTATATGTACAGTATTTCTTTACTTACTGTTAACGTTATCACATTTACATATTGTTCAAAATCGGCAGATGGCCCAATAGATGCTTTATAAAGGTTCTTTGAAGACTTATTTGTGTCAGCCCTTAATTTACGTTTCTTCTTTCTTTCTACAACTTGAGGAACTTCAATAATATGTCCAGAGTCTCCATCGTCTACTCCTACAGCAAACTGGAAACAAGATTATTTAATTTACATTATTATAAATACATATGTCCACTTACTATTTTAAATAAAATAAATTAGAGCAATAATATGAATTAAAAAGTTGCATCAAAGAAGTCCTCCTCAAAGCTGCCCAGGAGTGTACCCAAGAAGCTATCAGCATTGCCACGTTCGATGGCTTTTTGATTTTGATTTAATTTAATTTTGTCTACTTGGATGTTTTGGCACATGAGTGCATTAGTATCCCTATCCCATGACTATGTGATAGATAAAAACTGGTTAGCTTTCATAAGCTGTATAATGGAATCGGTTAACTGATTTAAGTAAACAAACAATTCCCACTTACAGCAAGTTCCCCAAAATCCTCCTTAAATTCTATTTTCTCTTGAACTGACTCATCCTTTGTAAATGTTAAGCTTTTCTTCTCCTTATGTAGAGAAAGTGGTTCATCATCATCACTGGATGCAATATGATCTGAGCCAACATTTAAAGCATAAGTGTGGTCTTCTAATTTAATTTTATCATTATCAGTGTCAAAATCAAAATCTTCAGTAACTGGTTCAAGTTTTATTGGTTGATCATTGTCCAAAGGTATGTTTATTACTGCTGTGTAGTAGATTCCAAAGCTTGAATTGATATGGAGGCTAGTTCTGTCTATTGCATCGAGTTGATCTTTTTTTGCCTGTAAAAAAATACCAGTTTTTTTATTCATTTCATAGGTAAGTAATGCTTGTTGAATTGATGATGTTGACTGATTGGCTCATCATTATTTCAGAGTCTAACTAAAATAACTATTATTACTGTTTCTTAATTTTATAGGTCTTGTCCATATCAAAGGATGTATTTGCACATGAATACATAAATCTTCTCTAATGAAACCATTTACTATAAAAAGCCAATAAATGAATAGGCCTCACACATTCTTAATATTCAAACCATTACAAAGTTTTTGTGTAGCTTAGTAGATGTATTATTGATGTAGGTACCTACTTACTTTTTTTGTAATAAATTAATAAACAAAAAAAACATGGTTGACATTACCTTGCCAGATTGGTCTACCACAGCACAGAGTGCTGCCTGGCTCCTCAAACATTTCTGTCTGAAGAAATAGAACTTCCTCACCAGTGCTGCACACTCGAAGCAGGCATATGGCGGCAAATGTGAGAAGAGGTGCTGAAAAGTTAAAAAATCATTTTCAGAATGTTTTCTATTGTTATATTCTAATGTGCTGATCTATAATTATGTAATAAATCTTATAAGACTTGACTCAACAAAGTCTATATATTTTTTTGGATGAAAAGATGAAAGAGTACTTAGTTATACTTATTGAAATAATACGTAAAAAATATAAATATAAACAAAACTTACGTTGGTGCCAATAACAGACTCATAGTAAGAATCTAATGGATATGATCTCAAGTCATGCAGTTTTACATCAGTTATCAAACAAACACGGCACACTTTATCAGTTTCCATGTTTAATAGTTTTTAGTTAAAATCAACAAAAATATCACGAATTCACTTTCATAGATTCGCGCGACAAGATACAATAGATCTATGAAACATTAGAACCTCTACTATTTAGGCACTATCTTCGATTTTTAAAACGGACATGAGTATTCCACTTAACTTCCAGCCATTAAGGAAATTTGTGAAAATTCGTCTTCTTATTTCGCGTAACTAATGACTGGGAACCACATTGCGAAAGCAAAATAATCATTTAAAAACCAGAAGAATGTCTAATTCTATGAAAGACGCCAGCACGCCATTTTTGTTGTTGACTTTTGACAATTTCGTTCTCATATGATTTGATTATTATGTTTTTATTTAATAGATTAAAATAATTGAACATTTACTTAAAATTTAACACTTCCTTAATTTCGATGTACATATTTACTGATATATTTGTTTCATTAAATAATTAAAGAGAGAAATTCGTAATTTCATTTCTGGACGCAACTGTCATCATTGCAGTTTTTTTTGCTTATAATTTTTCTGTCAAGTCAAGTCAAAACTTCAAAAAGTCCGAAAGCCGATGCCGTTCGCGATTTGATAAATTTTGCAAATAAACAATAAAAAATAAGGTTTATTCTTCGTCATGAAGTACGTAAAGGCTCCTGCATAAAGTGCAATAACTACTGTATTGAAATAAAAGTGATAAATAAGTTTAAATCTTGTGCTTTTTATATTGTTTACAGGCTCACAGTGGACGGTCTTCTTGTTTATTTCCCGTATGATTACATTTATCCGGAACAGTATGCTTATATGTTGGAATTAAAGAGAGCTCTCGACGCTAAAGTGAGTAATTATTTAAATAAAATTATTATTCTTCGTTCAAATCATTCATATGGATAAACTTCTATGAGTATTTATGGAAACCAAATGTGACTGTATATAATATGGTCTCTATGATGTCCAGGGCTATGAATGGTACATGAAATTGTATTTAAAGAATTATCGACTGCTTTGTTAAGAGTTTTCACTCAATAATTCAGAATACAATCATCCCAATAGTATTTGAGGTTAAGTACTGACTATAAACAACAAACAAGACTAAACAGGTTCATAAGCATGAAGGTTGAAGTAAGGTGCAATTTATGACTTTTATGATATTACAGGGCCATGGACTCCTGGAGATGCCTTCAGGAACTGGAAAAACAATCTCGCTTCTGTCTTTGATTGTTGCGTACATGATACAAAATCCTCACCATGTCAGGTATTGAATCATAAGATAAGCATCAGTTGTTTGCAAGACTTCATCTCTATAATACAAAAACACAACTTTTCTTAATAATAGAGTAAGAATAAAAATAAAATCTTGAGGGTCTTTTATAGGGTCCTTACCTTACCCTTTACGTTGACTGAAAAATCAGTATAATTACTTACAATCAACGTTATTATTACTGCAGGATCTATTTAATTAAAAAAAATGTAAAAATAATGTAAAGGAGATGGCCAAAAAAACACCCAGAGTCGACAGGAACTTCATATGTATGATTGGATTCAGTATAATTTGTGGATTTTAAAAAGTATTTCAAATCATCTAAAAACCCTGGGGTTCTCTTTTTATAACGTTTTTTCGATCAAGATTTTAGTTCACAAAAAAGTTTACTTTTACTGTTTGATGTTCGTTAGAAGTTGAATGCAGACTCGTGATTGGACCGTTTTGCATTGCTAAGTCATTTGTTATATTTGACAATGTCACATGGCGCGATTTTCAAAGACAATTTCTCCAAAAACATATCATAGCCAGTTGTGAAGGTTGCATGTAACTGTGAAACCTCTCCAAGTAGGTAAGGTCGGTGCTTAATCGTATCTGGAGTGGTTAAATACAAGACCTTTTAATCACTAGGCCAACTCTGAAACTATGGGGATATTACTAGTGGCTTGTATAATGTTAGTTTACTTTGCTTTTTTATGTCCTTTGATGTTAATAATCTTTAAAATCAACATATATTCAACATAACCTATTTTTGCGATAGTATGAAATAGCTCCTAAACCCCATGGATATCAGTCTGGATTTTTTGGCACCATCAAAGGTGTATCATAAAGAACCTATTGGTAACCATTTCATTGCTGTCGATTCTGGGTTTTTTTTCTATGAAAATTTGGCCATCTCCTTTTAAACATATTTAATTTCAAAATATTTAGACTTACCATGAATATTTCAGAAAACTCATCTACTGTTCTCGTACGGTGCCAGAAATAGAGAAGGTTCTGGAAGAATTGAAGAATCTGTTCAAGTACTATGAGAAGTCCCAGGAAGAAAAGCCTAGTCTCACTGGTGTTGTTCTGACTTCCAGGAAGAACCTCTGTATACATCCTGATGTGAGTGTTGCTTATTTGAAATATTATTTTCTGTGTCATTGACATTTATTTATAGGACTTTTGCTACAACTGGGCCCATTTGTTGAAGGATTATTCAAACACTAAATATCTGCAAAAATTCTTTATTTTATTAAAGGAGAAATAAATAGTAGCACAGGTTACAATGGCATAATCTAACATCATGCCTTTGCCATCAAGCCATCAGAGTTAGGACCTATGCAGGTCATGTTTTTTAAGCGCACTGATGACCCTCATATCTCACAATGCAAACAACTACAAACGTTGTAGGATAAAAGCATAGTTTAAAAAACGTGGTATGCATAGGCTCTTACTTAGTCCTAAAATTAGATACACTTAATTTATGGACCAAACTTGTTTTTTCCATAGGTGTCCAGGGAGAGAGAAGGCAAGCTAGTAGATGGAAAATGCCACTCATTAACAGCCAGCTACATTAGAGACAGACATGAAACAGATACATCTGTACCTATTTGTAAGTTGTGAACCGGATATTAAGGCTCAAGTTTACCATCAACATAAACATCAGTTTTCTTAAAACAACAGTTTACAATGAACTTTAGCAAACAGTTTAGTGTAGTGATCCTTAGTATTGCTGTTAAAATTAATCACAAGCCACCAAATCAAGACTATGTTTTGCCACAAGCTATTTCTGCCCACTGTTTGACTAAAATATTTGACTAGTATTACTTCTGCCTACAGTTCTTACAAAATATCTTGGCGAGCCTTCTCACGCGCAAAAATATCAGCTTTTAATATAAACCTGTTTTATATTAATTGTTTTGGGACTGTTTCCAGGTCAGTTCTATGAAGGTTTCAACCGCGAAGGCAAAGAGTCTATGTTGCCCTACGGCGTTTACACAATAGACGACTTAAAACAATATGGCGCCGACAGGAATTGGTGTCCATACTTCTTGTCCAGATTTGCTGTAAGTTTGAATTTTCCTAATTAAAATAATTTAGTATTGACTACTTAGTTATTATCTAATTATCAAGATATTTATGACACAAAAAACTAACTCAGTAACACATATACCCTGAATAATTTCAACACTTTTTCATCAGATTATCCATGCAGAAATTGTGGTCTACTCCTACCACTACCTCCTAGACCCGAAGATAGCTGAAGTGGTCTCCAAAGAACTAAACAAGGAGGCTGTGGTAGTCTTTGATGAGGCCCATAACATTGATAATGTGTGCATAGACTCGCTCAGTGTCAAGATCACGAGACGGACTATAGATAGGAGCACTTTGGCATTACAGCAGTTAGAGAAAACTGTTGCTCAGTAAGTACACAGTATATTTAACTATTCATTCCTTTTTTCTTCTTTTTTATTAACACACTTATATTAGCTTCACTTGTAGCTAACTATGTATGTAAGAAAATCTTGAAATCTTAATTTCACCCATTTCCCGGTCTTCGATTAGGATGACATTTTGCACACGCTCTGATTTCTAGCTAAGAAACGTCATTACAAATGCAACATGGCGGCCATTATTTCTGAAGGGTAGTTAAGAAGTTTACTCAACAGTACAATTTCTGAACTTTCCCATAGAATCCGCGAGGCAGACGCAGCACGACTGACAGTAGAATACGAGCAAATGGTTGAAGGATTACGTCTGGCTGCCGTGCAGAGGGAAACCGACGCTGTGCTCGGCAACCCTATACTGCCGGATGATGTGTTGAATGGTAAGCTGGGAACATATCTTGAAAATTCTGTCACTGTTCGAAAGCTACACTAGCCCCCCGAGTGATATACGCTAAATTGTATCCAGGTACTCAAAGTATGTAGTTCCCCAGTCGTGGATTCACTTGAATTCAAATTCTTTTAATTTTGGTACATGAGTGAGTATATAAGAAAGCACATGGGGGTTTGCATAGGAGTAGGTACATATGGGTACTTTGTTTAAAAGACGGATTTTCATTTGTGATTCTTATCTTTACAGAGGTTGTCCCAGGAAATATCAGGAATGCAGAACACTTTCTCAGTTTCTTGAAGAGGTTTATAGAATACATTAAGACTAGGTTAAGGATACAACACGTTGTACAGGAATCTCCGGCGGGTAAGTTTCTATAATTTAAGAAAATAGTATTGACTAATTTATATCTTGGTTTGGGCCCTTGAAATAGCTTTCATAGATACTGTAACATTTGCACACGATCAATTGATTATTATTTTTACATGCTAGATTTTGTAGATCTTTCATTACTTTACACTTTACAAAAATACAATTTTGCAAAAGTATCTAATATACATTGAGATGGAAAAGAAATCACTTTTGATTCAATACGCTTTAGTTTCTATATTTTTTTTTATGTTTCGACTATCTCTGACTGAACTCTTAAACAGGTGAACCAATATAGATGCAGTATTCTTATTTATTTCAAATTAAGTTTTTTTTTTATAATAAGGGCAACATCTTTTTTAAATTTCCTCTTCTCAATTCACAGGTTTCCTAAAAGACGTACAATCTCGGGTCTGCATAGAGCGGAAACCACTACGCTTTTGTGCCAGTCGTCTCACCTCCCTCATGAAGACGTTAGAAATCCCCGACCCGTCTAATTTCGCGTCGCTAACTCTTATAACGCATCTGGCAACACTGGTGTCTACTTATACTAAGGGATTCACGATTATTATAGAGCCTTTTGATGATAAGACGCCGACTGTTTCCAATCCGATTTTGCATTTCTCGTGAGTATACTTTTGTTGATTTTGGCTTTGGATAAGAATATGGTTAATAGTGTTGATATATTGCATCTTATTACAAAACGTGGTTCTTAACAAGTACCGGCTTTAGTACAAGGTATAAACCATCGTCTCGAAATACTTTTGCAGTCCTAGTTTCATAATACGGTTGTGTTTGTTATGCAAGCAATACTTTATTTTATGTAATAATAATAAGACCACATAGTAATTTAAAAAATTAAATGTAGTAAATATTTTCATTAAAAAGTATAACATAGTAAAACAGGTACAATTATTTTTCAGATGCATGGATTCCTCAATAGCCATGCGACCAGTATTTGCTAGGTTTCAATCTGTGATCATTACTTCAGGTTAGTTTTAACTGGAAAATGCCATTTAACTATAACGATAACCAAACCATAGCCACTTGTCGTCAAATTGACAGTCATAGGACAAATAGGTTGGGTAAATGTTGGTAATCGTTATAGACAAATAGTGCAACCCAACCTAAAATTTTCAAAACTGATCAATGTTACAAATAAATACTTTTTTTCAGGAACATTATCACCTTTAGACATGTACCCAAAGATATTAGATTTCAACCCCGTGGTGATGAGTTCATTCACCATGACGCTAGCTAGACCCTGTATATTGCCTATGGTAAGAAAATTATAAAATATAGTTGAACCGGCTTCCAGTCTAACCGGATGCATCTGAGAACTAGTGTTTTACAAGTAGCTACTGCCTATCTGACCTCCTCAACGCGGTTAAGCAATACCAAATACCCCTTTGTAAGACAGGTTAGCCCATATTACTATTTACCATCACAGTTAATTCAAAATTAATTGTAATTGATTTTATAATTTAATCTGTAATTTTGAACAATATCCGAAATATCGATAGATTGATAACACTATGATTCCAGAATATCGACATCAGTTGAGATGAAATTAAACCTATTGCCTTATATTTCAGTTTATTTTGAGTAGCTCTGTGATAACTAAGTTTGTTTGCAGATAGTGTCAAAAGGCAGTGATCAGGTAGCTATATCGTCCAAATACGAGACACGAGAAGATGTGGCCGTTATTAGGAATTATGGACAGTTACTTGTTGAGGTAAGTTCCAGAAATAGTATTAAAATTAATTGTGTAAAAACTTAAAATAAAGAAGCCACAAAAGATTAGTTGAAGTCTAAAATTGGTTGCATATGGCAAATAAGAAAATATTGATGAAGCCTTAATCGATTTAAATTCAATGAATTCAATAAAAAATAAAAACTTTGAACTAATATTATAAAGACGGACATTGTTTCTTTCTTTGTACACTAAATTCCCCGGGATCCGGGTGAAACCACGAAAAAGCTAGTGTTCAATATGTATTAATCGATTTAAATCGGATTCATTCAACTAAGATGGAGATATGATATGAAATGTATCTAATTATTACAGATTTCAGCGTCTGTACCGGACGGCGTGGTTTGTTTCTTCACGTCCTATTTGTATTTAGAGAGTGTCGTCGGCGCCTGGTATGATCAAGGTAACATATAACATTCCTTTACAATTAATTATAATTGTAGAAAAATGTTTAAGTAAGTTTATTCATTTGTACATCAGATAGATTTAAGTTTAAAGCGGTTGAATGTTTAGCACTCTGGCTTCTTTAATTTAGATTTTCAATTCTGGAAAAAACCTTATGGAAGGCTAAGAATACTCTATTTTTTTTCTAATATTATTATTAACTGAAAAATTATAAAAATTGTGCAGGTGTGGTGGCGAGCTTGCAGCGACACAAACTGTTGTTCATCGAAACTCAAGACTCCGCTGAAACTAGCTTCGCGCTTATTAATTACATAAAGGTGAATTGTTATAGCATTAACATTAAATACAATTATAAGAAGTGGAGTATGTTTAACCATTCCTAGATGTTTCTTTGTTTATGTTAGGATCTATCCTTTCTCCCTAACCAACCAAAAACTACTAAGTTTTTTTTTATACAGTTACTGTAAAACTTTTAATCTTCTCTAGTTTACATCGATATTATATGGTATCGAGCGAGTCGATTATTTAGCTATCTCTCTTGTTTTCTTTTTGATTATTTTTTTAAGTGCGCCATGTTTTTCACCTTAATGTTAACTCTTTGCTTTATACCGATGACTTTACCTCCACAGGCATGTGAAAGTGGTCGCGGCGCAGTACTACTATCAGTGGCTCGTGGCAAGGTGTCTGAAGGCGTGGACTTCGACCATCATCTCGGCCGAGCTGTACTCATGTTCGGCATACCCTATGTCTTTACGCAGAGCAGGATACTTAAAGCCAGGCTGGATTATCTTAGAGACCAGTTTCAGGTAATAATTCTTTAAATTAAGTGTCAAAAAAGTCTTAAGAATAAAGCTGTAAGGTGTATTTTTCATTACCAAATTGGCTCAAGATGACTCAAGAAGTGGATTGACTCAAGAAGGCTGAACCGATTCGGCCGTAAATTGCTGGGGAGGTGAACCACTTTAATTCCCCTCTGAGTACGGGAAGTAATTCCCTCAACACGTGACTTGAGCTGAACTGTTTTATGATAACTATATATTCTACTTTTCTAATGAAATTAACGATGATTAACGCTCAATCCTTCTCTCTTCTGTTCTCTCTGTGTGAGAGGCGGCCTGTGCCGGTGACCATCTCTCCCCTCGATATATTTTTAACACATATAATTTTGAATAGGTACGCAATGTATTGTTTATTACAGATACGTGAGAACGATTTCCTGACATTCGATGCGATGCGTCACGCTGCGCAGTGCGTTGGCCGAGTATTGCGGTAAGTTTAACTATAATTTAAGGCTGCCTGCCCACGTCCGACTTTTTTGTAGAACAGATTAATCAGCCCAACTTTTTGTAGTACTTCTTTCAAGAATTTTCAGGCCGACTATTTGTAGGACGTGTGCGTTGCACTATTGCTATCAGTGTGTTCTATTTTTCTACTATAAAAAATCGGTCACCGATTATCGAACGCCTAAACCTTAGTACCAACTTAGTACCTACGCTAAATTGAACGCTTTGCACCTTTTCTTAAAAACCTGTTTGTTAACTTGCAGTGGTAAAACCGACTACGGTATAATGATATTCGCGGACAAGCGGTTCAGCCGCGCGGACAAGCGGACCAAGCTGCCGCGATGGATACAGGAACACTTGAAGGACTCCCTCTGTAATCTCAGCACTGAGGAGGCTGTGCAGGTAATATTCGTTTGTAGTTTTGAACCATATTTTGGTCTTAAAAAGGAAAGATTGTTTTATATGTTTGTTTGTACCCTAAACGCTCCGTAACTACTTACTACTGCTGGGAAGATACAATTCCCCGGTTGACGACTTAGCTATATTTTGTCTAGATACGGGAAGTAGTTCTACAGGACGCAACATATAAAACTCCTAGCTGTGGTGTAGTATTAGTGCAGAACAAAGGCTATGAAACGAAATTCTTACATCATTGCAAAAGGCAATTATAAAAGATTTGAGGAAGTAGGAGTTATCAGATCAATAAGTTATTTTTCACTTATCACCAAGCACAGTTCATAACATTTAGTTAGAAATAACATGATATACGATGAGCACTGCTTAACCCTTAACATTATTTAATTCTTCCCAGATCTGCAAACGCTGGCTCCGTCAGATGGCGCAGCCTTTCACGCGCGAAGATCAACTCGGGGTCTCTCTGCTTACCTTGCAGCAGTTACAATCTCAGGAACAACAGGACAAGATAGAGAAACAAGTCATACAGAAGTGAAGAGAGAGATCATATTTATGTGATATACTGGGGGATCAGAAGAAAATGGGAAAAGTTTAGAAGATGGGATCTTGCTGAAATGTGGATCTAACATTCAGTTTTGTTACAAAGTTTTCTTCCATCAAACATGCTTAGAGCAACATGAGGATTTATGAAAGCTCATCTGGCTAACTTTCCTCAAGTTGAACTTGGGACAACAAAAATTGTAAGGCTAGACCAGATAATATACAGTCCTGGATGTTTTATAACTCTGTAAATATTTTTTTCATGTATTCAGAAATAAATTGTATTTTTGAATTTGATCTCTTTTATTGAAGTTAGTTAGTTTCCAATAAAACAACAATATAAATCTGCTTTGTAACTTTATATAATTACAAAATAAAGTCAAAAATATCGAAGTAGGAAGTCAACGTGATCTACGAATTAGAGCCAAAATTACGTCTCCTTACGCTCAAGTAAGGCAATCCAGTATAGCACGTCTGTCAAACTTGAAGTTAGCCCACGACGGAGCCACGAAGTTAAAGAACACATTATCATCAGGATACTCGTTCTTAGTATTATTATTATCCTGTACTGGAGAAAAGCTGTTGTTCGCTTGAGTATTCTGTGGTGTAAACAACTGTCGCTTAGCAACCTTCCTGTCCTTTCTAGAACTATTTTGATTTGGAGTATTCTTGGCCCCACTGCCGTGGCTGTTTCCATGGCTATTCCCGTGGCTGTTGCCATGACTGTTGCTGTGGCTATGGCCATGGCCATTACCTTGACCATTCCCATGTCCGTTCGTATGACCATTGCCATGGCCATTCCCATTGGAATTACCATGATTCTTGAATGGTTTGGGTGCCGAAATATTCAGCTGCTGATATTCCTGTATTTCGTTCTGCAGACCCTGAGAGATGCCTTTGCCTTTAGTCTTGTTTGTAGAAGACGATTCAATGTCTCCCATAGACTTGTGGCGCGTTCTTCGAGTGTTAGTGAACACTTTGGAGTTTCTTTCTGCTACCCAGCGTCTCATGCGTTTCACAAATGGTAGTACCATGAAGAAAGCGTTGGGACTTACACCCATCTTAAGCTTAGGCGTCATATCTTTCTTATTAGCGGGCAGATCGGCCAGTGGGAACCACTCGCAGGCCTTAATCTCATTTCTTGTTCTTGGCTGGAATTTGGTGTCTCTAGGAATGTAACCGATAATGTATAGGCGGACAATTTGTTCGTGAATTATAGCTTCTATGTAGTCATGCTTGTTTATCAGTTTGCTGATGTCGAAGCCTGTTTCTTCAAGTACCTGGAACAAGGAAGTTTATTCAAAAGAAACTTTTTAGAGGGGTTGAATTTACTCAAATTTTACGCCTATTAGGAATAACGATTACCTACTATAACACGTTTTTTATACCACACATTAAAGTAGTGAAGTTACTTGGCTTTGAACTTGACATCAGAGAAGCATCATCTACTTTTCAATCAAACAAAAAAACTGCATTGGTTTCTTGCGCCATTGTTGTAACATTTTCATTGAATTATAGCTACAAATCAAAACAAAGCCGTAATTTACCCACCTCCCTGGCAGCACACTTCCACGGCTCCTCATCCTCATTCACCTTTCCTTTAGGGAAGCCCCAAGACGCCTTGGTCCAATAAGACTGGACCAGCAACACGTGCGTGAGGTCTGTGTCCAACAAGATGGCGCCGTATGTAGGGACGGTCTGTTTGTATTCGCGCCAGTTGTCTAGTACTGCGTCTAGACTGCTCACGTGTTCACGGAGTTGCGGGACGTGCTGGAAGGATTAATTGTAGGACTTTATAAACTAGGTCACCCAGAATGAAATACCGATTATCTTAATGCCAATTAATCGAATCGCAAATTATCCAAATCGGTTCTGAGATAGTAGCTCAGCAGTTCTATTAGGCATCGTTCAGACCAAACGTATTGTCAGCCGCTGACTGTGAGCGCGCGTTACGCAGTTTATTGCTTTTCCATATATATTGAAATTGTCGTTCACACCGAACCGACTATACGCTATTACGTCGTCTGTTGTCGCTGACTCTCAGTGGCCGATTATTTTACTACGCGACTATGCACGGCGGACGCGGATTGGCTACGCGGACGCAGTTGCCGAATAGCGGCGCTCCGCCGCGCCCGCACCGCCGCGCGCCTCGGCCGCAATACACTCGAGAAACAAACTTCAATGAGGACAGACGTGACACGTGACACCTCGCGATGTTCGACACCGAAAAGTTTATTGCAGAAGTACATTCTAGAGAATGTATTTGGAATGCGAATTCAGAAGAATTTAGTGATAGAAACTTACGAAGATGCGCTTGGGAAGACATAGCATCTGTTATGTATGAAGATTGGGGGGTTCAAATACTGAGCTCTTTTATGTGTAGAATAGTCAGCTGCTCAGCGTACGCATCTAGTGTGAACCTACACGAGCCTATTCTTTTGTTCACACATGTAGCGCATCGTACGCTATAGCTTATTGTCGGCTTGGTGAGTACGGGTACTGCAGATTGAGTCGACGTTCACACTGGGGCAGACAGTGAGTATACTCACAGTCAGCGGCGGACAATACGTTTGGTGTGAACAATCCCTTATACTTGCGAATTTTTATACTTCGCATTTTCGTTAAGGTCTGATTAGGTCGCGATTTATTCTGATCGAGTGTTCAAGTGGAGTTATTGTAGAACTGTGTTTGTTAAACTTTATAAAGGTTTATTCTAATGGGGCAGTTTGTTTTTCTTTATTTCTGGTATATGGCTGATTATCTTGATCCCGGTCCCAATTAATACTGACAATTGGCATTCTACTGTATTTTTTAAATAAAATAAAAAACCATGTGAACCTTTCAATTTCCACATGCATTTATGTAAACTTTATATTGATAATTTTATGTATACATACTTGAAAAATATGTGCCGCAAACTCTCTAATGCCACAGGGGTTCAGCCTGGTGGTTTCATCAGTGCAGTAATAATCTAAGTAGAACCAGTGCGCCAACTCTATTTGAAAACATATTCGCACCAAGTTCCCTCGGTCCTCTGGCGGTAAGTTTATTATGAAGCGGCTGGAACAAATATACAAGGGTTCTTTTTTTTATGGCAAAACTAAAAGAGTTTATATTAGTCACCAACCATAAAACCTTTACTGCAAAGCCTAACATTTTGATGTACTTTTTTTGGTATAACAAGGTTGGATCGGATTTCTTATAACAATAAATAGCACTGGTACCTTCCATATTAACAGTTTACTTTTTAAAACAATTAAATCATCAGAAATCTTACTGTTGCTCGAAATGACCTCAATATTTTGTTGAACATTTATATAACTTTCCCAGTGCTATTGTAGTGTATATCTTGTAGTATCAGATTTATTTTGTACCGTGTTTGGAATGAACGGATGCAGACTTTTATAACGTCGAAAACTTCTTGCACTAGAAAGTTATACAGTTATGCTCATGCTTCCGGCTGCGGTACCCAATTTAAAAACGGATGAATATTATAATATATCCTCCTTAACCGCATGTAAAATAGCCTCAATAAAGTAAACAACTACCGATAAATAGAGAATAAAAACAATATGTTAGTGTTATCAAAACAATTTGATCGTAAAAATACAACCTACCTGCACAGGTCATCTAAAATATCAATAGGTATAGAATGTTCGCCTTGATGTCCATTACCAGCAGTTGACCCCATCTTAAATTGTGTTATTTAGAGATTTTCTATCGTATTTTTTAGAAAAAAACAATGGAAAATTTTCTATTTTGCTGGTTTGCTTTTCTTTTGTATTGTTAAACCAATCCACAGATTGTGAAAACAAAAAATAAACCAAAAACAAGGAGTTCGTCGGGCTTCTAGATGATGTCTATGGCCGGGCCATATCCGATTCCGCAGAGCTGTGGAATATCCAAATGTATCCGAATTCGCAGCAAAATCGAAATGACAGATCAAAGAGTAAAGTAATATATAGGGAAAAGAGAGCCCACTCACGTGTTATTCTTGCAACCCAATTTGACAATGCGCCATCTTTCTCTAAATTGGCCCCGAACTACCTACATAGCTATAGCTATAAAAATATTATAATTATGCATCATATTCATAACATTTTCTATTAGGGTAAGTAGCACCATATAACTATAACATTGGTTATCGTTATAGTTACATGGTGCTACTTACCCTAATAGAAAATGTCATCGTTAATATAGTAAAAGGTCGAAGGAAAACAAATAATTATTATATATTACTTTTTATTTACGCGTGTATGCGGAATGCAAAAAACCGCCATATTGATATTATTATGATCGGTTTTGTTAAGTTATTTGGAATACTGACACCAGGTCTTTTTAGATGAAATTTGATATTTGTGCTTTTTTAAACCGTATTTAATTTATTCGCCTATTTTATCTTTTTTTAAAGTGTCTAATATTTTCCTCATACTTTTCTCTATTTAATATTGCATAAATAATTTTATATTAACAAACAAAATCGATTATAGTGGAGTGCCATCTGTTGGTAATTTAAGGTATCTTTTAGATAGTAAATTATTGTTGTTTATTTTATTGTTGGGTTCAGTTTATGTACATATTTACATGACGTAAAAAAAGGCCTTATATATAATAGTTATATATAGATAGTAAATAGTTTCCGGGCCAAATAAAAGGTGGCGACTCTTCGTTTACTTAGCTGTCAAAATGTACGGAGTGTCCCCCCCCTGTGACAGATTCTTACTGTATGTCAGAAAGGTGTCAAATTGACATATTGATTGCAAAGAAATCAACAGCTGGGACGTGTAATTTTAGTGTTATTATAAAATACAATTGATTTTCTCTTCAGTTCTGTGCTAACTTGACACTAAAATGGATATCACACCATTATTTAGGGCATACATAAAGACAGTCAAAACTCGGAACAAAGCTTTCGGCATTCAGAGCCCTACGAGCGATGATAAACAACGCATACTTCGAACCAAGCCAAAAACAGCTTTCATGATAACTGCGAAAGATATAACTTCGCAAATTACAAGATTACGGGACTTTTTGCTGGAGCATCGGGAGAAGTACTTGAGTTTCTATGATAATGTCGTGGAGGATGAAATGACCGATGCGGAAAGAGATCAGATAGACACAGGCGCGCAAAGGATAATAAATACGTGTTCCCACTTGCTGAAAGAGTTTAGGAATGACAACCGCAAGGTAAACGCTGCTCCTCAGATGAAGGAGTACATGGAAGCAGTGGCCGACCTAATAGATATGTATCTAAAAGCTGTTTGTAAGATACACAGTGAGCTCAAAGCTTTACGGGTGAAACGAACTCTAGTCATGCGGAAACTTTCGCGTTTGGAGCTGCCTCAGACCAAGTCTAACATTCCGAACCCTTTTATTGTGAGCAAAGTTGCTGACAAGGATAATGACAAGCCTTTAGAGAAAGAAAATGATGAGTTGGAGGAGACTGATAATGTAAAGAAGATGGATTTGTGTGAGAATGATGTAGCCGTGCTGGCTGACGAGGAGCTCAGTGCTGAGGAGCTACAGATGTTTGAGTCGGAGAATGTGCAGCTGCTTAATGAACTGAACAGCATGACTGAGGAGGTCAAAGCTATTGAGAGCAAAGTTCTCCACATTGCTGAGTTACAGGAAATATTTACTGAAAAGGTTAATAAATATCTTCTTCAAATTAACAGGAACAGTAAAACTTGATCTGAGGGTATAGCAGTGTCCCAGCCAAGTCTCGAGCAAAGAAGGCAGTTTTCTCTATATTATAACTGTAGTGACTTGGATGATGCTTTGGCTAAATCCTCTAAATACCTATGCTGTTTTAAATTATTTTTTATGGTTCTGCTTGTGCTCGTCGTGGTGGCCTAGTGGGTAAAGAACCACCTCTCAAGTATGAGGGCGCGGGTTCGATTCCAGGTCAGGCAAGTACCAATGCAACTTTTCTAAGTGTGTATGTACTTTCTAAGTATATCTTAGACACCAATGACTGTGTTTCGGATGGCACGTTAAACTGTAGGTCCCGGCTGTCATTGAACATCCTTGACAGTCGTTACGGGTAGTCAGAAGCCAGTAAGTCTGACACCAGTCTAACCAAGGGGTATTGGGTTGCCCGGTTAACTGGGTTGAGGAGGTCAGATAGGCAGTCGCTTCTTGTAAAGCACTGGTACTCAGCTAAATCCGGTTAGACTGGAAGCCGACCCCAACTTAGTTGGGAAAAGGTTCGGAGGATGATGTTATGATGGTTCTGCTTGTGCTCATTACCAAGTTGCTATAACTATAATATAAAGAAAACATATGAAGTAGTCACTACATATTGATCAAAAATACCATCAGGCTTCAGATCTCAATACTTTTTATAATGGAAAGAGAGATTATAGAGACTTGTTTTTGGTAGTGTCTATTTACATAAAGTAACTAATAAACTGCATTGTTTTTACAGGTTTTACAACAAGAGCAAGACATAGACAGGATAGCAAACACAGTGGTTGGTTCCACAGAAAACGTTAAGGATGCCAATGAACAAATAAAGCAGGCTATTCAAAGGAATGCAGGACTTAGAGTTTATGTGCTTTTCTTCTTACTGGTCATGTCATTCAGTCTCTTATTCTTAGACTGGTATAATGATTAAATGTTGTGTATAAGAATCATTTGTTGTTGTTTTAAGTTGTTACCCTGAAGAACTGAGATGCAGTATTACAACAATATTGTTGGTCTAGTTCTCGCGTCGTGGACGCGTGTTTTAGTCGTTACGTTAACGTTGGTCGTACGCCTGACCTCTCCAGTTGCGTCGGATCAGATTATGAGCGTGAAAGAATAGGGAGTGCACTGTGTCTGCGCAAATATTTGTACACTACGATAAATATTGTCCTGCGCAGCTGGCTGATCTATTTACATGGGAACAGCCATGGCCAATCGATTATCAGGCTGTATATTTTAATTCTTTGGTCTTGACAAGGGCATCAAAAAAACCTCGAGATAAATCGTTCAGAAATATAAGCTGAGGAAAACAATTACCTTACTAAATTGTTTGGTTGTGAACTTGATTAATAATGCATTAACACCAATATATAGTAATAATATCTGATATACACTTTAGTACATTATTGGAGAATAATTTGAGTTCACATTATCGAAATAAAATCCTCAGACGCAATTCCAACTGGAATGTAAATTTCTGGACTGATTTTGTACGTCAAAATTGAGGATGATTTATTTCGGAATTTCCATTTCAAATTAGTTTTGTTTGTTTTTAAAATTGTGTTTTATCAATAAAATACACAATTTTTTGTTGCTATTTTTAACCAGTAGTTTAGTGCGCTCAGATTTTCGTTCGTGCCTGTAATAGCTACTGCTCCATGTCATTCAAATACTTTCGGAGGCTACGAGTTTTCTTCTCATCGACTGTTTTGCCGAAACAAAATTGGTCACAAACTTCCGGTCGCAGTTATTGTGTTGCTGAATCAGAAAAAATGGACGCTGTGAAGACTATGAAGGATTTGGGATATGCTTTCAATACCGGTAACCACAAACTTTTGCCTTATCAGCTTATCATTGAATATTTTGAGGTACAAAATGCCAAAGTTGAAATTGAAGCCCACTATCGCACCAATACTTTATTGATGCGTTAATAGTCTTGCCATAGTTATGTACTTTACGATTATAAATTCAGAGTGAATCCAAATAAGGATTTTCATATATAATTTTCCTCATACAGAAGGACAACTGCGAAAAATAGGAGTTGATGGCCAAATAACTGAGGAACCATTCCAGTTTAATGTCAGTAATCAACACCAGGAGTGTCAAGCACATTACGAAGAGCTTGGCAATGCGGTCACAGAATATGTGTATCACTTAATGGAAGCTGAACAGAATCTAACAAGGCTGCCGGTACCGAAAGACTCCAGTAAAGGCACCTTCATCTTTGTTTCTAAAGATTATGATCAGAAAGACGTGTTGGTAATTTTAATTCATGGGTCTGGTGCGGTCCGGGCTGGTCAGTGGGCAAGATCGTAAGTAAAACACATGATAAAATAACTAAATGTTTTAAACTTTCCCACAAATAGAATAAGTGATCTATTCTCATTTCAGACTTATAATCAACGATAACTTAGACATGGGAACACAGATACCATACATCAAGAAAGCCCTACAAAAGGGCTACGGAGTAATGGTACTAAATCCTAACGATAACTGCCAAAACAATGGCAAGAAAATACCAAACAGTAGTTCAGGCGAAGAACACACTAGTTACGTATGGAATACTTACGTAAAGAATACCAAAGCAACGTCAATAGCTATCGTAGCTCATAGTTACGGTGGCGTACTCACGGTAACGTTGGCAGATCAGTTGAAAGACGAATTTGAGCAAAGGGTCAAAGTCATAGCCTTTACTGACTCTGTACATGTGTATTCTAATATAAAGATTACGAAACATATGCAAGAGGTAATTATTGATACGGATATTCCTTTATGAAATACACAGTATAATATACCTTGTATCTATTAAATATTGTTGTGATTGCAGGCAGCAAGAAACTGGATATCTAGTCAGTCACCTTTAGATACTCCTATGAAAACTCCAGACTATGATATACCCAGGGTTTCAGCAGGTAAACTTTATACTGGTTTGAAAAAATGTAAACCATAAAGTTAATAGTTTCTAAGTAAACCTTTTTGGTTTCAGGTCATCAAAAACATGAGATGACCTCATATTCCTGCATGGAGTCAGTGTTCAAGTTTATTGAAGAAAAAGTGACGAAATAGTACTTGTATCATTGTGATTGTTGTTGTTATATGTATAAGAGGACGTTTGAAAAATGTATCATCAATAAAAATAAGAATATACAGTCTTTTAGATTACACTTTTATTTCCTATATACAATAATATTAGCCTATGTATCATAGAGCTTAAAAATTAGACATAAGTTACTTCTTCTTTCCTTTGCAAGAGTTTTTCATAATATATTTAAGGTCTTGCTTATTAGCTCTTACTCCTAAAACAGCTGATTTTGAGTTGACATCCCTCATGGCAAAAGGAGAGAATCCTGCAGTGTAATCAGGGTCTAAAGCATTAGTTTTACTCCTAGCCATTTTTGTGGCAAATCTCTTGTGAATATGCTGGTCTTCAGAAAGTATTGGGTACTGGAAATGTTGACCACCTCTTGGTGTGGGTAAGCTGAACTTCTTGCCCCTAGCTGTCAGTGGTTTCCGGCCATTTATGTGGATGTGCTGAACACCATCATCGTCAATACTCACACCAACTTTCTTTAAAGTTGAGTGACCACATTTTGGGCAGAAAACTTTAGTCATCACACTTGTAGTTTTGAAGCAGGTTGTGCATCGGAAAATGAATGTACGGAGCTGCCTAATGATCCTGCCATCTATTGAGGTGACATTGAGGCCAATTTGTTTGAGGACATTCTGCATAGCAAAGTCAGAAGTTATACAAGCAACTTCAACAGACTTTTCCTCAAACTCTCCTAGTTCCATTTCTTTCCTTTTTTCTGCCACATTTCCAGGTGTGATCCATTCTCCTCCATCGCTGTCTGAGTCCTCATCCTCTTCACTGCCTGATTCCTCTTCATCATCATTGACTTTTACAATAATATCATCAATATTAGCGTCCTGTAAGTCCATGTTCTTTATTTGCTCAGCTATTTGCTCTGCATCCTCTTCATCATTGTCATTGGTATTAGTTTCATCTGTAGGCTTCTGTTCTGGTACATTAGTAACATTCTTAGTCTTGACTTCTCCAGTTTCTTCATCCGTGCCTTCGGTAGGTTCACCAGTTTCCTGGTTCACCTTTTCAGAATCCTCATCAGGTTTTTCATTGCCATTAGAGTTGTAGTTCGATAGTCCTGTTACTTTGACAATCTTCTGCATTGTAGGATCAGTTTTGAGATGGTCAGTTCCAATTTTCTCCTTTTCCAGTTGGTAAGTGAGAGCCATAACTTTGATGTCAGTGGCCGAAAGACTGCGATAGTCACCGGTCTTTTTGGAGAACTCTGTGATGAACTTGATGTTTTCAGTGAATACATCTTTCACTACAAGATCGTAAGGAAGCACCACAAGCTTTCTCCGCTGTCTATCATTTGTAATTTCATCAATAACCTCTTGAACTGTGTATACATTCTCAGCTATGTCCTGCAAGCCAGCTGCTTTTATGAACGCTGTTGTGTCGACCACCAAATGTTTAATATTCTTCGGCATTTTGTTATATCACATTAGATATCCAGAAAATACAAAATAATATATCTCCAAAATACGTACGAATTCACGTGTTGAATTATTTTGACAAGTAGGGACACGAAAAAAGTATCGATGCTTTGTGGTATCGAGTACATTCCAGTTCGATACCGATACTTTTGTACTCGATACTTTGCAGTCGATACTTTTACTCAATAAGTACTTTTTCCCAGGTATCGTATCGAATGAAGAATTTAATTTAACAGCGCTTTCTAGCTCACTCGTTGAAATGTTTTAAGACACTCTGTCTTAAAAAAAGAAACGACATTTGATTTCTGGAGCCACCATAAGAAGTTGGCACACACTAAAAAACAGAATAATAAAGCAAGTTCTTCATCACAGCCTGAAATGAAGGATGAATTAAGCAACTACTTATCGGCACAGGTTTCGCCACTTTCAGTAGATCCCTTAAAACAATGGGAAGATATAAAAGTAGTTTTCCCAAAATTATATTAATTGGCACGAGAATGAATATATATCAATCACTGCGACGTCAGTACCTTCAGAACGATTATTTTCTAAAGCAGGAAGTACCATCACAAAAATTCGAAACCGCTTATCTCCAAAAAGGCTCAACAAACTTCTATTTTTAAGTGACTCTACGGAGGAGGAATGGGAACTTTAATCTACTACGCGGGTGAAACCGTGGGACACTGCTAGTTTTTAGTATACCTCAACTTAATATTGTTTCCTTTTGCTACATTTTCGATTTGTTTCATTCATTCTATTTTCCATTTTTCTATTATTCTATTAAATTTGTGTAGGTACCAATACCATTTGTTTTTTATGTCCTGCTGAACTGAAGTAAAACTGACATTATTTACTAACTGATATTGACCTAGCAAATTTTGATCTAAAAAGTACTCGATACCTTGAAGTATCGATACTTTTATTTCGATACTTTAATGAGTACGATACTTTGTTATCGATTCTACTCATGAGTACGGTATCGATACTTTTGCTTCGATACCGTGTCCCTATTGACAAGTGTTTTTTATGCTTTCGTTCAGAAACAGCAAGCAAATGTATCCCATTCAATCAAAAACTCGCTAGGGCTGTGCAATGTCTAACATAAATGAGATTTATTCGACTATTTTTTTGGCCATTGATCTTTTTAAACTTGGAATGCAAAAAAGAGCGTTCTTTCGTTTACTTACATCCTATTTGTATGCAGTGATTGCTTTTGTGTTCTTTCAATCAATGAGGTGAGCTAATTTTACTATTGTAGTTTTCAATCTCATAATCGCCAATTTTTTATAACAAATAGTAACTTTAGTAACGTGACGTCGTCGTGTCACCTCCCTCCATAAGCAAGAATTTATAAAAAATCGTATTCGTTTCGTTTTTCTTTCATCAATGTAGTTGCCTTCTTGTTAATATTTTGCCTAAAGTAAACAATATCTTAAATATAGCCTATGTGTAGGATATTGTGGAAAGCATAGTATAAGATAATAATGAGTTCTAAAAAGGGAAAGCGTCATGGAAACAAGCATTTTCCCATCGCTGAATCTGTGAGCATAGCACTGAAGATTCAGCTGGATAAGTTCATAAGTGATGAAAATGAGACTGAGCTAAAGTTCCCGACGTTCCTGTCGGCCCAGGAGCGCGGATTCATCCATGAGACTGTTGCCAAACTCGGTCTCAAGTCGAAATCGCGCGGGAAAGGTATGTTATTCGATGCAATAATATTTTGATTTGGTCTGATCTTACCAGATCCTGCCTAAATAATACCAGTAGTTGTTGTATAATTAATATATAATAAAATACAGTTTTCAATTCTATGTTCAAAGATCAAATAAGTATCATTCAATGAAAGTAGGTCAATCAATATCAAAATAAATACAAAATCTCAATTTGGATTTTGGATCATATTGTTTATATCCTAGTTATATTTCGATGAACTAGTAACTTAGAAATTACTTTTTAGGTGAACTAAGTCATTTATTAAGCTTATTTCATAAATAGTGCTAAATAAACAATTAAATTTCTGTTTATTGTGTAATACATTACATATTGTGGGTTGTACAAAAAAGGATCATTGATTAATGTTGTGAAATTTTTGTTTTTATATAAGATTCTCCAAAGTTTTCTTGAAAGTTGAATAATAATTTGACAATAAAAATAATCCAAAATAAAAAGTGTGTCCAATTATTTTCAGTTTTTTTTATTTCTTCATTAAAGATAACTAAAACCTCATTTCAGGTGTAAACCGCTACATAACAATATATAAAAGGATTGGATCAACGATAATTCAGAATGATGCCAAGCTCATATTGGACTCCAACATGCGGTGCAGTATTGCGGAGCTATGTAATGCATTCCCGATCACCAGCAAGGAGAAGGATGACCTTAGCAGTTGTCCAGAGAAGGAGAGGAGTCCACAGCTCACACATAAGAGTATGGGGCAGCTAAACAATGGGGTTGCACAGGTATTACAATATTTAGAGAATCAAGCTAAAATTTAATAAATTCTACTAATTAAGTGATATTATATCATAGCACTAGCCGTTTTCCCGCGGTTTCATTCGCGTCCTGTGGGAGCTACTGCTTGCACCAGGATAAAATATAGCCTATGTTACTGGCAGATAATATGGCTTTCTAATGGTGACAGAATATTTAAAATCGGTCCAGTAGTTTTTGTGTTTATCCATTACAACCAAACAAACAAACAAACAAAGTTTTCCTCTTTGTAATATTAGTATATAATAGATGAATATTTAAAGGTATAATGTAATTAGCTATAATTTAATTCTACTAAAATTAAGTGAGATCAACCTTATTATTCATCACCTCTTTTATGTTTCATAGTATAAGAGGTATTTTAACCAACTTCTAAAAAGGAGGTTCTCACTTTTCTAGCAGCTTGTGTCAGTCAATGAACTGTAGAAACCTCTTCCATAGCATGATATTCATGGTTTTTTGTTTTCAGGTCCCCAACACACAATACAATCCAGATCTTCTGAAGTTCAGAGAGAAATTACCTGTGTATGAACAGAGGCAGGACCTTATCAATGCAGTTCTTCATAATCAGGTGAGACTTGTATTTACATTGCTTATCTTATAATGTGTACATAGATAAGGATTAAATCATAAAATAGTCGCAATAATTATTTATTTTACCCTACAGTAGACCTACATTGACATTAACTTGTTTGTTATGAATCATAACAAACAATTGAGCTGTATTAGTGTGTATCATAACTTATGATACACACTAATACAGCTGGAGCAATTGATATGTTGTTTATGTTGTGAAGAATGTCTGCCCATGTCATATAATTTTTTGGAGGAGAAAAATATAACACACTCATAGCAATAGTCTAACGCAGATATCCTACCAAAAGTCGTCAGAAAATCCTTGTCAGAACAACAACGAGTTATACGAGTTACGAGTTATTTCCTGGGTGAGCAAATAATAATGATACTGCTCTTGTTCCCAGGTGATCATAGTGGCAGGTGCCACAGGCTGCGGGAAGACCACACAGCTGCCTCAGCTGGTGCTGGACTACTGCCAGGAACACAAGCAGCCAGCCCGCATGTACTGTACGCAGCCCAGGAGGATATCTGCTGTAGCTGTCGCAGAAAGAGTAAGTGATACTGCATACTTCTTGGTCTATTTTCTGATGGACAGGACTGTGGTGTTTCACTACTACCATTTACCAGGTCAGCCTATCTTGTGACAACTGTACTGCTTTCTACTGGGTAGTCTCATTAAAACTAAAATTGTATTCTTTGAGGGAATCGCCCAAAGTTATTATCAAAATGTAACATTCAATAAAAATAAACATACGAGAGATAATTATCAAATTAGGGAAATACCTTATTTTGTGGTAAATCTTGTCGTGTTCTTAATCGCGAAAAGGGGAACTACCTGATAGTGTCCAATAACTGAAGCAAATTACTAAATAATTGGATATAAAAAGCTGACATTAGCAGGGAAAGTCCCTAAGATGATCATACGCATCAGTCTCTTAGGGGGGAAACCTCTGATATATTCTGTAATAAGAGACTATTTTTATCTCAAAACTGGATAACTTTTAACACCTATATCTATTCTAAAATTGCTCGGATTAAAAAACTCCAGAACAACTTAATTTTTAACCAATATTCTTTGACCTTCTAAAATGATACGTCGCACTTCTATTCCCCATACATAGTAATGGGCGGATAAAACTAAATGTTTTGATTTGCGTCAATTTCACCAAATATTTACCCCTGTATCATTTTAGGTAGCGTACGAGCGCATGGAAAAGATAGGCCAATCAATAGGCTATCAGATAAGGCTGGAGTCCCGCGTCAGTCCACGAACAGTGCTCACTTATTGTACCAATGGAGTGCTGCTTAGAACTCTTATGGCCGGAGATACTTCGTTAACAGGTCAGTTCTGTCATATTTTATGTGTATTTTTACGATAATTTAGTACAGGTTCAGGTCTTTACAAATTTATTTGCCTCTTAAGATTATACTTAAAATCGGTATGTATAGAATCAGAACTTCTATAAAAAGTCCTAGTTAAATTACTGTTAGATTTTAGGCATTGCATTTATATAAATGACATAACTTGCGGCTGATGGTGTCTGAATTTCGTTTGATCACTATTTCCGCAATCTCCGTCCATCTTCAAGTTATATACAGTAATTGTCAAATAAATTTGCTTCTCTGACGTCAGCCATTTGACACCTTGCGCATGTGCAATAATGTTTTGTAGCAGCAATGATATTTTAGATTAAGAGAAATGCATTCAGATCTGACATATTTGGGCAGCGGGATTGTTCGAAAGAGTTACCGCGGCCCTGGTATATAGAGAGCTTAAGAAGGGACATTATGGGTTTTAATCAGTAGGAGTTTGACACTCGCTCACGGGCGCTGCACCCACAGCGGGAGTGGTCATTTGATAATTTGCCATAAAAAAGGAGTTACATATTTAAAATCAAACCGCTAAAATACTTTATCTCTAATGTCCACACCCCATCTCCAAATAATTCTTTCACAAATCCGTCAATTTCTGTCTCTAATTTCTCCTCGTGTAGGTGTAACCCACATATTCGTGGACGAAGTGCACGAACGTGACAAGTTCAGCGACTTCCTGCTGATCGCGCTGCGCGACGCTCTGCCGCGCTGCAAGGACCTCAAACTGGTCCTCATGTCCGCCACCATGGACACTCAGATATTCTCCAGGTAATTCACAACATCTTCTTCTTCCTGTCCCGTTACCAATTTAATTTGGGGACGCCGCAATATGTCTTTCCTTTCGACCCTTTCCATTCCTGTAACTCGTCATACTGATAATCCGTTCTTGTTCATGTCATCTTTCAGGCAATCTATTCATTTTTTTTCCTCTCCCACTCCATCCATCTACTTTCATTTTTAGCACACACTTTGTTGCGTGTCATCCCTCACCATTACATGTCCTCTATCTTTTCTGTACCTAGTGGTAGCACTATGTATGTGGATGTAGATCCAGAGTAATAAAATAATTCCTCGCTTTATATGAGTGATATTTATCAATATGCTTCTAGAAGCGTAATGGTAAATGGCCCATTTTCGTATTTAAAAGTCCTTTTTTCAAGGAAAGTGAGCGAAAAAAGTGAAACCTGGTATTCAAAAATGTAATTTTTATTAGAAAAAAAAAACTTGCCAGAGTTTGGTTGCCAGAGCAAACATTAGAAAAAAGATTTTACATTTTAGCATTTAGCTTTATGCTACAAAAATCGACTTTCTTCATCAATACAATTGACCATTTATCCTTTAGGTACTTCAACAACTGCCCAGTAATAACAATACCGGGCCGATTACATGAGGTCCAACGTTATTACTTAGAAGATATTCTGAAGATCTCACAATACAGGACTCCTAAGATGGCGCAAGTTGAGAAGGAACTTAAGTCCAAGCTCAAGAGTGGACACAGTTATTGGTCACATCTTGAAGGTATGTATGTTGCTAGATAGTTGGTACTAGATAGTTTCACTGACAGAATTGTTAAAAATTTCGTGCCATATATCTATGGCACGAAATTTTTGATGATGATCTATCGATCATTATTTATTGTACACCAAAATAATATTCTTTATATTAAGTAAATTAACGAGTAACGACACAGGAAATCATAAACGCAAAGACAAGTACAATCGGCTGTCTTATCGCTAAAAAGCATTAAGCAATTTCTTTCAGACATCTTTTGGATTGATTTTAGCTGTAGTATTGATGTTGGGTAGTTTAGGTTGTTTCTTTATAAATTAAAAATATTCTAGGTCAAAAACAAGAAGATGTTGCAAGCAGTAGTAGCAAGGAAGTTATAAAGGAAGACAAAGAGAGCGTTCTCGAACCTTCTCTACAAGCTGATATGGACGAGTTCCTTGACGAATGCTTTAATGAAGGCTCATTGGTAAGTACTGCAATTTTATTGATTTTTCATAAAATATTTTTAAATAACGTTTTATATACAAAAAAAAAAAACATTGCGACAAACTTTTTTTTATTATTTGCAAAAAAATATGCAGTTATAAGCTTCTTCTTTTTCTTCTTAACGTTTATCCCGTCTTGTGATTGGGTCCGTTTTCCTTATATCCTTCTTCCACTTCGCTCTATACTGGACATCTTCCTCGAGTTCTCAGATTTTCATATCTTTCTTTACGACACTCAACCACCGCAGTTTTGGCCTGCCTCTGCGCTTTTGACCTTTTCTTTTGATCTTTTGTCAAGTTATGCAGTTCTTTAATAAAATCGTGTTTAAATGTCATATAGGATTTTATCTGGGAGTCGAGACCTAAAATTTAGGAGGCCTTTCATATTGTAGCAACAACGTGTCGCTTTTATGAAAGGGGGTCGGTTTGGGGGTGTTGTCCTTTTGTAATTTTGTCGTGAAGAAGTGCTAAATACTAGCCTAGTTTCAATGAATGTTTTTCCGTTTTTCAGGACTCGTTCACGCAGTTGCTATACATGTACATGTCGGAGGGTGTGCCGGTGCGGACGCAGCACTCCCGCTCGCGCCGCGCCGGCCTCATGGCGGCCGCCGCCCGAGGCCTGCCCGAGGCCTGCGCCCAGCTGCTGCACATCGGTGAGTCACATGTTAGCACTCGTTCACGCAGCTGCTGTACATGTACATGGCGGCCGCCGCCCGAGGCCTGCCCGAGGCCTGCGCCCAGCTGCTGCACATCGGTGAGTCACATGTTAGCACTCGTTCACGCAGCTGCTGTACATGTACATGGCGGCCGCCGCCCGAGGCCTGCCCGAGGCCTGCGCCCAGCTGCTGCACATCGGTGAGTCACATGTTAGCACTCGTTCACGCAGCTGCTGTACATGTACATGGCGGCCGCCGCCCGAGGCCTGCCCGAGGCCTGCCCGAGGCCTGCGCCCAGCTGCTGCACATCGGTGAGTCACATGTTAGCACTCGTTCACGCAGCTGCTGTACATGTACATGGCGGCCGCCGCCCGAGGCCTGCCCGAGGCCTGCGCCCAGCTGCTGCACATCGGTGAGTCACATGTTAGCACTCGTTCACGCAGCTGCCGCTATTAGGGGTGTTAGGGAAAAAAAAACTAAATAACAAGGTCATATGTCATATGATAAAATGCCATATTTGAAATATAATGCCATTTTGATGTAAATAGGTCTCTTGAAACATTGACAACCTATGAAACAATCCCTTCAAATCTTATCCATTACTCCCAAGCAGAAACTATAATACATATTTGCAGCCATACTTGCCTACTTAATCCCTTTTAAAAAGTAAATATTGATAGATAAAGCTAGTCATTTTGTAGTATTGTTCACAATATAATCTACATTTTCTTGAAAATTTTATACCATTCTTGTAGCATTCAGTGTTCAATCAACCTACTTCAAAAATGAACTCAAACTAATATTTATTGCACTAAACCCTTGTAACTCTCTTAGTCATTACCACAACATAACATTTCAACAATATGTTCTAGGCGCGGACCCTTCAGCAAAAGACAAAGACGGTAAAACGGCCTACGATTACGCCATAGAGAACAACCACCCCGACTGCGCCAAAATATTATCCACCTTCAATATTAACGACGAACCTAAAGAAAATACCGAAGACGATAGTGCAGCCGAAAACTTCCTATTAGACGTATACCACCATACATTCTCAGAAGAACTCATAGACCATGATCTAATGCTAGCCTTAATAAAACATATACATGTGAATCTGCCTAAAGGAAGCATCTTAGTATTCCTACCAGGATATGATGATATAGTGACTTTGAGAGACATGATACAATCCTGCACAGACATGAATGTGCTAAAATACCAGATATTTACACTACACAGTAATATGCAAACACTAGACCAGAAGAAAGTTTTCAATCCTCTGCCTAATGCAAGGAAGATTATCATATCTACGAATATAGCTGAGACTTCGATTACTATAGATGATGTGGTGTATGTGGTCGACTCTTGTAAGGTGAAAGAGAAGTATTATGAGTCGAATGGCGGTGTTTGTACTTTACAATGTGTGTGGACGTCTAGAGCTTGTTGCCAGCAACGAGCGGGCAGGGCCGGACGGACAAAACCCGGACATTGCTTCCATATGTGTTCCAAACGACGTTTTAACACTCTCCCTCTAAATTCCGTGCCTGAGATACTCAGAGTACCACTTCAGGAGTTATGTCTGCACACAAAGTTATTGGCTCCGGGTAACACTCCTATAGCGGATTTCCTATCTAAAGCATTAGAACCTCCATCGTTCCTAGCTGTGAGGAATGCAGTGACGTTACTCAAAACTATCGGAGCATTGACTCCTATGGAAGATTTGACGGAAATCGGACAGCATTTGCTAGATCTGACAGTAGAACCAAAGTTAGGCAAAATGCTGCTTTACGCTTGTGTCATGAAGTGTCTCGATCCAATTTTGACGATAGTATGCAGTTTGGCAAACAAGGAGCCTTTCCAAATATCTATGAACCCTGAGAACAGGAAGCGTGGTAGTATGGCTAGAAAGGAATTTGCAGCTGACAGTTATTCCGACCACATGGCGTTGTTAAGAGCCTTCCAAGCCTGGCAGACTGCCCGAGCGAATGGAACGGAAAGAGCGTTCTGTGCTAAGAATTTAATATGCGGAGCTACCATGGAAATGATTGTAGGATACAGATCACAACTACTTGCTCAATTAAGAGCCTTATGTCTGGTCAAAGCTCGAGGTTCGGGAGATATTAAAGATGTTAATCTGAATTCAGAGAAATGGCATGTTGTTAAAGCTGTGTTAGTCAGTGGCTTGTACCCGTCAATAGCTCGCGTGGACAGAGATTCAGCCTCTCTAAGGACCTCAAAAGAGGTTAAAGTGGCTTTCCATCCTAGTTCAACATTACACCAAGGAGGTGGACTGACCGGGTCACAGAAATCCGTGCAAAATCTCCCAACTGACTGGGTCGTGTTCGAAGAAATTTCTAGAGCGGGGAGGTTTTGCTTCATCCGTTGTAATACTCTAGTGACGCCATTAACAGTAGCGTTGTTCGGAGGTCCATTAAGATTACCTTTGGGTGCTTTAACACAGAGGGCCAACCCTCCGGGATTGTCCAGCGATTCAGATAGCGAGGCGGATGAAAATAATGCTTCGCCGGACACCGCAGTTATTACTTTAGACGATTGGATGGCATTCACAGCGGATGCATCAGACGCCATCAGCGTTTTCTACCTCCGACAAAAACTCTGCGCTCTAGTCATAAGACGCATGTCCAATCCTGCTAAACCTATGACTCCATTAGACGAGCAAATACTAAGCACAGTTGTACATATCATGGGCTCGGAAGAAAAGAATGTAGGTCTTAACCAGCCTAGTGGAATAGGCCAGAGACCGAAGCCCTTAACAGTAGATTCACCAAACTGGCGGTCTCGTCTCGAGAATGACGACCAATACCGCCACGATAATAATAAGTATTATCCCCAATATAATCAAAATGAGGGAGGTTTCCCTGGAGGGAACTTTTATAATAATGCTTACGGGGGTTATAGAAACGGCCAAGGCCGTCCCGGCGGTTGGAGGAACGACGTTCCTCAACCATTTTCTCCTCAATCGTATAGTGGTCCAAAAAGCCCTATGTCGCCAAACGGTAAGACCCTGTTGGCGAATATAGAGAAGTATGGAGAAACTGGAGAAGGCAATGTGCGCTACTTCGTGGCCAAGGCAGATGATCCGCATAGTGTGGAGGTGGCTCAGAGCACCGGCACGTTCCCATTCACACAGAGTACGGCTAAGAAACTGCAGAAGATTAAACAGGTGAGTTTTTGTATTTTTTGTGTTAACGATATTAGTTTCTTGAAAGGAAAAAAATATAATTTAACTTAATTTTTACCAGACTTCAAAAAAAGAACTCAGTTTGACCCGTTTGTGTATGTTTGTCGGCGATTGTCTCGTGTTTGGCTGAAACGCTTTTGATGCGGTGTTCAGCAAAATGTTTGTCAAACTTGGTAGAATTTGAAGATTTTAGGTGTATTATTGAACTCGTTTTTTTAAGTTTTTATGTTTTTTTTTTCGAATTTTGTCGTGTATGTTCTTCATAGTGAATATATTGTTTTGCCAGGAGGGTACCCGCGTAATAGTGTTCTTCTCATGCGCGTCTGCGTTCAAGTTCGTGGGCTGCGCCGCGCTGCTGGACAACGCGGGCGCGTTAGACTGGCTGTCCACGCACCACGTGCCTTACCATATGGTCCGGTAAGTTATGTTCACGTATATTTAATTACTGTTATATTGATTTTTACTCATATTTGTGATTTAATTTGTGAATTGCTTTTAATTACTATTTGGTCTCCTATCCTTCGTGTCGAGTCGAATCATATTTGTTAATATTTGATGGATCGAAAATCATAAATTAAATACAATTTAATACCAACATTCTGAAAGGAAATTAATTATCACTAAAATAGTCATTAACTAAATAATTTTTGCTGGAACGTTATGTTTCCAATGGTACAGTCTTACCAAAGGGTATCAGTTTGCTCGGGTAACTAGGTTGCGGAGGTCCGATAGGCAGTTACTCCTTGTAATGTTTTACATGGAGTGACTACGTATTTGACTTGGTACACTAGTACTCAGCTGCGTCCGATTTGACTGGAAGCCAAACATAGTTTGGTAAAGGCTATTCATATGATGATAACATGTTGCTCCTCTCCTACAGAAACATCGGCAACTCTCTAGCAGGCGGTGCCCGGGTGTGTGCAGCCCGGGACGGCGCCGAACTGTGTGCCCCCGCCGCCCGGGCGCTGCTGGCCGCGCACTCGCGCCGCCGCCACCCGCCCAGGCCCATACAGAAACATGCACCAGATATGTGAATATACTAACCTATAGTTAGTACTCCTTGCTGTAATAACATCGGCTCGACCAACATTTACCAATAATACCTCTTAACATTATCCGTCAAACATCAACAATTTACTAAGACCGATCCCTAAAGTAGCCTATTAGGGCTTGTACGCACTGTCAACTAGTCGTCAGCGACTGTGACTTTCATTAGTTTAAATAAGGTGTTTCGGTCGCCGAGGGACTGAATCGCCGCCGACTAGTCGACAGTGCGTAATAGCCCTTAACATCGAGCATCAACCTACGGCCGAACACTAAAGGTCATGGCACATTATAGCGGCAGCGCAACAGCACGGCTGCAGCACGGCGTCGCCTTGAATTAAGACTACGGCGAGGTGTAAGCTTGCTGTCACAGCAAACTCAATATTATTTTAAGACAGTTATGATTGAACACGACGCAATGACGTTGTTTCGCTGCCGACTCGGAGTCGGCACGTAATGAGCATGCCGTCGGCGCGCTGTACGCATGAGGACCGCTCGCTTGCAGCACGCGGGCGGCGAGTCGAGTTGTGTGGAAGCGGCAAGCACGCTGACTGTGAGTCGTTGGCTTTTTCATATTGACATTACGAAATATATTATAAAATACACGATTTAATGCTCTAAATTGAATGACAACTTAAATGCTGGTGTGGAGCCGTGTTGTTGCGGTGCCGCTATGCTGTGCCATGACCCTAAGGGTCAATTCCCACTGAAAGAGCAGCGGCCGGCAGCGGCCGTAAGAGCACGGACAATGTAAGAGCGCGGTGCCGCGCTCAATCACTTGCATTTGAGGCCGCTGCCGGCCGCTGCCGGCCGCTGCTCTTCCAGTGGGGATTGACCCTAAGACTTTAACAATATATATATGTCAACACTAACCGATAGTTAGTTCATACTCGAAGCTCTTAACATCTGCTTGACTAATAAATACCGATAATACCTCTTAACATTATCCATCAAATATCAACAACATCTTCGTATAAGCGGAAATGCAAGCAATTTAGTGGTAGCCTCTTAACATCCATCACCTACAGCCAAACACTAAGGTACCGGCAATACCTTTTAACAATATAAATCATACCAACATAGCCACGTCGACATCTTGCCCCAACACCTGCACAGCGAACAAGACAAATGAGCAAGACCAATTTGTCGGTTAATTTTGTTCACTGGTTATAAACAACACAATATACATCAAAGTTAAAAACCACCTAAACGAACCAGTTCACACTTAAGTAATCAACTCTTAAATAGAATCAATAAATCAAATCGTTTTGACCTTTATTGCATGCGACAATAGACGACTGATCATTTTGTCTCCCTCACTCGAAAGTTTAGGAACACTGTTATTCGATTTACATTTTACCGGTCTGAAGTCAACCATTTCACGCTTTGTGTATCTGCAAGCAACTTCACAGCGGCAAAGTAAGTTATCCAAAGCTTATAACTCGACAATGTACATAATATAATACTGAATTTTTCAACAACTCTGGCTTTAGTATAAGGTTTATTTAAACCACAGTCTCCAAAGTTAATGGTCTAAAGCTATTATTATACTTCGGCCGTTCAGAGAATGCGTTCCTGACACCTATCAGTTAGTCACGACTAGTGATGGGCACAACATAACACTGAGTTCGTTACCGTTCCTTCAAAATGAACCGCCGCATTATTTTAAGATTATTTTCGTTTTAAATTGGCGGAATCATTTGTTTTATATTTTAGTTATTTAAGTGGAAACCAAAAAAAGGTAATATTCATATAATAAAATTGTTTTATTTATTCTTTGTTACAAGTACATTGAATTGAATGTGCGAACAGAATATTAATCAGACTCCGATTTGCTTGAGGAGGTGGTGTCTTCATCATCATCTTCGCCTACATGTATAATTATATTATTATCAATAACAGAATCAATCCTGATATCTCGGTCTAACAAAAGCCGGGTAATCAAATAAAAACAGATCGAAAACACTTGAAAAACGTGGTCTATGCGCACGAAACGACAACGGACGACTGTTTTAGCGTCACAAAATGGCGGCCCATAACGCCATTTGGGGTTACCATTTTTAATCTAAGTATAAAAATGCGGTTTGGTCATAGTTTTATTTTTATATTTCATAAACGTTATAATTAAGTCTTATAGTCCATTATTTTCCAATTCTTAAAAAGAAAATCAAAACGTGTTATTTTATATTATAACTGTATAAGAACAGATTACGATACTTGCCTGTTATTTTTAGCACAGCACTACAAAATATAAACCGCTGACATAACCTTGTAATAGCGCAGTATAGATTTAGAAAAATATTGTTTACCAAGTTATTTGACACTCAGTTTGGCACAAAATTATAACATTCATTGATTATTGATATAATAATGTTGTTTTAATGCTCCTCAATTGTTAAAACGGTAAACAACCAGCAAAAATATTTTTATCGTAACTGCAACGCCATTGCAAAGTTACGTCGTCAGTTCAATCGCGACGTGTCAGGAACGCATTCTCTGAATGGCCGAACTATAGGCTAGTACTATTTGCGACCAACGTTTTATAAGGCGGAAAACGTTTGCATCGTACATCTAAAGAAAAATAAGGATGTGCCTGATATCGATTTAAATGATCGAAACAAGTTATCGATATAACAACTAAATGAATTATAGTAATTGTATGACATAAATGACTGTTAATTTATTTAGTTATAGATACATGTTTACCCTCTCATAGGTAATATATTTTAAATGTTACTGAATGAATGTTAAAATATCATGTAAGTCGAATAATAAATGAAATATAATTCTCTGATTAGTTAATGTTGAATTATTACTGTAAAGCCCCAAAAAACTGCCCGACTTCGATAAATTTTCTACTTGTGTAATTCATTTTTGAGCTTGGCAGCCCTATATTGTAAATGTTAGTAACGCATTTAAATTATAATTGTTCAAAGTAAGAATAAATCCAATAGTTTAAAATACATCACGTATTTATGTCTATGTTTTTATCTCAGCTTACCTATGTAAATGTTTCCATAGACATTTTAGCCCAATTTTGAAATGCACTTTTCTAAAAGTAACTAATGAAATTAAATATTTTTCTGATCGATTCTCCAATTGATTTGATTTTTAATAATATAAAGGAGATGGCCAAAAAAACACCCAGAGTCGACAGGAACTTCATATGTATGATTGGATTCAGTATAATTTGTGGATTTTAAAAAGTATTTCAAATCATCTAAAAACCATGGGGTTCTCTTTTTATAACGTTTTTTCGATCAAGATTTTAGTTCACAAAAAAGTTTGCTTTTACTGTTTGATGTTCGTTAGAAGTTGAATGCAGACTCGTGATTGGACCGTTTTACATTGCTAAGTCATTTGTTATATTTGACAATGTCACATGGCGCGATTTTCAAAGACAATTTCTCCAAAAACATTTCATAGCCAGTTGTGAAGGTTGCATGGAACTGCGAAACCTCTCCAAGTAGGTAAGGTCGGTGCTTAATCTTATCTGGAGTGGTTAAATACAAGACCTTTTAATCACCAGGCCAACTCTGAAACTATGGGGTTATTACTAGTGGCTTGTATAATGTTAGTTTACTTTGCTTTTTTATGTCCCTTGATGGCACCATCAAAGGTCTATCATAAAGAACCTATTGGTAACCATTTCATTGCTGTCGATTCTGGGTTTTTTTTCTATGAAAATTTGGCCATCTCCTTTAAGATATGTTACTTATTTTAACCTGTTTTAATTGTGGTTTAATGTTGGAGTTACCCCTCCATGTTGTAAAACATAGTTTAAAAAATCTTGGTTTACACAAAAGATTTGTTAAACTGTGTTTAGGGGCAAATGTTTGGATCTCTCTTATAATGGATGTGATATGATTTAACATTTAAATAACCTTTGAAAATGTGAGAAACATTTATATAGAGTTTATAATGTTCTGCCTTTTCGGGCATATAATGTTAAAAGTATGTATGTTGATCACTCTTTAAACTCGAGATAATGCAATGAAATAATAATTTTATCGGTATTTTTGTACCCTGACATTCTTGTAATAAGTACATTCTAGACGTAGATGTAACCATTTTGTAGATTTCCCTGAATAACCGTTGTAGACAAAATGGGTACTTATATGTTTCTATAGAACTTTTGACTCGAAAAAAATATGTACAGAATATGCTGTTCTAATGTCGATAAAAATGTAATGTACCAATTTTTTATCGACTTTTTGTTTTACTTTTTAATAATACTTGTACTTACTAGGACCAACTGCATGGGTCTGATCGATCTATGAATAGCACAATTTTAAATGCGAATAAACGAATTTTATGAACTACAATAAATTATTATTATTCATACCTTTTTAACGCGTACCTTAGAGAATACGGTAGCTGAATTTTCATAACCGTTGCTTTGTTACGTTTGAAAAATAGTCTAACACACTATTTATAAATTTTGGGTCATTATTCATACTTTAGGGATGTGCAATTGTATGCAAATTATCGATATTTATGATTCAACTGAAACTGACCCAAAATTAAGTTGATGTTAACCAAGCTCACAGTTTTAGGCAATAAACGCAAGTATTGTAACTTTTAGAATCGATAATAATGTGATTTTCAAATTTAGAGATATGTCGTAAACTTTATCGATACTAAAAATTGCAATAATTTCATTAATGTAATAGTATTTTCATTGTTGGACACTAAATAAATATGTATTCCGAACATAGTGCACAGGTAGTACTAAATACAAAGTTTCTTGCCTAGTTGTTAATATGCGTCCCTTGATATGCGTCTACTTCTTGCAAACCAGATAGATTTTGTCAGAAATAGAATTTTAAAATGTAATCTGTATGAATGTTAACTTAAAATAAATGTATTTTTTTCTGTGTTTTTAATGAAAATTTGTTTTATAATTTCGAAGACTGAAACATGAAGATAGATGAGGATAAGTCTCCAATTTTATAAAACAAAAATAAGTAGATAATATTTGTGAAATACTGTATATTCTTACTGTTTGTTTTAATTACTGCATTGGTATGTTACGCAGTATTCGAATTTGGCGTGGCCTAATATCCGAGTATAACAAGAAGCGAAAGATTTCAGTGTGAGAGCATTCTATTTCTCACACTTTAACACGTTTTCAATATTGCTTACACCTAAAAAAAAAGTAATATGCGTCCTGTAATACTAAGAAGCATCTGACCGATAGCATTGTAGTTTTGTTTCAATTGTATATAATTTCGATTTTAAGTACAAATTACACAGCAATGGAAACTTTAAACCATGCCAATCATGCCATCTTCATGCCTTTACTTCCAATGAAAAATGTTAGCAACATATTTTTTCGATATAACACATACACATCGATAACTAGCTTAGCACAACCCTTACGCAAACAATTTTGGCCGTAAAGCCATGTATTCACTGGGAAACAATGTTTCAGATACACAGTTTCTGAAACATCACGTAGATGTTTACAGCAACAATGTTTCGGAAACTGCCGTCCACACCGTCAGATGTTTACAATATGTCGCCCGAGGAAGTAGTGTTGTTGTGTGGTGCCTACATTTATTTGCATAAGTCCATTTCTAGTAAAAAGAAAAAGAAAAGAGAAATTACTTGCTATGAAGACATTTATTTGGCGTTTATAAACAAATGAAATACGCGTCCACACTTGTATCCATATGTTGCGCAACTGATTTGTTTCTGTGCTCCCCGCCACGGGTGGGGAGTAGAGATGGGTAACTCAGGAGTGATAGATACAAATGATATGAATCATTCCATTTGAATCAGTCACTCTTCATATCTTTACATATCCGAATGTGTCAGTAGTTCAGTATATCTTTCTTTACACCTCACTCACTCGTCGGTCATCGCCTCGGGTACTAACTAATCTGTGGCGTCGGATAGCTTCGTCGCGCGCCATTGGTTGAACGTCAAGCGAGCCGTCTCGCTCGCACCCATACGATTACGAATGTCGTTACTTTGACCACAATAAGTTGACACCCAATAATAAGTTGTTAACTCTATTGCTCACGCATAAGGCTTATAATTGTTTGTCCTTAGTGAATATTTCGGTATTATAATCTTGTCAAATCCGAACAAACATGTTTTGACTCGAAATACACATTTTGGACTAAAATTTAATTTTCACGTAAATAATTTCGTAGGTAGACAGTCCTAAGCCTGTGTAAAGTATGAAGGGAAATCAGAAGGCTATTTCTATTTTTATTTTCTAATACTTACTAAACTAATGCTTATACTCAATACTAGATTGCGATTGACTATTCATTGAACTAATTAACATAAAAGTAGGTTGTACCTACAGTCATAAGAATACTATTTTTTTTTAATTAGAAAAAAGTTGTTCAATCGCAACCGCTCAATATATCAGAAAGATGCAAACAACAACCAACCTATCACTATATCTGAATGATCTATTTGAATGAGTGAGCCGCACACGAGTTGCGAGTTTAAACGAGCTACTGAGTTATACTGAGCTACTGATATAAAGATATGAAAGAGTGATTCATATCCCAGTGATTGAAAGATGCATATCTATCTTTTCTTTTCAATGACACATTTTGCCCATGTCTAGTGGGGAGCACAGAAACATTCGATAAACACGTAGTGTTTACAGAAACAAAATTATATGTTTCTGAAACAAAATTATTTGTTTCAGAAACACGTAGATTTTGTTTCTGAAACAGTGTTTATAAACAATTGTTTCTCAGTGAATACATGGCTTAAGCCATTGAATTTTCAAGCGGAGAACGCAACTTTTCAGTACTATGTATCGGTTAAGGTAAATGATTCATACATTAATTTTTACGGCATTTTTTTGTGTCTTCGGTCTATATAAGTAATATCCCTGCTTAACCAGATGTCGCCTCAGCCTGCCTCGCGTGATCCATCTTTAAACATTCATAAATGCATTGTACGGAGTTATGGACTCCTAGTTTCCTATTAGGTTGTGTACATATTGTTTGTGATAACTGTTTTAATTTTTCATTTCCTAAATAAATTATTTTTAAGTTTTAATTAGTATTTTATTTGACCTCATGAAAATCATTCTCTCTTTTAGCATAAGTCAAATTTACGCCAAGGGAATTTTACGGTGATTTAATCATTTAATATTGCATACATCATCATCCTCCGAGCCTTTTTCCTAACTATGTTGGGGTCGGCTTCCAGTCTAACCGGATTCAGCTAAGTACCAGTGCTTTACAAGAAGCGACTGCCTATCTGACCTCCTCAACCCAGTTACCCGGGCAACCCGATACCCCTTGGTTAGAGTAGTGTCAGACTTACTGGTTTCCGACTACCCGTAACGACTGTCAAGGATGTTCAATGACAGCCGGGACCTACAGTTTAACGTGCCATCCGAAACAGTCATTGGTGTCTAAGATATACTTAGAAAGTACATACAAACTTAGAAAAGTTGCATTGGTACTTGCCTGACCTGGAATCGAACCCGCGCCGTAATATTGCATACAAGTAATGTTAAATTCCTATCAGTAAGCAAATCAACAGACATTATTGAAATTGATGGTGCAACTCACCAATAATGTGACAAGTTTCATCCTGCTTCTTCAGGTTCAAAGATTACAGAAATTCGCATTCCTATTGCATCATTAATTATCACTATACAAAATAAATCAAATATCATAACGACGCCCGCTATCTTCCCTGAAGTACGCCGACACAATCAGTACTAATTATGTCAGTCTACATTCTTCAAACACATCAATGTAACATCAACCTTATTCCCTAACAGTAAGGTAGTATTTGCTTTGATAGTGAATAGGGTGGTAATATCAACTTTATTCTCTCACAATAAGGTTGTATTTTGCTTGGTTGAGGACAGGGTGGTTATCATAAGGAATGTGGTAGATTTATGAGAGGGATAGTTCACTGCGTAGTGGCTCGTGCTACAGGCTATCGGAGGTTAATTGCCTGGTATTGCGTATTTAGTTCATACATTCTTCCCATATCTGGATAAAATAATATAACTTAGGGATAGTTTAGCCTCCCAACAGTGAAAAAAATGTAGAAATTATTATTTATTTATACAGGGTCGGACATAAAGGGTGCCAATAAAGTAAAAAAGAGGATTTTTTACAATACTAGTGCATTTATTTCGTAACACATAAACCTATTTACAAAACAAGTAGACATAATCAAAATTAATATCACATCAGAAAATACAAAGCTAACGATCAAGCCTACAAAATAATTTACAAAAACGTACAAAATTCGTTTATAAAAATAAATGTAATTTACAATCAATGTTGAAGTCACTCAATTCAATTAATTAATTTATAACTTGAAATAGGTACCAAAGATCCATGGTAGTTTTTAGATTATCTAATCATACTATAACTGTGTACAAACAATTACTTTTCTGAGATTAACAAACCTTGAAGTTACAAAAAAATATGAATTGCAATAAAAGTCGAAAAACCGAATATTTAAAAATGTATCGTATCACAAAAGAACAATTATAGAAAAAATAGCCAAAATGAGAAATCTTAAAACTAATGCGATATAATAGTTATTTTCATGGTTTTCAACAGGTTTCAAATACTGTAACATCACATTATCGTCATATTTTTGGAACAATATTATAATTTTTAACATTAATTCAACATAGCACTGTTAAATTTTATACAATATTTGATTACTTATGTACAAAAGTATATTTTCTAAGGCCTAGATAAAGTTTTAATATATAGAAATGAAATGGGAATTTGGTGATGAAATTAATAATTAAAGAAATTAGATATTAAAAAAAAAGATCTCAATTAGCTTTCTTAAACCACCTAAACTTATGCACTGATGTATGAGAGCACTTTCACACTAGCGGATTTAGCACCGCGTATACGTTATCCCAATTTTATTTGGAGATACAAGTACGAAGGGTTTCGGGTGTTATCTCTCGAACCGGTAGTAGTAATTGTTTTGTTTAATAATAATAATCCGCTTATTTGAAAGCGCTCATTCTCAAACTGTAACTTATAGAAGAAAATATTTCATTGACAGGCACTTGAAATGGATATATGAAAACCACATACACGACTTGTAATTTACAATGTCAAAATTAATCTGACTACGATTGATTCAATTAAAAAATAATGCAATGTCAAAAAAAAAACACAGTCAACAAAAAAAATACATAAAAATATTTTTTATTGTCGAAATAATTTAAGAGAACGTCTGAAAGAATAATGTATATAAAATAAACTATTTTATAAATGGATCGTTATTAACTTAAATTACGATGTCAATTGGACTAAGTCTCGGCCATATAAGATTTCATTTAAAAGATAGATTTCCATCTACGATTTATATAAAAATAATTATAACTACTTAAGTGCTAAGCAAATATTTGCGTCATTTAATAAGTGTTTGATATTTTTTCGTCAAGTTCTCATAAATAATAGTGCACAAAATTATACTATGATTCATTCAATTTGGGTAACATTCAATTCTATTCTAATACTATTAGTTAAATTCAATATTCATTCTAATCACATTTAAATATTTATTAATTTATTTGTGCACCATTAATATGCCATGCATTGGCTTAAGAGCCGATTTTAACGCAGTAGCCGATGGCATAAAAATAATAGACAAAAGTTCTCTTTGCCTCCTGGGGTCACCAGTACTAGAAGAGTCATTTTCGGATTTTATTGAGAACAAAATTCAAAATTTCAATGATATTTCGGAAAGGTTATTCAAAATTAATATACATTCAGCCATCACCATCCTACGATACTGCTGCTTTGGCCCCAAATTAACCTACATCTTGCGTGCTTCTCATTTATGGAAGCACATCAACCTTTTGGATCAAATTGATAAAATAATTCGACACACACTTTCATCAATTTTAAATGTGGCCTTGGACGACAAAGCTTGGTCTCAAGCTACACTTCCCATCCGTATGGGAGGGCTTGGCGTCCGCAAAATTTCCAGTATTAGTTTACCGGCATTTATTTCCTCCGTCCATGGCACTGACAAATTGATCAGGAAAATCCTACCTATTACACTGATCAATTTTGAGGTGCCATGCCTGGCGGAGGCTATTAATGCCTGGAAAGTCACATGCCCGAATACCGATCTACCCGCCAACCCATCCTCCCAGAGACAGTGGGATGAGCCGCTCTGCAGAGTAATACGGAAAAATCTCATTGATACGTCAATTACTTCTGCGGAGCGAGCACGCCTACTGGCTGTGGGTGAATGGGAGTCAGGTCTTTGGCTTCACGCATTTCCGTCGGCAAACATAGGCACCATGTTTGACGACACCACTTTCAGACTCGCTGTCTGCCTGCGTCTGGGTGCTTCATGCTGCACTCCTCACCGCTGCCACTGCGGGGAAGCTGTCAACAGCCTCGGTCACCACGGCCTGTCGTGCAGCCGGAGTGCGGGCCGCATACCACGACATGCGAATATCAACGACGTGATCCGTCGGGCTCTTGTTGCCGTCGGCGTGCCAGCCGTACTTGAACCAAATGGTTTGGCACGCGACGATGGCAAGAGACCAGACGGCATGTCGCTATTTCCGTGGAAGATGGGTAGGACTTTAGTGTGGGACGCGACCTGCGTCGACACTCTTGCGCCATCCCATCTTCCTAGAACTGCGTGTTGTGTCGGCTCCGCCGCTTCACAAGCAGAAGACCTCAAACGGCGCAAATATAGTAGCCTTATCGGGAATTACATGTTTGAGCCGTTTGGGGTTGAAACTCTCGGGCCGTGGGGTCCGAGTGCTCACGCGCTTGCAAAGGAAATTTCTAAGCGCCTTGTTGACACTTCTCGTGACCCAAGGGCTGGCTTTTATTTCGCACAGAGGTTGAGCATTGCCATCCAACGTGGCAATGCTGCCAGCCTTCTGGGTACATTACCCGGTGACAGCGATGAGGAGCAATTTTTTGATGCTATGTATTAGTTTTAAGTTGTATATATAAGTTTATTTTTAATTTTTAAAATTAATGTAAATATTATGTAAATATTAGAGCCGATTATAATTTATGCTTTTCTATACCTATATTGTGTGTCATAAAGATCACATTTTTATATTTATCGGCACTTACTCTCCCAAAAAATAATCTACACATCAGGACTTTTTTTTATCAAAAATGGCTATTCAGACGCACCGGGTTTTCACGTCAAAATTGAAAAATGTAACAATAATTATATATTTTTACATATTTCTGCATACCATATAGATATGTAAGAAAACCAATCATTCCAAAACTACAGTACATTTTTACCTTTTTTACTCGTCATCAGTGAACCTGGTGGGGGGGTTTCTTTGCTTACACCTTCGAGCCAAGACATAGGTAATGCCTGATAGAGCCAGGAGCACTGGAACGCCTAGGCCGATTGAAATTATGATGATCACGAAGAGAGAGAATTTTTCTACTGGGGGAACTCCGTAGCCTATTGAAAATGACCTGTAGGGGAAAGCGTATACTTTAGTAAGATATTTTTCTTTCTGATATGTTCTTCACAAGTTATTTTCTGCGCTCTATTGTCCAAAAATTTAGATTTATGATTTAAGCAATATTTTCACATTTTAATTAAAGTATAATATAAATTGTTGAAAAAAATTTGTACAAATTATACAAAAGTATTTTGTTTTTATATACCCTTTTTTATTTTTTTTTTTTTTACATTTATTATGCTCTTAATATTCACAGCAGCATTGTGTGATGAATAAATGTATAAGAAAGTTAATTTGCCTTTTAGATTAGCTTGACAAAATCAAGTAAGGCTTTCAAAAAGGCGATATTCACTACAATAATTTAAAAAATCTTTCGACTCACCAAGAAGTATAATTATGTTGCTTATAATTGCCGTCGCCGGGCAGGCCGAACGATATGAACGTGTCTTGTACTAGTAGATTGTCGCGGTTGAAGTCGCGGTAGAATATACGGAGAGTGCTCGATTTGGGGAGATGTGTGCTGTTGTAAACGTAATAATTATTATGTTAAAATTGTAATTTTCATTGGATCCGCTAGTGGTTGCACCCGCATCTCTTGGGGAGAAAGAGTAAAGTTTTCAAATCAGAGCATGTGTATAAGCGCTTTCTAGCAAGTAAACATACAAACTGAGCTTTAACTTTGTTGACAGAAATTGGTCAAACATTTTCTTTGAGTAATAGCTGTTCGCAGATGTTCAGGTCAGTTCATTCTGTAGTTATCATCTCAGCCATAGTACGTCTACTGAACATAGGCCTTCCCCTTAGATCTCCACAGATACCTGTTGGAGGCGACTTGCATCATTCTGTAGTGACAGTTACTTATAAGAGATTTTAGAGTTCTAAAAAAAACCTTTTAATAGTGCTAATGGATGAATGGACTTTCGTTTCTAACCATACATAAAACAAATTTTACTGTATATTGGCCACATTAAATCTAAACCATCAATATAACGTACCTAGTAAAATTACTGATATAAGCGTTGGTAGAGGACGAGACACTGCGCTCGGGCTCCGTGTAGCTGACCGGCCGGAACTGCACGTAGCCGCCGTCGTCCGAAGACACGGACCGCGGCGTTTTTATCTCGAAGATCTGAGAATAGAATAGAATAAACGTTTAATGTTTAATAAGAAAATCATGTAATTAAGAAGCCAGTCAGTTAATGTGAATTAAGTGATAGTTTTTATTTATTTTTTTCATGTCAGGAATGAAAAATTCTGGTTTAGTTAAATAGTATCCAAATATGCTCATTTTGCTATATTTAAGCTTACATGGGTGGACTGCATTGTGGCCGTTTTTCAGTGTAATATTAAGAAATGTCTTTATATTAACTTTGAAGAAAACAAAATGTAACAGTGATTCGATTATATTTTGTAATGTAAGTAATGAAGAATTGAATGTAAGTAGAAATCATTTAACGACTATGACAAGTTTGCAGAGATCAGTTTTCCTTTGTTGTCAACCTAAACACAAAACACCAACGATCACGAGCCCTTAATACTAGTCCCCAGGCCGGCGAACAAATTTTTTTTTGATTCATATACATTCAAGACTTTGTGAGTGCCTTCCTTACGATGAGTCCGACAAACTTTTCGAATGCGCAAATTTTGGTGCCGCTGCGTTTTTTAATGCTAGACTCCTGAAATTGTCGATATGACGTCACTATGGCTCTTCGTACATACACGTTTCATCTTTTGAGATTCGTTTAATAAAGTTAACTAGAGAATGGTGGTCAACTTGTCCGATAAAGATCGTGCTGCGTTTGGAGTGTCCACCATCCTGAAAATGTCGGTATGACGTCACTACGACTCTTCGTACATACACGTTTCATTTTTTGGGGTTTGTTTAATAAAGTTAACTACAAAATTGTGGTAAGCTTGTCCGATAAAGATCATGCTGCGTTTGGAGTGTCCACCATCCGAAACATGTCGATATGACGTCACTGCGACTCTTCGTACATACCTGTTTCATTTTTTGAGATTTGTTTAATAAAGTTAACTAGAAAATTGTGGTAAGCTTGTGCGACAAAGATCATGCTGCATATGGAGTGTCCACCGTCCGGAAAATATAGATATATTTTAAGATTTGGTATAAGGTACTGACAATTGGTGTGAAGTATGTTAATAGTAAATGTTGCATTTAGAAAGTCGTTTCGAATGATATATGTATCATTACTACAGGAGGGATTTATTAACTTGAAAACACCTATCGATAAAATAATCTTATATAAGCTCTAGCTTCTGAAATACTAACAATTCGCCGAAGTTTTTTTAATATGAAATGTTGCATTTAAAAACGTCTTTTGAATGATGTATAACTCATTACTAGAGATGGGATTTATTTAATTGAAAACATATATTAATAATTATAATTTTAAATAAGCTCTAGCTTCTAAACTACTAACAATTTGTCGGAAATATGTTAACACGAAATGTTTCATTTGGAAAGGTTTTTCAAATAATATATAATTTGTTACTAAAGAAGTAATGGATTAGCTTGACAGAACCTACCGATAATATATTCTTAGAAAAGCTCTAGCTTTTAAAGTACTTACAATTTGTCGGAGTTATGCTAATACAACCTTGCGCTTAAAAAGATCTTTTGATTGAAATATGGCTCATAACTTCAAGTGAGATGTTATTCCTTAACACAATGTAAAGTACCAATAATATGCCTTAGGTCAGTTATGTCTTCCAAAATACTAAGAATCGGTAAGTGGTATGTTAAGACGGAATATAGCCGTCATATCGACATGTTTCGGATGATGGACACTCCAAACGCAGCATGATCTTTATCGGACAAGTTGACCACAATTTTCTAGTTAACTTTATTAAACAAATCTCAGAAAATGAAACGTGTATGTACGAAGAGTCGTAGTGACGTCATACCGACATTTTCAGGATGGTGGACACTCCAAACGCAGCACGATCTTTATCGGACAAGTTGACCACCATTCTCTAGTTAACTTTATTAAACGAATCTCAAAAAATGAAACGTGTATGTACGAAGACCCATAGTCACGTCATATCGACAATTTCAGGAGTCAAGCATTAAAAAACGCAGCGTCACCAAAATTTGCGCATTCGAAAAGTTTGTCGGACTCATCGTAAGGAAGGCACTCACAAAGTCTTAAATGTATATGTATCAAAAAAAATTTGTTCGCCGGCCTGGGGACTATACCCTTTATTATGCACACACACCGTAAGAAAAACTCACCTCAAAAACTCCAGGAGTATGCTCATCATCAAGGCTCTTCCTCATGGTATACTTCATAGCATCGCTCCAGGCATCCGTGCTGACCAGGGTCAGATGAATCGCGAACCGTGACGCGTTATAGTCGCGGGAAGTCGTGAGGTTCACCAGGCTGACGTCTATGAGGGTTGAGTTCGCTGTGTGGATGAGATGGGGAAGTTCCACTGCGTAGTCTTTGTAGGGGAGCAAGTCTAGCTGTTGGTTGAGAAAAGTACTGCTTAATATCGTTGCAATAAGTCTAATGTTTTTTCTTATTTGAGATTATAAGGCCTCAATGACAGTAGATAAAAAATAGGAAAACAGTCAGTGGATGTCCAGAGGAATCGCACTTTAGCATAGCACCATACTTTGTCTGGTGCAATGCAAATAATAGATCAAATAATAGGAGTAGGTTTGTTGCAATGGCGTCCACGGCCGATTTTCGGCCTCGGCGGCTGTTCTCATGTAAGAAGACCAGCTAGTTGTGCACAAGTATTTGCGCAGACACAGGTACACTCTCATAGCCCAATGGAATGGCAATTCGACACGACCTGAGAGAGATCAGGTGCAGAACCAACATTTACGTGCTTTCCGATCCACGGGTATGCCAATTATTGACTTCCAGACTCCGGCTGCTATGTGAAAACTAAAAACAAGTGTCCTCACTAGGGTGTCTCCACTACGTCACGGGGGGGACACTTATAACAAAGTACTGATCTGCACCTACCTTCATATCAACAGTGCCCTTCTGCCGGGTGTCGGGGAAGTATCCTCGCATGTGCACCATGACCTCGTTACCAGTGAGGACGGTGTCTCCTCGCTTCCACACCACGTCACGGAGGGGGACTGAGCTACACCTACCTTCATGTCAACAGTGCCCTTCTGCCGGGCGTCGGGGAAGTATCCTCGCATGTGCACCATGACCTCGTCACCAGTGAGGACGGTGTCTCCTCGCTTCCACACCACGTCACGGAGGGGAACTGGCCGCTGTGGGCATTTGTTGTCTATTTGACCGGTGCTGTTTATGTCATTGTATTCTTGCAGCTGAAAGGGAGAAATAGGTTTAGAACGTTAATTATATGTTGTCTAATACAGTGGCGGCGTAGCATCAGATGGCACCCGGGGCGGACTACCTATTGCCCCCCCAAAAAAAAACTACAAAATATAAAAAAAAAAATGTAAATTAAAGTACTTAAAAATCGTGTAGATATCATTAATGATGCTTATTGCTAGGTTTACCATAAAGAAACCGGAGACAGATCACTGCAAACTTATAAAGCGCTAGCGATGCGAGTCCCTAATTTTTGAGTTTTGGGACACAAAACTCATTAACAGAAAGCTGCATTAACAGTCAATGTATCACGTGCATACAAGTTACCACCACTCCATCATAAAAGACGATGTTATTAAAATTAAAAACAATGCAAACATGTGTGGAAAAGCCGCGAGCGCAGCGGAACACAAAGGTACCTACCCAAACAAGTGTGAAAAAAACCTCTGTAAAGAGAAGAAGCCGCGAGTGTAGCGAGCACGAAATTGTTGATTTTTGGGACGCAAAGATGCCTAAAGAAACTAGCCAATGTCAAGTGAAAGGCGCGAGCGCAGCGAGCGCGAAATTTTTGAGTCTTCGAACACAAAAATACTCAAACAAGTTTGAAAAAAACCAGTGGAAAGTCAAAAACTGAATTTTTTGAGTTTTGGGACACACAAGTTCTCCACCTCCTAAACAGCTTAGAAATCGCCAGCGTAGAGCGTCAGTTGTTTTTGCATAGCGTGCAGTGACTGGTAGTGAACCTAGGCTTTGCAGATTAGAATGGCACCCTCAGTGACTTGTCCCTTCTGCCCGCGCCATCCTGGTCGTGCATATATGTGCCGACCGAAATGGCATCCGGGACGGACCGCCCCTCAGCCCCCCCCCCTCCCCTTTACGCCGCTACTGGTCTACTACTACTACTGGTGGCTCTTTGGTTTGGAATGATGATTTTTCCATGAATGGCCGGATGGTCGGATGCTTTTTGGAAGATTTAATTGGAAAATAAAGCGTAATTTTATAATTCACTGTAATAATGCACCTAAAAATATTTTTTTATGCTTTTGTTGAACTCCGAGAGTTCTTAAACTTTATTTCTTCCCCAATTATTAAGTATTAGATTTTTTTATATACTTGTACAATGCATCATACATCGTACATTCTACACAAACAATGAGTCGAGTGCATTATGTTGTTATTATCATATTTTGCCGAATACGTAATTTCCTGAGTATTTGGCAAACGTTGCATTACGCTGGTTCTAAACAACTGAGCTAATAAGAATCAGTTATCAGTTTACATTATTTACATCCGGCCAATAGTAAGAGTTGATATTGGATGTACTGTAAAGTACGTAGCATTCAATATTTGCGTATATTTTTCTTAAGATGTTAACTAATGTATCGGTTAAATAAATACGGTTCGCACAGTTAAGTTAAACCTCATTAACTGGCTATGTAAATATTTATTGATGACACATTGGACGACCTCGATGGCGCAATGGTCACCATGCCGGACAGCCGAACCTGAGGTCCCGGGTTCGATTCCCGGTTCGGTTGACATTTGTGTGATGAGCATGCTTGTTGGCCGTGGTCTGGGTGTTACAATATGTATTTATAAATATGTATATATGTAGCTATACGTAGTTTATCAGTTGTGTTAGCACCCATAACACAAGTTAATTAATAACTTACCATGGGGCTAACCGACCGTGTGTGAAAACGTGTCCAGGCATTATTTATTTATATAAAAAAAAATCCTTTTGTTCTAGGCATATGGAATACAGCTGTTGTAATTGTCATAGGATCATCTAGCTAGAATCATGATTTCTGGACCATGAGTCGGAACACAAACCCTGGATTTTCAAAAAGGACCAAATCATTACAAAATACCTAGTAATTTGATTACTATCACTATCAACATATTGCATTTTAATGAAGTACTTTGCTCTGAAAGTTCATTTTTATAATTTTAATCCCTTTTCATATTATAATAGAGTTGTAATTCGCATGTGTTACCAAAGTCACGTGACACAGTGCCATCAAATCATTTTCAACCTTATCCCTATTAAAATGAAGTTGCTAATCGCATATGTTGAGCATAGTCACGGGACACTTTGCTATCTAAGTTTGTGCTAATATGGAATGGGGACACAACCTATGACTCATGTATCGGCAGTTAGACCAAATGTATGAACTTATCATTTTATTGAACTAGCAAATGTTAGGTATTAGTTAATTAAGCAGGAATAGGATGTAACTAATTCTGCAGGGCTTTGTAGTGCCCACTAGGATTTAAAAGCTTTTAGAAAAATTCTAAGTTGTTACCATTTTATTAGTTTTTTAACAGCCTTCAGTGGGCTTTGAGGAAATTCATTTGATCATCATCTGTCTAGCGTTTTCCAATGCTATGTTCGGGTCGGCTTCCAGTCTAACCAGATGCAGCAGAGTGTAACAGTGTTTTACATGAAGTGACTGCCTATCTAAATTCCACAAACCAGTTAACCGAATAAATGATTAATTAATGTAAATTAGGCTGAAAACTACCTATATTTAAAAATATAACTAATGATACCTATATTTGAAAATTAATATTGCAAGAGGATATCCCCACAAACGCCCACCATTAATCACTTCCTATTTTTCTGCTGGAACAAGAACTGACGAATGAAATTCCCAGCGTATCAATTTTGATACAGTACTCGCAAAACTCGATATTGTTTTTAACCGACTTCCTAAAAGTGAGGAAGTTGTCAATTCGGATGTTTTACTGAGCAACGATTTGTGCTAAGTTACGTGATGACAAAAAGTTTGGCGATAGCTTTATCTGACGTTATTTGGGAAGCAAATCAAAGCACTTCATTGTTCGATTGTACAAGGAAATTGGTATTTAAGGATCACTTAAAGAGGGGAAGAAATAATTGAATTAATTCAGTTAGGTATTATAATACAACATCCGAAATGCCGTCAATTATTTGTAAATAAACGAATGTTATTGTAAGCTATGTGGGTCGGTTTATTAAATACTTACGTCATGTTTGTATTTGGTATCAATAAGCTAGAATTTCAGAACAAACAGGGATGATATTATGATAATGGTACGATAAATATGGGTTATATAGGCCAATCTGGTAAATACTTTTGTTAGATTGGGACTATATTTGCATGGACTATAAACATATTAATTGGCTAGCTTCCGTCTGCCGGTTTCATGCGACGCAACCATTTCACGCACATGGATAAAAAGTTACCCATATGTTGTTCTAGCTGCCCAGTATCAGCGACGCGAGAGAACAACTTCCGACACCCGGATAAACAGTGATAGAGTAACAAACGTACAATAGCATATACAAACTTTCGCATTTATAATATTACTAAGTGAGATGTAAAATGTGGGCCTTTCGGTATCAGCTGCACAAATGACGTAATTCAGAACAGATGGCCACTGAGTAATGTACTTGAAATTTCCAATAACCAATTATATACATTAGAGTATTAAATGATGGATTCCAGTGGGTCATCTATTGATGAATAAATGTAACTAGCATTTATTTCGTTGTTATATTGTATTGTATGTATAAAATTATATGAGGAATTGAGCCAACAGACAGGTACTTTTGTACCTTGATTTACACAGGTACCTGCCTTCTAATATTAGGTAAATACCTAATAAAGGTAATAAGGTATTTACCTAATAAAGTTACGTTTTTTATTACCTTCAGGATATGAGGAAGATTGTTGTACATGGTCTGTCAATTTACATTTTTGGTTTTATTTACCTTGATACTATGATATACCTGTGATTGGACAAAAAAATATTGTTATATTGTTAAAAATTACCTTATCAATAGTCGCAGCAAAGCTGTAAACTGGTCTATCAGTAATCTTAAACTGGGTAGGCTCCTTGCCATCCCACGTGACTTCTACCGTAGAATTGAGCTTGGTGATAAGGTATATGATGGTGGGCATGCCTCGGGAGAAGTCCCATAGCTGGTGGACGGTGTCATGGCTGCCGACGGCTTTGACATAGACGAGGGTGACGTCACAGTTTTCGCAGCCAGGGTTTAGGCTTGATATTATCTGTAAATAAATAAATAATTTTATGTGACATTCTTTGCAGCACCAAAAATACTTTTATTGCTAACTTTACAACCTGTAATAGCAACTTTTAATATTTTGGAAAGCTATAAATAAAAAATCCTCTTCCTATTTTGGAAATAATTTTTGAGGTTTTTGAATGTTTTGCTAACTTGCAGAACTATTTATAGTCTTTATGAAATATAAAAAATTTACTATCAATCACTTTTTAACATTAAGTAACAAGGAGGATGTTCAAAAAAAAATCTTAGTCATTAGATACATTATAATATGTAGAAGCAAACAAAATTATTCTAGCAATTTAGGTTATATACATTTAGATAATGCTTAAGCCTGAACATTTAATTAATTAAATGTTTGTTCTGGTGGGAGGATATTAATTGACATACTCATGTGAACCAGGACAAGGCTAACTACAAAAGAAAATGTACAACCTTTTTTGTAAAAAACCTAACATAACCAGAAAGTAGTTTTTATTAATGTAAACTATAATTTGGTCAGTGGTTCATCTTAGGAGCGTTTATGAGGAAGTTATAATGATTGTTTAACAGTCGAATACCTAGTTGGTTGGTAAATATTTTGCAAAGTGGGTTAAGAATTTAAAAAATGACTAGGTACTTAACAAAACGTAAAAAGAGACTAACAAACAAAAAATGTTTTAGAGAATCTAATGATGACCCAATACGATCGACCTTCGCCTTCTAAACACAAAGAGATAAGAAAAAAGGGGTGTCTTGACAACAGCATTGAGCCATAGCTTTATTTTGCTTAAAAAAAAACTGTTATACAAAACCCACCTGTCTGTCTTGTCCACACGCAAATGATAGTAGAAATACAATAAATAAACTCCGTAAATGCATCCTTATCGAAACGGGAAAGAAATGTAATTTTTCACACACAATCAATTATGTTATTGTTAATATATCACCCACTTGGTCACTTTACAATAAACAAATGATAATGACATCGGCACGTGTACACGGTTCGACGTCGACAATTATTCCTTACACGATAAGAACTATCAATTCAATAATTTATTGCTTTCTCTTGAAATTTTTACCCGATCACCTCGCTCGCATTTGCGTCATGGTATAGTCCTGCAAAGTTTAATACAGTATTTTGGAATTTCGGTGGCGCTAGTTTCTACGTGATTTTATATGGAAGCCGAAACTTAGCTGTCAAAGACCGACTTCGCAATTTGGGCGGGTTATTCCCGTCAAAGAACTGTCTGTTTCCCTCTTTGACAGTTCCATTTCGTTTAGAAACATTTAAACTCATATTTAACAGAATCCCGGACATAACAAAAATCTTGTATAAGATTTTTGGCATGGCACGCAAGGAGTTCAAGGTGAAATATGTGAGTTTTGTTCAGTAAAAGTGACACTACCTTCTAAGCGAAAGCGGACTTGTTTTTTACGTTCACTCGCCAAAACGGCTGTTCCAAAACGGATGAAACACATTTATATGATTCCTTGAAAACAGAGGTAATTTACATTTATCAGGCTGTAGAGAGTAGGTTCCCCTCATATAGTAAGAATAGTTATTAAGGGCAGCATACATTTTTGTATAAATAAAACAACACATTTACAAGTATTTACAATATATATTTACAAATCAGTTTCACCGCCCGTATTAGCTTTCTTTCTCTCTTCGTCATCGCTTGGCGAGTGTTGCCTCTTGGCATTCTTCTTATCTTTGCTGTGCTTGTTTTGATTTTTGAGAGCTTTCGTCATTTTGTCTTCTCCAACACTGTAACAAAGAAACAAGTAAGTACATAATCTATATAAATAAAAATGATTTGTTGTTCGTTAGTCTGATTAAAACTCGAGAACGGTTGGGCCGATTGAGCTGATTTTGGTTTTAAAATGTTTGTCGTAGTTCAGGGTAGGTTTAAACGATACGAAGTTCGCGGGATCAGCTAGTAAAATTTTTTTTTTCGAATGTATTATAAAATCGATGTCAGCTTTTGGCGTTTATCTACGTAACAGAAGACGACATACCACTTTTGTAAATTACTACTTTTCTGTAACGGTCGTTGCCCATCTGTTTCATCTGTTGATTTGCTAACTAGAGATAGGAAGTTAGCATCACTTGTGTGTGGCTAATGTCAAAATTATATTTAGGCTTCCCGCCTACGAAAGACTTTTTGTAGGACAGATAATTGGGCCGATTTTTTTGGTGGATATTCTGACTGCATTTTTTAGGATACGTGCACTACTTTTTTTGGGACTGTTTCACTATTGTTATCACTGTGTTCTATTTTACTTCACAGCGGCCCTGGAGCCGGGCCCCCAGTGCGGCGCGGGGTTGTACTGGAAGCGCAGGCGGCCGTCGCGGCGGCTCACGGGGTTGGCGTCGCTGCGCTCACTCAGGTCTATCTGAGTTTTTATTTCTTGGGATAAAATGTGGCGAGCTACTGCGTCTGCTTCTAGTCTGGAAATAATGAGTTAGTAGTCATTTTAAGTATTTTAGTAATCTAAATGTTTAAATTTCTGTCTAAATTTTTTCCAACTTATTTTTAAGTTGGAAAAAATATAAAACACGATAAAAAATATCCCAACCAAAAACAAAAAGTGTTTATTCAAAGTAGGCTGAAAATTATCACTTTCTGAACGTCAGAATTACATGAGACAGCCCCCAAAAACACCCACCGTTCACCACTTCCTTCGTGTTTTTACTGGGAAAAAGTAGCGCAAAAAACTCTCCACACAAACTGAAAATACTGAAGGTTACGCCAGATATTTTATTCTTTTATATAGCCTGTTTCTACATACTCTTCCATTCAACCAATATATCATTCTAACCAATTGCACCATCCACATACATAACAATTATGCATAAAAACAGTATGTTTTCAATTAAAATAACATCGACACCTACTTGGCAGGTTTAGCGGGATGCGTCTTAGCCCACGTCCTGATGATGTCCCACACGAGCTGCGCGGGCGCCGCCGTCTTGATGGACATGCGCGACGCGTGCGAGTACGATACCTTGTAGCCTGCGTTTAGTATCGCTGATCTGGGGGAAGAGAAAGAAAAACTGTTAATTCACACAAAAAGGGCGTTTTCAAGTTAACATCAACAGGGAGACACACGACATCTTAATGGAAAGAAAAAAGAGCACTTTGCTAGAGCCTTTATGGATGTTTACTTGATATAAATATAACACTTGACGGTAAATGGAGGGCTCCGAATTGGTAAAATAAAATAAATGACAATAATTAAAATAAATTGTATATTTGAAAATTTGTAAACTTAAATAAAAATGCCAGAAACTTAAAAGACTTACATAACAATTTCAAAAACTAGCACATTCCGAGATCTTTATCATTTATCAGTTTGGCCTTAGTCTCACCTCATAACCAACATAGGCATAGTCTCCAAATGCACCCTTCCGAAAAGTTTATCCATGGTATAGTACAACGGTACATCCTGCAACTCTTCTCTCACCATAGACAACACCCCGGCTATACGCTTGGAGGTGCCGAAGAGATCCGGGTTATCTTCCACGTGGGTTAACACCCGGGACACGAAGATTTCGTCGTGGATTGGTGCTGACCACAGGGGGCCGCCTAGCTGTGGAGGATTGGGGGTATTTTAAAGGAATTCGATGACTGATACCTAGAATTGGTTTCTATTCTACGCAGTGACTTGCAGACTGTTACGAGATGACAAAAAGTTTGGAGAGAAAAATACGAAGTACATATTTTAAAACTGGAAAATACACACTCTCCCTAAACTTTTCGAAATATTCTTGTAATCTATTGCTGCTAAAACAAGTAAGACACGGCACATACCTACTGAATAATGCGTGTATTACGATAAGAGTATTTGAAAATTATAGTTTCCAGAAAAAAATACTGGTAGGTAAGCAATCAAAGTCTTGGTTTATTACACTTTTTCACGTTATTTATTTGGAAAGCATCCCCAAAAAAACACCCCTTTGTTCCCGCTTCTTAGGGAGATAGCTTATTTTAGTGTAATATACTTACATGATGCCTCTGATTACAATTAGCGCAGAACTCCCCGACAGGTGGCGCTGGGGGCAGGTAAGCCTTCGTCTGCGTCGGGTTGCGCTCCGTAGGGTTCGGCTTGAACCCTCCCAGCGCTTGCAGGGTTATGTTGTCGCAACCAGTGCATTGGTATGCCATTGACAGTTTGCTGAAAATATTTGGGATATATTTAAAACGTAATTAAAAAAATAATAAAAATATATGGCTTTTAAAACAATGAGCTCTATCTAATCTGTTGACACCAGAATGCAAGAATTACTAGTATACTGTGGAGAATAGTTATTATAGTAACAATAATAGGAAAAAAAAACGGACAAGTGCGAGTGTGACTCGCGCACGAAGGGTTCCGACTTCCGACCTTTATCTAAAAGCTAACATAAAACACATTTGTTATGTGAAAGCCGAGAACGAGGGATTCTATTTGATCTATGGGCACAGAAACCAAAAACCCTATTTAGGTATACAGGAAAGAAGTCAATATAAGTAAAACTATGTATGAATATTTCGAACTAACATATTGCATGTATTTCATCTCACCTAGTAGTTTTCTTACAATGAATAGCGCCAGTATATATCTTGACAAACACCCGTATATAGAAGTCGGCAGATATACTGAGCAGCGGCACTATGTAGCGGCTATAGCGATTCGCGTGCGATTCTATGCATTGCAGCATTATTCTTAAAGCCTGAAATTGGGAAATTGGACATTATTTGTATTACATTAACGTTGGATATTGATTGGAGAAGTTTCGTGCCATTAACTCATATTTTTTTTATATTGATATTAGAGAAAAGTAAATAATTACAGATTCAGTCAGTTTTGTATATTTTAGGAATGGTTTTTTCTTTCTTAAAATAATATACACATTTCATAACAAACCCCTGAGTTTTGAGGTGTACAGAATTATTCATATTTTCAGTTTGTAGAAGATTAGGGACTACAAACTGTTTTTTCAAACATATATAGTTTTTTTATAACAACACATAAACAGAAAATAAAATTAAGCCAAATAAAGTCAACCCAGCGTCACTTACCACTTCATGACAGCACTTAGTCTTCATACTAATAGCACCGTATTTACAGTAACAAGTTTCCGGAGAGTTCCCAGCCAGCACTGCCATGTCTGTTGCAGTTATGAGCAATAGGCCTCCATCCTGCACGCTTTGCACGGCGGAGTCTAGGAATACGGATGGACAGCCATATGGGTCTAGATCTATAGCTGCAAACCTCTTGGAGGGGTGTTTGTGTTTGTACATCACCATGCTGAAAATAATAAATAAAAAAATTTAAGGAAAAATATATGTAAAGTGGAGATAAATGAACCTCAAGGAGGTAAAATCGAACCTTTATTTAACTTAAGGTTTCAGTCAGTTATGTGCAATAGACGTGCAAAATATATAAAAAATACACAAAAATACAGTAATGTTTCTTTTAAAGAAAGTTTTATTTGGGCAAGTATTCTGTTGCTTGGATACTTATTATTACTGTCCTTCATGAATAATGTCCAAAACTATTTATTACTCATGTTAATAGTATGATATTGTCAAAATCTTACCAAGCATCATCATGGCTGGTCTCAATCAAGTTTTCCACCTGGTTATGTACCACATTAGCCTTAATAGTCTCCACAGCTTGCTCCGCCAGATCATTGGCAACAATCTTAGTAACATTCGGCACCTCCTTAGCGTACCGAATGCTTCGTAGACCTGTTGCCGATAAGGCTTCTAGTATTGATATGTCTATCTGAAATAGAATGTGATAAATTAGGATTGAATTGAATTATTTTATTGAGTATATCAGAATATTCATTTAATATTTAATTATGCTGCGAGGATGCTTATAATTACCTAATATTCAAAATAAGTAAATAATTATGGACAATTAAACTGAAGTCTATCGAGTTTTTGTAAACTGTGTCCCAAAACTAGGAATAAAAAGTACTACAGGCAGCAAAGGGCGAAATAAATGTATACACAGCCAGCATGGCAAACTCCACAGGTGTCCCAAAATCTTTGTTGTTATTTTAAAAATAAATAAATAGACAAACCTCGGCCTCTCCTTCGCCTCCCTCAACATCCTCCTTCGTCCCCAAAATTCTATTCTTCGCCCTCTTCTCAGCCTTTGCAATTTTCTCAGCTTTGAAATCACTGGTAAATATACTCAAGACAGCAATGCTTAAATCTCTATTGAATTCTTGCACTGGATTGTAAAATACCTTCTCAGTTTTGAGGCATATTTCAGCCTTTCCTTCTTTTATCGACTTCTGACTTGTAGAAGCATCCATTTTCATAATTTTCTGTAGTTTTAACTTATACCGTTAAAGGTAAGGTTATGTTTATGATTAAGGTTATATGAAAGAACATGAAAGTTATCTATGAAACTTGTAAGTATTATGGAGATACGAACCTGAGTAAAAATCGTAGCTATTCTACGATATCTCAGTACATTCATAAGGCTTGTAAACTCAATGTTTTCTAAACATTTGAAGCCATTTCATTATTTTCATTATTGGTAGGGACACGAAAAAAGTATCGATGCTTTGTGGTATCGAGTACATTCCAGTTCGATACCGATACTTTTGTACTCGATACTTTGCAGTCGATACTTTTACTCAATAAGTACTTTTTCCCAGGTATCGTATCGAATGAAGAATTTAATTTAACAGCGCTTTCTAGCTCACTCGTTGAAATGTTTTAAGACACTCTGTCTTAAAAAAAGAAACGACATTTGATTTCTGGAGCCACCATAAGAAGTTGGCACACACTAAAAAACAGAATAATAAAGCAAGTTCTTCATCACAGCCTGAAATGAAGGATGAATTAAGCAACTACTTATCGGCACAGGTTTCGCCACTTTCAGTAGATCCCTTAAAACAATGGGAAGATATAAAAGTAGTTTTCCCAAAATTATATTAATTGGCACGAGAATGAATATATATCAATCACTGCGACGTCAGTACCTTCAGAACGATTATTTTCTAAAGCAGGAAGTACCATCACAAAAATTCGAAACCGCTTATCTCCAAAAAGGCTCAACAAACTTCTATTTTTAAGTGACTCTACGGAGGAGGAATGGGAACTTTAATCTACTACGCGGGTGAAACCGTGGGACACTGCTAGTTTTTAGTATACCTCAACTTAATATTGTTTCCTTTTGCTACATTTTCGATTTGTTTCATTCATTCTATTTTCCATTTTTCTATTATTCTATTAAATTTGTGTAGGTACCAATACCATTTGTTTTTTATGTCCTGCTGAACTGAAGTAAAACTGACATTATTTACTAACTGATATTGACCTAGCAAATTTTGATCTAAAAAGTACTCGATACCTTGAAGTATCGATACTTTTATTTCGATACTTTAATGAGTACGATACTTTGTTATCGATTCTACTCATGAGTACGGTATCGATACTTTTGCTTCGATACCGTGTCCCTAATTATTGGTTAGGAAATGTCACCAGAGTTATCAGTGGCCAATGCAGTACAGCGCCATCCTTTGTTTATTTTAGGAACTACAACTTGCTATGTATATACCTATAGCTAGCAAAACCATTATATAGCTCTGTTGCACAAAAATCTTACCTAAATCTGAATTCATCTACCGTTTCGTCTGAACTGATGTTTATGATAGTACAGAAAAATATTAATTATCAGTACAGAGAAACGGTAGATGAACACAGTATAAAAGTTCTAAGGGAATAAAAAATAAAACAATCATTATTATGATTTGATAATGTGTCTTTTATTATAATAAGTAATAGCCCGTTCTTTAATGCTATCATCTTCATCTTTTTCTGTCCTGGTGCCATTTAATAACAAATTTACATCCCGGCACCAGTTATTTATAAAAAATCTTGAAGAAAAGTCAAATAAAAAATCTGTCAACTCGCTTTTGTGGTCTGGGCAAGTCAAAAAACTAAAATCTATGACTGTGTACAAAATTGTCTTTATATAATTTTTTATGCGAGGCATATCACTTTTTCTTTTTAAAATATAAGTGACTACGTCTTGGATTGCAGAGAATAGTTTTGTTGTGTTTTCGGAAGGGTAGGCGAGTGATTTAAACGAAGAGTACTCTCTTATTTTTATATATTCATTTATTTCTTGTTCTTCTTCTTCATTACAATATAAAATTGCTTTACAATTTTTGCAATTTTTAAATACATTTTTTTTTGCCTGTTTTATTACATAGCCGGTTACGTAGCTGAGTTGGCTTATAATTTTTGGATTACTTTTTTTTTCATTAAAATCTATAATTTCGCAATTAATATCATCGATATCTATTTCATTTATTTCTGTGAGTTCATTAATATCCTCCTTTTTTAATAAGTAGTCCATTGATTGAAAAATTTTACAGTCATCTTCTTCACAATTTGACCCTACAGAATGACTACTTGATAAATTATTTATTAATAAGCTTGCAAAAGCTGACTCAAAGCCAGATGGGGTTGGTGATATATTTCTGTATCCATGAGACCGTATACAGCCAAAAAAATTCTCTAATGGATCTTGATTTAAGTGTCTCATCCAGAATGATTTTATATTATATTCATTGAATGCCTTATTTTTTAAAACTTCAATATTTTCCAGCGTACGTAACCAGTTTGTAATTGATGGCACACTACCTTCCCTTCCTCCTCTACCAATAAACTTCATAGATTTTAAAACTTTTTTTGCCCTCGCCCATACCTTACTGTGATCAGATTTTGGGGTGACTGATTTTAACAGCACTTTACCGCTTCTTTTTTTTGAATTTTCAAAACTGCCATTCATAGAGTCGAAAAGTTGATCGAAAAACATCAATACGTCTGCGGTATCTTTGCACTCCGAAGGAAGTATTCTTTTATCTGAAAAGTAGAAATAAAATTAATTTAATTTAAATGATCCCTAAGAAACTTTGTATTGCATATTACTAGTGATCAGGTAATTGGTGCTTTATGAAACTTCGAAATCATGTTTGGTATAATGACTACTAGCTGTCCGCCCGCGATTTCACCAGCGTCGTGAGGGAACTGATAAAAACTATCATTATGTTATTCCTCGGATTTAAATCTATGTCTATACAAATTTTAATCTCAATTGGATCACTAATTTTTGAGTTTACTCAACACACAAAAATACAAATCTTTCCTTATTATATTAGAAACCTCATTTGGAACCTCGATTGGGATTAAACTTGGCAGTAATATAGCCTTCATCGGAAAAACATATAGTAGTTCCCTCAAGAAGCTGGTGAAACCGCTGACGAAAGCTAGTTTTCTATAAACAAACACATTATCAAGTTTTAGTAAATACTTTAGGCTCAGGAAAGTGTATAATTACCACTTATCTGTACAAATTTTATTATAGGTATCGGGACAGATCTTGAACGCTCGGCGTAGAGTGGGGGCGCTTTTCGCATTGTAAACTCAGTATAACCCAAAATTTCGCATGTGCGCAGCTGAAGGTCAGCATTCAAGACCCGTGCCAGTACTTTGCGTGTATTACTACTCACCTGCTAGGTATCCCATACTGGTAGCGACTGTTTGACTAAATATTTGAGTTGCCATCTTAACCTTCATCTTGGGGATTTTCTTTGGATCAATGTGGGCTTCTGTAAGATTTTTAATTAATCGTATACCTTTATAAGAAGGATTTTCCTCATGAAGTTTAATTAGGTGGTCCCACTTCGCAATTTTAACTTCATCTTCTATAATGCACTTCAAATTCTTGGTAATTAAATTATTCCTAATCCCTTTTATTAAGTGGGGGGTGTCAAAAATAGGTATTATTTCCTTGCCATTGACTTCAAATATTTGATGCTTAAAATTTAGATTTTTTCTTATATAATCAACTCTTCTTTCTTCTATCAATTCGTTTATAGCGCTAACATTTGTAGTCCCTTGGTCACAGACCGTTGCAAGCACATAAAACCCACACTGTTGCAATTCGGAAATAATATTTTTTATTAAAAGTTTCAAATCTCCTTTGGAAGTTGTTCCTTTGCAAAATGTGTAAGCCAATGGTTGTTTGTAATTATTTACAAACCCTCTTAACATAAAAACAAGTGCATGATCCGCTATGTTCCTGTTTGTTTGTTTTCCATTATTAATAAATCCCGTAATGGCATCTCGTTTTCTATTATAGTCATAATGGGGTGTAATAGATATTTCATCGAACAGAAGAATGCATAACTTTTCATTTTCTGTCATTTTTTGGGCTCTTTTCTTCAACTGGTTAAATATCCTTTTGTTGATTCCTGGTCTTAGACCAGCACAGGAAATCAGACGACTCAGAGTGATAGGAGATGGTAAAATAAATATTTTACTGAGCCATCTATATGCTTTTGGGCCCTGTTTGTACAAACTGAGAGCCATGATTTTTTCGTCCTTTGTGAACCTTCTTCCCATTTTTCCTTTTGAAATTTCGCGAAATTGCATGACTGTAAACAAGGCTGCCAAAGTCGAAAATTTTTGTAAGCACTTCTGAAAAGTGGTATTTTCAGAAAGTCTTAAGGCTCTTTTCAGTCGTGTGGCGTAACTTTCTTTCTTTTGTTGTAACTTCTTGATTGTTTTTTGCAGATTCGCTAAGTTTGGTACTGAAAAAAAAAAACCTGTTAAAAGGTAGGTCAATTATCTCTTTCATAGAAATTGAAAACTTAACTTATTCAAGTGCGACTTTGACATAATGAGATTTTCAATTAATTATTTTGGAGGAAAATCTACTTCAGCCCAATCTTCCTCTCTATGTGACCAAAAACTCTATTCTCTATTTTTGAAATTCTTACTGCAATATACAGTGTAGCGATAATGTTATCAGTATCACATAAAATAGTACACAGTTAACTATTGATCTAATAATTGTATTAAATAAATAAACAATTTCCCTAGTGATAACCTTATCGCCACATAGTATACTAATACAATCTATGAAATAAATATTTACCATTTTTTGTCATTGCAGCTGCTTGTTTTAGGGAAATATGTTTTACTCCTGAAGTCTTTACAGGTTTGCCTAAATCTGAAAAATTAAATTAATGCATTTATGTATAAACATAATAAAATATATATATATACACTGCTGAAGAACCAGCAGGTATGGTATACATTACCTAGGCAAAGTATTTAATGGACAATCAAATTTGCAATTTTTCATACATTGTTTAACCCTAAACACCCCAAGTATTCTATAAATTGCCTAGGTATTGTATAGAATACTTGAATAATACACATTGATGGTAGAAAATAAATATATCTACCATACCTATCAACTGATTTTAATCCAAACTAATATAATAAATGCGAAAGTAACTCTGTCTGTCTGTTACGCTTTCCCGCTTAATCCTCGCAACCGATTTTGATGAAATTTGGTACAGACAATCTTTAGACCCCGAGACAGAACATAGGCTACTTTTTATTTCGAAAAAAAGGGATGAAGGGGTTGAAATAGAGGTTGAAAGTTTGTATGGGATTTCTTAATTTTAAAAGATAAAACCATGAAACTTTATATTTAAGCACTTGATAAGAAATCATTAAACATTTTTTCTAGCATTTTTGAAATTTCGACCAGCTGGGGGGTGAAATAAGGGTTGAAAGTTAGTACACAAGTTCATCAAATATCACGTCATAAGAAACAAAAAATCGTTTGTTCATTTTGAAAGTTATTTTTTTTACCAGTGTGGGGGTGAAATAGGGGTTAAATCCCTACTTCCCTACTAATATTATAAATGCGAAAGTAACTCTGTCTGTCTGTCTGTCTGTTACGCTTTCACGTCTAAACCACTGAACGGAATTAAATAAAATTTGGTACAGAGATAGAGTTGACATTGAGAAAGAACGTAGGATAGTTTTTATCCCGGACTTTTGGAGAGTTCTCTTGGAAACGCGATATAACCGAACTGGACGCGGGCGAAGCCGCGGTCGGAAGCTAGTTAAAACTATAAGTGTTTTAAGAAATTTACCTGCTTCTGCTAGCTTCTCAAGTTCACTGGTCTTGATAGATATTGGTTCACCAGAATGAAGTGGACCTGCCAAAATAAGTTAACCAGTTCTGAAGAAAAAATCACAAATAATTTACAAAATATTTTTTATACCAATGTTAAGTCAAGTGCAACAATCATATATTAACTCTATCAAATAAAAAAACTTACTACTTTAAAAATAAAGTTGATGTGACAATTAAACTTTTTCACTTTACTGAATAACACTAACATGCTTTCAAGATTACCTCAGTAACAAAATTATGGCTTACCTGCTGTGGATGTTGAAGGTTGAGCAAATATTGGATTGTAACTGGTCACATTGGTAACATCTGATAATGGTCTTTTACAAGGTATGCCTGTAAATGAAATACATATACTTTTAGAAACTTTTGATAAAGCACTTATTCTTTTTTTTTTAATAAATTGTGCCTGTTTTTAATCTTTGACGAAGGAAGGTTATTTAACTTTAAAAATTCTCTCGAAAACAACTTCCTTTTGCATGTAGTGTCAGTCACATTTATATTTTACTAAATAAATGATATTTCAAAATATCCTTGGTTGGCATTTTTTCTCTATAGAATAATTGTTGAAACTGCTACAAAGCCATGTTTAAATTGAAACTAAAAACATAGTACTAATTGTAATAATTACGCAAAACAAAATGTAAATCGTGTCAAATGTGGAGTCGGTCACATATTTAATTGCCAACTTTTTACTGCAGTAAAATTTCTCATTCCCAAATAAATAGAAAGTGTTTTGAGCAGTAATGCTTATTCAAATTACGTTCACAGGCATAGCGCTAGTCTACATCTACACTAATATTGTAAAGAGGATAACTTTGTTTGTTTGTTTGTAATGGATAAACTCAAACACTACTGGAAAATTTTTAAAAATTCTGTCACCATTAAATATTTATATTATCTGGGAGTGACATAGGCTATATTTTATCCAGGTATGGGGAGAAGTTCCCCCGGGACACGGGTGAAGCTGCAGAAAACAGCTACGTACAGTCCACCCACGGTTTCACCTACATCCCAAGGGAACTACTTCTCATATTCAAATAAAAACTATCCTATGCATGACAGTATTTATCCAGCAACAACTTGTCTCACTTGTTTCCCAAGTAGATACACCAGTAGTTTTTGAGTTAAATCTTTCCTGTTAATATTATACTAGCTGTCTGCCTGCGGTTTCACCCGCATCCTGAAAAATCCTGGGTGTCAATCCAAGTCTTTCACCGGGTTTTAATCTATGTCCATACCAAATTTTATTTCAATCGGTTTAGTAGTTTAGAAGCCTATTCAATACAAACAATCAAGTCTTTCCTCTTTATAATATTAGTATAGTATAGATAGTTACCTATATAGTAATAGTATAGATAAAAATCTATAGTTGTACTCAGGCAAAAACACATTTCAAGTACCTTTTAAATGCAAAGTAGGAACTGCATTAGCACTTAATCTTGAACTTCTTGTATGGTATTTACTTTCGAAGTGCTTGTGGCATATTTTTCTGTTTTTGAATACAAATTGGTTATCCAAAACCAGAATATCTCCCCCAATTGAGTAGACCCAAGATCTAAATCTGTCCTCTTCCTTATCGGGGTTGGGAAATGAATGCAAAATAACATTGCAATCATCACCTGTAAATGAAGACATATTATTATTGTTCTACGGTATCTCCTATAATACTGTACTGTATATACTTATAATGGGAAAGTCCACATTAAAATAGTATATTTAAAACTTACTGCGAGTTGTAGTGCAATAACGAACACAACATCTGAACGGAGATCCCATATCGTCAAATCCAAATCGTAAAGAGAAAACTCGGAGTCCAAAGTAGTGCGCACAGGTGTAAAATTAAAGCGGAGATTTCGGTGTCCTTTGGAAAGCAAACGTTGTCGGAAAAGCCACAAATATACGGAAAAACAGGAGAACGCACCACACAACACAATCAACAACTTTTAAAGGGTACCGGTAGGGACACGAAAAAAGTATCGATGCTTTGTGGTATCGAGTACATTCCAGTTCGATACCGATACTTTTGTACTCGATACTTTGCAGTCGATACTTTTACTCAATAAGTACTTTTTCCCAGGTATCGTATCGAATGAAGAATTTAATTTAACAGCGCTTTCTAGCTCACTCGTTGAAATTTTTTAAGACACTCTGTCTTAAAAAAAGAAACGACATTTGATTTCTGGAGCCACCATAAGAAGTTGGCACACACTAAAAAACAGAATAATAAAGCAAGTTCTTCATCACAGCCTGAAATGAAGGATGAATTAAGCTACTACTTATCAGCACAGGTTTCGCCACTTTCAGTAGATCCCTTAAAACAATGGGAAGATATGAAAGTAGTTTTCCCAAAATTATATTAATTGGCACGAGAATGAATATATATCAATCACTGCGACGTCAGTACCTTCAGAACGATTATTTTCTAAAGCAGGAAGTACCATCACAAAAATTCGAAACCGCTTATCTCCAAAAAGGCTCAACAAACTTCTATTTTTAAGTGACTCTACGGAGGAGGAATGGGAACTTTAATCTACTACGCGGGTGAAACCGTGGGACACTGCTAGTTTTTAGTATACCTCACCTTAATATTGTTTCCTTTTGCTACATTTTCGATTTGTTTCATTCATTCTATTTTCCATTTTTCTATTATTCTATTAAATTTGTGTAGGTACAAATACCATTTGTTTTTATGTCCTGCTGAACTGAAGTAAAACTGACATTATTTACTAACTGATATTGACCTAGCAAATTTTGATCTAAAAAGTACTCGATACCTTGAAGTATCGATACTTTTATTTCGATACTTTAATGAGTACGATACTTTGTTATCGATTCTACTCATGAGTACGGTATCGATACTTTTGCTTCGATACCGTGTCCCTAGGTACCGGCCGGACGCCATGACATATATGCGTTCCATTACACACAAAAATTTACAAAACCACTTGGAAAAAACCAAAGCGATTTTCTACCTTAATAAATATCAAGTAACAACAAGTAAGTGTAGATCACATGTGTAGACATATTTTGTTTATGATTTAGATGCTTTGAAGTTTGCATTCCTCTTTTTTTTCTGAAGAAAAAGCTTATTTCAAAGTTAGAGACGTAAGTATTTTGCGTATAAAGAACTGACAAACAGTCGATAGCAACACCACATTATAATGTTGCTAACGAAAAAAAATATACAAAATTGAACAAAGCGCCACCTCTCGTTAATTTTCAAAACTAAATATCTTAACCAGCCTCCGTACATAGTTTTTCTATACGAACTGTTACGACCGATGTACTCTGTGGTCACCACAAAACCACTAGTGGTGTTCAAAGTTGCTATGTGGCAATAACTTGCTATATGCGAAATACTATAAATTTTTATCATGCTATTTTACTTGCTATATTTATAGCATGCTATTTTATGCGTAGGTTCACTAAGTCGGTGCGAATAAAGCAAGCGCAGTGACTGTTTGCTGTAGTTGCTTGCTAAGTTGTTATACAAGAAATTAAGAATATTACATCGCGTTTATGAATTCTTACGATAAAATGGAATAGTAAAAAACCAATGAACTTTCCTTCATACTTTTCAGTAGTTTTCAGGCTTAGGACTGTCTTTAATTGATTTTACGCTATAAATTAATAATTTGTAAATATAAATTTCGGGCGTAAGTGTTTTTATGAAATAAACTAGGTATGTTATGAACAGCAATTATAGGCGTATTTAAAAGTTCATTGATTGTATGCACAAAAATCAACTATTTAGCGCGAGCGACCGATAGCAAACGTAAAGCATGCGACGACTGGCCGCCTCGCCCACCGCCGCGCCGTGTCTGCTACTCTGCTAGTCTATGCTATTGTGCTATTGCTGCGATTGCGATTCATGCATGATTTGAGTTGTGACGCGCGACGGACAGAGACAGCACGCGTGTGATATTTTATTAGCAAGTTAGCAACTTAGCAAGTAGCAACAACTGTGAGCCACGATAGCATTTGCTATATGCTATGTAAAAAAAGCACGGTGCTCTATTTTGCTATATGATATATTATCCACCACTAAAAACCACAATCAACGTCATAATTATGTCAAATAGCAGACAATGTTTTCTTGGTTTCGTTTCTAAACGAATCATCATCTACCTATTTCCTTGGTGTCTTTTTCATTTCCAAGTTAAATGAATTCTCATTTTAAATCTTTTGGTTGTCTCAAATCTGCTGCAGTTCCTTCCTTGGCTGCTTCGTTATCAGGTCTTTTTGGTCTACTGGTGGTCTACCGTTGTCGTCTATCCCCACTCTAGCCTCATAAATAAGAGCAGCTCTAAAATGTCATTAGAAAATTTTGACAGTTCATAATCTCGCGAATCTTGCTTGAAGAATCTGGAAAAATAACCTTCTTTTTTGCCGAATTACTGTATGTTAAATGGAACAGGGCATATAAAACACTAATATCGGTTACAGGAGAATAAAAATGCATACTGCAAGTAGTTTGTTGCGGAACGGTTTCCTCAGCCCGCAGTTGAAGTCGTCTGTGGTTCGCAATGTTACAAAAGTTGCATCACACAGTAAACCGGTGCAAAGGTTGTGTTATTCTGGGGTAGCTGGTGCTAGGGGTGCGCGGATATGTAGTTATAGTGGCAGCTACTTGGTGCCTAGCAAGCAGATAGGTTTCGGGAGGTATTTCTCGACGAATAAGAATGATCCTCCTGAGGAGGAACCGGAGGTTAAGGACGAGACTCCGCTGTTCAGCAGCCAGCTGCCGGCGACGGTGGCCGTGCCCGAGGTGTGGCCACAGGTCCCCGTCATCGCTATCAACAGAAATCCCGTCTTCCCGCGGTTTATCAAGCTTATTGAGGTGAGTTCTTCTATTCTTCCAGTTGTAGCGTTTCTAGGGTAGCTTACAATCATTTAGTGTAGTGATCCTATATTGCTGTAGATGTCTTTCGTTTTGGCAGTACATAAGCAGCCATCCGTTTTGAAACCTGGTTATGAGTGATTGCTCTTTTTATGACTTGATAGTATAGCAATAAAATATAATGGTATAGAATAATAAGACTTTTTATTATATGCTTTGTATGATTCACTAAATTACCTTATTTGTATAAGCTTAAAAAATCACTGATGTTCATTTATCATAAAATATTCAAAATTATTACCATAATATCTGATTTTTGTTTCCTAAATAATAAGGTACATTTTATACCATAAAGTAACAACTCATTTTCAGATATCAAACCCAGCTTTAATAGATTTAATAAGACGCAAAGTGAAACTGAACCAGCCGTACATAGGCATATTCCTACGTAAGAAGGAAGATGAGAAGTCCGATGTTGTGTCGAACTTGGATGACTTGCACCAAGTGGGGGTGTTCGCTCAGATCCATGAAATGCAGGATATGGACTATAAACTAAGGCTTGTCGTAATGGCACATAGGAGAATAAAGATTACAGGACAGTTTATCGAAGATGAAATTGAAAGCGGACCTGCTGGTAAGTTTTTGGATTTTTGAAGGGTTTTGGGTATATGCTAGTTGAAAGTTCTATCAGTTAAGGTGGTTATTAAGCATATACTTTTATGGTGACTTCGAAGCCCACCCCAGTATAGTTGGGAAAAAGGCTCGGAGCCTTTTATAAATATATATTACACACTTAGTATGTATATACTTAGTTAAGGTTACACACCGATTGACGTCACATGTTAGTGTTGGCCATCGCTGAAAACCAGCGCCGCAACTCTGTCTCGCATAGGGTCGCTGCATATGCTGAGCGAGGGCCATTTCGCGTGATTGTGATGTATATTTTCCTTTTTCCATTCTCTTCTTTTTTTCGTTTTCATTCCTGTTTTGTTTTGTTTTATTTTTGTGAACTTTTATATATATTCGTTTTTGTGTGTGTCATGAACGCGAATAAACGTTTTGATTTGATTTGATTTAGGATGGATGACTTTCATGGTGACTTGTTCCATTTCATTATAAAGATTATCTTGTCAGCTATCAAATTGCTGATTTTACCAAAGGACAGCAATTTCAAAGCTGATTATAGTGAAATGGTGCAACTCATCCTTAAGGTGCAAATATTTCAGCAAATATCTTTTATCATTTGAAAGATAATGGAATGATGTACACCTTAATTGAGCAGAACTTTATTTCACCATGCCACATTTCTGTCCTGAAAATAAATACTATACAGGGTGGCCCATCCATATAAATTAGAAACCTGCTTAGAAACCCATTATTTTTTTTTTAAGCCCTTTACATTTTTGGCTACTGAACTCCAACAGTAATTTTGAACTTCAGATAAAATTTTATGTAAGTTCTAGAATGTTTAGCCAAACTGCTTTTTTCAGGTGTTAGCTATTATCATGATGATTAATTACAAAAAAAAAACGTTAGGAAAAAAAGGTAAAATAGAAAAAACAATGTTGAAATGAAAATTACGGAAAAAAAAATTAAAACAATTCTAGCTCCTAAACTACAAAAAATCGCTGAACATACATGGGGGTGATTCGGATACCCCATAGCATAGGGCTTCTAAATTTTTCTTTTGGACGCCTATGGATGGGCCACCCTGTATAATTACCTAGTTATTTATTCTAAAAAGACGAGTTTCCAAATTACATCACCCACACACATCCAACTTCATTTCTGAAATGCCTGTATCATTTCAGAAATGAAGTTGAAGTTTCCACTATTTAACATGGAGCTTAACGTTACCCGTGAAGAGTCTGATGCGGAGAGACGCCGTCGCAAGTACCGGAACACGAGGAAGCAGACCAGCAAGGAACCGGAGACTGGAGATGCCACTGCCACTGCCTCTGCCTCTGCTACTCCCAAAGACTCGAAGAAACCCGCTGCGGACCAAGTGATGATGGTGAAAGTGGAGAATATGGTGCACGAGAAGTTTCAGCAGACGGAAGAGGTTAAGGCTTTGACGCAGGAAGTTATTAAGACCATCAGGGATATTATCAATTTGAATCCTTTGTACAGGTCAGTTTTCTAACTCCATATACATACTATTTTGCAGCGCAGTTGCAAATTACTCACTCAGTTGCTACATGTGACAAGACCATGCTTAAACAACTGACATCTGCTGGTTCGAATGTCCAAATACGCGCCAAAATCCGCTAGTCTGTAAGCACTCGCATTTATACTTTTATTCCATTTAGCATTGAATTATAATAACTGATTCCAATAAGTTTCTATGTATTATTAATACCAGATTATTATTTGAATGTACTTGAACGGCAAAGGTAGCCTCGCATGCCGAGGCCGGCGCTATTTCGTGCAAAGGTCTCCAGTTTCAATAATTGTATATGCATGATGCATAATTACGTGCATTTCACAGTAGAAAGTTGCAGTTTTAAATCATATTTGAAAGATCACAGACAGCCTCATTCAGCTTCATGCCTAAATTCAGCATAGAAAAAAAACTATTTTCAAAAGTTTCAATCTGTTGTCCAATGTTTTTAAATGACTTCAAAAAAAGGAAGAGGTTATCAAATGTTTTTTTTTTTCCATTACACCCATTGATTGAATGTTTGGCTTTTAAAGTCACGTTTCTAGAATGTTCTATCCCATATTCCAGGGAGTCTTTGCATCACATGCTGGCACAAGGACAGCGCGTGGTGGACAACCCGGTGTACCTGTCGGACCTGGGCGCTGCGCTGACGGGCGCCGAGCCTGCTGAGCTGCAGGCCGTGCTGGAGGAGATGGATGTGAGTATACATACTGTCCACTCTGCGTGGTGGACAACCCTTTCGGACCTAGGCAAAAGGTCCATCAATAGACTGGTCAACAATTTTCGTATCATAATGTATGTACTTTACTGGTATGAAATAGTAATAAAACAAATGCACATAGCATTTTTAACATTGCCAATAGTTTTCACATATTTGTGATTTTTCTTCAATAGCATTGCATAAATCTGCCCCAATATTAACAATGTTACCATGACAAAAAAAAACTATTCATACATGTGACCATCAGAAAAACAAACAAATAGCTGTTTGATTAAATGGCGGCCAATGTGACCAGTATTTATTTCAAACTAAAATTTCTTCCTCAACAGATACCAAAGCGTCTGATGATGTCTCTCTCTCTACTGAAGAAAGAGTTCGAACTCTCCAAGCTGCAGCAGAAGATCGGCAAGGAAGTAGAGGAGAAAGTTAAGCAGCAGCACCGGAAATACATATTGCATGAACAACTTAAGGTTTGTATTGAATTTTAATGGTTCTAAAAGTAAATCTGGAGTTTTCCCTTCACTCTGGCGGAAAGCTTACGTGCGTCCTCTTCCCAAAATTTCCAGCCCTACCCTCCCCAGTCACTTTCGTCCGATTTCTATCCTACCTTTCTTATCCAAAGTGCTTGAGGCTTGTGCTCATAAGCAATTTGCTCGTTTTATCTACGGCAATGAGCTACTGAGCCCTTTCCAATCCGGATTTAGGCCGGGCCACAGCACTTCTTCTGCCCTCCTCAAAGTGACTGGCGATATTAGATTTGCTATGGAAGACGCTAATCTCACAGTGTTGGTACTCGTGGATTTTTCAAATGCGTTCAATACCGTCAGTCACGACATCCTTTTATCTATTCTATCACATCTTATGGTCTCTTCTAAGGCGTCAGACTGGTTTTCCTCTTATCTTCATGATCGCCAGCAGTCGGTTCGGGTGGATGAGGATTCATCTGCGTGGTGTTCTTTGAATGCTGGCGTTCCTCAAGGCGGCATACTCTCACCTCTGTTATTCTCCATATTTATAAATTTCCTTACTCCTGAGCTTCAGTGTTCATATCATCTCTATGCCGATGACTTGCAGTTGTATCGTCACACAAAAGTGAATGAGTTGGCAGCTGCGCTTGTTAAAATTAACAAAGACTTGGAGGTAGTCAAAAGTTGGTCTGACAGGTTCGGAGTGGCAGTCAATCCTGTTAAATGCCAAGCTATTATCATTTATTTATTTATTCGACTTACACGGCTTTAGCAGCCAATTACATAAATCGTAAACTTAAATTTAAAATGAGAAAAAAAAAAAAAAAAAAAAGAACTAAAAAATACAGTTAACTAAAGTATAAAATAATATTAAAAAAATAAAATAAAATGAAAATAAAGTAAAAAAAAAAAAAAAACAAACACCTTAGTAACGAATAATAAAATTAGAAATTGTTTTCACAAAACTTTAGGCATACTCTCATTATATGGACAAATTTATCTTCAAATATATCGCAGTCCGGGTTGGCTTCAACGAATTTGTTGATCGTATTCAACACGCGCGGTATGGGAGCCGTAGCGCGGGCTGCGGTTCGACACGGAGGCACGTCTAACAGACGATGCCTTCTGCTGCGGAGATAATTATTCGGCGTGTATAGTCGAATCAGCTCATTAAGGATATCAGGTGCATCTGTCAAACCTTTACAAATTTTGAGCATAGTTCCTATCTGGTCACACTCCCGTCTTACCGCCAACATGTTATACCCCAAACATCCCAAAATCATTGGTAGCTCAAGAAATTTAGGTAAAGTAGACGCACTTGGGTTACCAACTTTGGTATTTGACGGGATAAATATACCGTTCAGCTGCTCAGTGAAGAATTTGGGCCTTCATCTTGACTCTTCACTCAATTGGCAAGCACAAGTTGCAGCTGTCAGCCAAAAAATCACTAGTACACTGCGGTTTCTTTATCGCTTCAAAAACTTGCTCCCGTTCCATGTAAAAGCAATGCTTATGCAAACCTTAATCTTTCCTATAATCGACTATGGTGATGTTTGCTACTATGACCTGAATGCAGATCTGCTCAATAAACTCGACCGGCTTCTCAACAATTGCATTCGATTCGTTTTTAATCTTCGCAAGTACGATCATGTGTCAGCGTATCGAGCGCAACTTAAATGGCTACCGATAAGACAACGACGTGTGATGAGGGCATTAACTACTCTTTTTTCTATACTTTATACCCCGTCTTCACCTTCCTATTTAACCTCTCACTTTCAGTATGTGTGTTCTCAGCATAACAAAAATCTCCGCTCCTCTAATAATCGTCTTCTTCACTGCCCTGCTCACCGTTCAGACATTATTCACTCTTCCTTCTTTGTGAAATCTATTCTTCTCTGGAATGAGCTACCTCTGGAGGTCAGGATGGTAAATAGTCGACACACTTTTAAAATGAAACTGCGAAATCACATCCATGGCAAGTTGGCCGAATCATTACAGTAGTTCATTTTTCTTACCATCTTCTCCTACATTCTCCTGGATACAGTTGTACATATATATAGTTATATATATATATAGTTATATATACATATATATAGTTATATATATATATATATATATAAATATATATTTTTATTATCTTCCACTGATGCTCAAATTGTGTTGCACCTACCACTTCTATTTCACCACCACCCTAAGGTAGACTGGCAGAGAACGCCTAAGGCGTTAAGTCCGCCGTTGTACAATGTGCAAAAAGTATTTTAAATAAATAAATAAATAAATAAATGCCTGATATGATGGTAGAAGTTGAGGATATTGGTAGTATTGTATTATGGTGGTTACAAATTCGAAAGTTTTTTAAGAATAAAATATTAATACATACAGGTATTCACGTACATAAAAATACATATCGGCGTGACTACGTAGATGATGTCCTAAGTTTCGATATTCTTCAAGAAAAAATTTGTTCATTCAACTTACTGTATCTTCATATTTAACTTCCTAGGTAAAACTTGTCTAGCTTGGTCTGACTATTACTTATTTTCACAGCTTATGTTGCAATCCTTTTTTTTGTGGTGTTTTTACAAAATAAATTATCTCTTAACCGTAGTAATTTGATGGTAACCTCCATTTATTTACTCTCAGGTGATAAAAAAAGAGTTAGGTCTAGAGAAAGACGACAAGGATGCTATCGGCGACAAGTTCAAGGAGCGCTTAGCTGACAAGACAGTGCCTCAAGCTGTGCAGACAGTTATCGACGAAGAACTTAACAAGCTCAACTTTTTGGAGAGCCATAGTTCCGAGTTTAAGTAAGTAAATAAAATATTGAACGAGAGACTGTTGTTGCTTGTAAATATTTTTTTGCAATCGGTTTATATTTCCAAAATTTCCTAAAAATTGGTCTTTGACATAGTAATAAAAAAGCTTTTATTCTGTTTCAATCCTTTGGGAATTTAATAAGAACTACATCTGTAGTTTACACTTCACACACCCACTTTATGATTGTCATCCATGCCATATGTCTCTGGCACGTAATTTGGCAAGAATCGTTTGATAAAAAGAAGTCCTGTTTCTTCTCAAACAGACAAGCTTAGTACAATATTCTATATAAAATAAATACATATATGTATAGTTATCGGCACGGATATTGAGCTCTCGGCGGAAGAGTGGGGATCGCTTTGCACACTGTACACAAAGGCAATAAATCGTTTCTGCGCAGGTGAAGGTCAGGGCTCAATATCCTTGCCGATGATTATAATTGCGTATACTACACTCAAAACGATACCCGAACTTACTCTCACTACCAAATCCAAATGCCTCACCAAATAAAAACTAATATCCCTAACATTATTCCCTAATTTATAGCGTAACCCGCTGCTACCTAGACTGGCTAACGTCCCTCCCCTGGGGGGTGACTTCCGAAGAGAATCTGAAGCTAGAAGACGCTCAGGTCATCCTCGATGAAGACCACTATGGCATGGAGGATATTAAGAAGAGGATATTGGAGTTCATTGCCGTGTCACAGCTGAAGGGATCCACGCAGGGCAAGATTCTGTGCTTCCATGGACCACCGGGTGTCGGGAAAACAAGTATAGGTGAGTTTTTATATACAGTTTGATACTTATGTAAAAGGTTTGAATCGATCAGAATAAAGAGCTTTGACTTTGACTTCGAAAGATAACAAAAGGTCGCATTGACGACTTGTATTTGTTTATCAAAAAGTTGATAACTATCTAAAGTTCTAAATCGTATTCAATGGTGTGTGAGTGAAATGTTTTTGTTATTTAATGTTTCTAAAAATGGTCTATATTTTGAATAAAAAATTATTCTGATTCTGTAAAATTCACTAGGTCTTGTCGATATGTCGCAATTTTTTTTCACATGAATCTACATGAGTCTTAAAAATTATAACTATGACCACACAACCCAAAAACCACCATCAACACAAAATTGAACCTTATCCCACTAACCTTACCTCCCATTTCAGCTCGTTCAATAGCGCGGGCGTTAAACCGCCAATACTTCAGATTCTCAGTCGGCGGTATGACGGACGTTGCGGAGATCAAGGGACACAGACGGACGTACGTCGGCGCCATGCCGGGGAAACTCGTACAGTGTTTGAAGAAAACTGGCACGGAAAACCCTTTAGTATTGATTGATGAGGTCGATAAGATTGGCAAGTAAGTAAATAACATTTAATTATTTTCAATGTCCTGCAGATGTTATTGTAAGTCCTGAATATGAGGTTTGACCACTGACCTCTATGGTTTGACTAAGGTTTTGTCGCTATTTAGAATTTGCGAGACTACACTTCCCTGGTAAACGGCTAAATAATAAAAAATGGTTGAAGATAAAAACTTTGGTGTCAACTTGATGAAACTTTGATTTTGGAGTGAAATGTTAACATGTTGCTTAGAAGCGATTATCCATTGATAATTCCGGGAAGATCCATGTTAATATCAATATATTCATCTACGACTTATTTTTATTTGTATTTTATAGTAAATACCTAAATGACCCGGAACTAATTCCGACATCTGTTTATTCAGTAATCCAGATCCTCTTTAAACCAGATTTGGTTCACAAATTTTGGCATAAAAGTGCGACAAACAAACTGTTACTTTTACATTTTTTTTTGTTATCGTAGGGGTGTCCACGGCGATCCATCATCAGCTCTCCTAGAACTCCTCGACCCTGAACAGAACGCGAACTTCCTGGACCACTACTTGGATGTACCGGTAGACCTGTCCAAAGTCCTGTTCATTTGTACTGCGAACGTGGTGGAACATATACCTGAGCCGTTGAGAGATAGGATGGAACTCATTGATATGTCGGGTAAGTGGGAATTTTGGTTATTGAATCTGGTATTTATTAAAAGAGTTTTTATGTCAATTGTGTAAAGCAGTATTGGTTTTAACTCCTTGTATGACGCTAATTATAAAACTGTAGAAAATCAACTGTGTCTCGCGTATATTTGCACTCCGATATATAACGGGTTAACCGACTTCCCAAAAAGTAGGTTTTCAATTCGGGGGTTAGTATGTTTTTTTGTTGTCGTATAAATATGTCCAAATTGCAATTCTCTTTGTTCATTGTCAAGATTACAGCTAGCTTGTTGACCTGATTTCATTCGAAAAATCTTTTGATTCGTAGGTAAAACAACCAATTTTTTTTGAGATTTTTAAAGCTGCTTTTTAATAAGTATCTTTAAATTAGGCCTCAAGAAGAGTTCTAAATGTGCGGTTTTATTATTAAGTCATCATTTCTTTACCTCAATTTCTACTCTTTTTACCCAGGTTACGTAGCAGAAGAGAAACTAGCGATAGCCCAACAGTACCTAGTTCCCACCGCCCGCAAGAACTGCGGCCTCACAGAACAACAATTAGATTTAACTGCCGACTCACTACATACACTGATCAAGTCTTACTGCCGAGAGAGTGGGGTGAGGAATCTGCAGAAACATATTGAAAAGGTATGTGATTTTATTTTAGACTTTATTGTGAGGGAATAGGGTTGAATTTGATTGGTGTAAAATGGCTAGTCTGTATTGATCAATGTTTTCTACAGAATATTTTTGTCTAGTTCCTGTTGTAGGTTTTTTTGTGGTCTCATTTAGCTACTTCAAATTGCAAAAGAACATTTTTCGCAGAATTAATTTCGTAAGGTGATTAAAAGACTTACTTATAAACCTGAATTAAATAATAAGTAATACTTAAGGGCTGTTTAAGAAAATTCTTACTTATAAATGTTGCTTAAGCATGTTTTAACTAACATTTAATCACTACTTAAGATTTTAAGTAGTGATTAGTGAAAATGTTGCTTAGAAGGTGATTAGAGATTTTTATAAGTAAGTAAGGGGGGTAAAAGTTAGTTTGTACATAACCTAGAGTTTTGAAGCTACTGAACCAAATGTATTGTGTTAAGTTTCCCCAGGACGTGGATGTAATGATGTCTTTTGTAAATTTCTCATGTTTGAATAGTGGAATTAACTAATTTCCCACCTCCCTCCGCCTATTTTATTCACAGATAGCCCGTAAAGTCGCGTACAAAATAGTAAAACAGGAGACGGAAGCGATGACAGTGACGGAGGCGAACTTGTCGGAGCTGGTGGGCAAGCCCAGCTTCAAGCACGAGCGCATGTACGACGTCACGCCGCCCGGCGTCGTCATGGGGCTAGCATGGACTGCCATGGGTGAGTTTGTGTTCAATGTAGGGCTATGTACCAACAATTCATATTATTTGAGGGACCTCACAGTGCACTCACATTAGTTACGCACTGGTTACGCATAAGATTAAGGGATTACACAAGGGGAGTACATAAGGAAGTACAAAAGGGGAGAACATGAGGGGAGTACACATGGAAGTTTTTAAGGGGAGTACATAATGGGATTACATAAGAAACTACACAGGGGGAGTACATATGATAAAAATTGTGTAATTTTATTGTGTGTATCAGTTTAGGATGTCATTGCAAAACCTACATTTACCCGATAAAAATAACTCAACTACTGCAATATTTTCCACAGGTGGCAGCAGTTTATTCATAGAGACAGCACTCCGCAACACAGCTACCGACGACAAGTCGCCGTTCGGTTCCATGGAGCTTACAGGACACTTGGGCGACGTGATGAAGGAGTCAGCCCGCATAGCGCTGACTGTCGCCAGGAATTACATGACGCAGTACTACCCGGAGAATAAGTTCCTGAATACTAGGTGAGTGGAATATAGAAGGAGAAAACCATTTATCACAAAGATATAACGGCACCCTTCACAGAAGTGACGAGTGAAGTTTACTATCAAGCTCGATAGATGGCGCTGTACAATTCACGCTCATTTCTGTATCGCGGTGTTAAGATTCTCCGCGATTGAACGACCCTCGCTCGGTACTTTAGTTCGGTATCGCTTCTCGGCCTTTTGGCTAAGATCAAAGTGTAGTATCTGTTCTTTTCAGCTTAATATCTGAAAGTTCCCTCACTGAGGGACCAGTATATTAATCTGATTTTTGTAAACTGACGGGATGTTCGGGGCTCGCTCCACTCCGGTCACGGGTCGGCCCGGCATTGCAGTGCCGCCGGGATCGGCCCACATTATAACTTGAAAATCTATGGAAATGGAAACTATTCAGCAAACTGTAACCGCTTCACACCAGGGAAAGAAGCGACGTGGCGGGCGTTTCCCCATAGACATAATATTAGTAAACAGGACTGCGCATATAAACCCAAAAAACGAGCCGAGTGAAACAGTTAGTACGGAGGCTGTCTGTCCCTTTCTAATAGGGTGACTATGAGATTAAGGTATGTGAGACAAATCCGAATTTGCTAAGATTATTAAACGCAGATTGGTATTGAAGTTTTAACTTACGCAGTTTGTGACCTTAAGATAATTATAAAGGCTTTTAATAATTAGCGGGAATTAGCAGTATAAAAGCAGGAAGATTCGAAGTGAAGACTGTTTTTTTTTGTATTTCTACTTCATATATAGACGGCTGAGCCATTTATGTTGCCTTTCTTCATTTTTTGGGAAGCTATAACAATAGTACAACAGTTTTAAAATCCATCACCCATATTTTCACTCATTACAAGAATTCATGGGCACCCTAGTTGTTTGGTTTACGAAAATGTTATTATTAGCTAACCTGTGGAACGATATATTGCAACCACCATAGGATTCACTTTTACAACTATAAACGTAACACTTTTCACCATTTAAATAGTTTAAATTGATTTAATACAAAAAATATAAACAAAATTTTAAATGCTGATTACGCGCCAAGAATGTTCAGGGTTACCGCTAGAAAAAAAAAAAAAAAAAAACAAAATAAAAATTTATGTTGTTTATGTTTTAAGAATAATAATTTGTATAAATAATTTATTCGTATAATAAATTAATGCGATTTTTATTAATTTGTTGACTTACAATTGTTAAAATAAGATAAAAATATATGTGATTCAATTGTTTTTTTGGGAAGACAAAACTGTTGATCACAACATTTTTTTATGCTGGCAAGGTGTTAGAAAGAGACAAACGGCCTCCGTTCTGACTATCCCTCTCGGCTCGGATTTGCCTCTGTGTATTATGCAACAAATTTAGTACCTTATTGCGTTGGAATAGAGTTCATTTTCGTAAATATATATTTCGAGCGTGCGCAATCTTGTTTATTATATTACATCTATGCGTTTCCCTTCCTGGGGTGAATCTACAAATAAAAATAATCTTTATTATGCGGCATGTGCGTACTATCGCAGATCGCTCAATAACAAATCTATACTAATATTATAAAGAGGAAAACTTTGTTTGTTTGTTTGGTTTGTTATGAATAGGCTCAAAAACTACTGGACCGTTTTTAAAAATTCTTTCACCATTCGAAAGCTACATTATCCACAAGTAACATAGGCTATATTTTATCCCGGTACGGGCAGTAGTTACCACGGGACTGACGGGATGCGGGTGAAACCGCGGGAAAACGGCTAGTTGTCATAATAAAATAAAATTGGCCTTACTACAAAAACTTAAACGTCTGTTTTACACTTGTCTAAAAAAATTGTGGCTGCAAAATGAACCATATGTCAACGTCATAGTCGGACATTTGTGTAGACAAGTCTTAAACTGACGTTTAAAAGTTTTTGTGGTAAGACGGTAAATGTTCATGTCCTCTTTCAGGTAATCATTCCATATTTTGTTTGTTCTATTTCTATCTTTATTTAAGTCAGGCTTTCTGGTTATCCGATATGACTTTCCATAATCCATCAAATGATAGCCGGGACTTATCAATCTATTAGATTGCCTGTCAATCTATAGTGTCTTCCGAAACACGGCAGAATTCGTCATGATAAGGTGGGACAAACGATGAACAACATCTAACATCACTATTCTCCCTCTAGCCACATCCACCTGCACGTGCCTGAAGGTGCGACTCCCAAGGACGGTCCGTCAGCGGGCGCCACCATCGCGACGGCGCTGGCGTCGCTCGCGCTGCGCCGCGCCGTGCGCCACGACCTCGCCATGACCGGGGAGATCTCGCTCACGGGGAGAGTGCTGCCCGTGGGGGGGATTAAGGAGAAGATTATTGCGGTTAGTGTCTTTTATTCATCAGTATCCCTCTAGCCGCATGTACTAACATGTTCCTGAAGTTGCGACTCCTAAAGACGATCCGTCAGTGGGCGCCACGATCGCCATGACGGGGGAAGATATTCTAGTACAAGCTTTCAGTGTTACGTGATGCAGCGTACTATGTACTTTAATATCTTTTCTGCACAAATTTTTTTTTGCCCAACAAATGGCTTTGTTTTATGTGGAACAACTGTATACCTGACCCCCTCAAGCCAACATGGTGTTGCATGGCTATCATGACATAATGTTAATGACGGTTATTCAATATCAAAAAGTTATAAGTATCCCAGACACAATAGGATTTAAACAGCGCAAATTCTAACTTATGTAAAATACTAATTACATTGTAATGTACCTACCATCAATAATTACTCAGTTATTTTGATAACCTTTTTTAATATTTTAATTTTGTTTCCTTCCCAAAGGAGGATAACCAAATTTACTGTATATTCTAATTTCCAGGCAAAACGCGCGGGCGTGAGCTGCGTAATTCTCCCGGAAGAGAACAGACGCGACTACGACGATCTGCCCTCCTTCATCCGAGACAAGGTCGACATCCACTTCGTCAGCCATATCGAGGACGTGCTCAAAGTCGCCTTCGAACAACAGGTTTAGCTACACATTATCTTAGAACCATGGAGAATAAAATGATAGTGGAGATGTCATAACGCTAACTGTCCTAAGTAGCGCGTCAAAATGCGGGTGTTCGGGGGACGAGGAACGTTATTAACTCCGCATTTTCTTTAAACAAAAGGACTAATGAATCAGTACCTATATGTTTATGGATGTGTCAAGATACCAAAAACCTGCGTTGGTTATTAGTTAGTTACTAATATAAATAATTTGGTTACGCCTAATGTACGGTATTTGACCTACAAGGCGCATGACCTACCTGCCTTGTGGCATCTCCGCTCATCTTTCATGCCTCTGTGGATAAGGGTCAATGTAGATCGCCAGTAGATAGTCTTAATTTTGGTAGACTTTGGATTGAATTGGTGGAATATTTTTTTGGTGTAAATTTTTAATAAGACAGATGTACTTTATGTATAAAATGATTTATATATTAAGCAGAAAGTGTCAATTTAATTACAGGTACTTTTGCACAACTTTTTTATAAAGTTGTTCCAGTATTTTCCATCAATTGTTGAATTATTATTTTCACTCACATCATTTAAAGCTTTCGTTGATTATTGTAGTGCTGTAATTGTGCTACATTTGTTGATTTTATGCAATCTTTAGTCTTCAAAGACTTTCAAAATAACCTAAAATTTGCATAAAATCAGATTCATACATTGAATGTATTTTTCCAAAAGACAAATTATTTACCACAAATGAAACCAATTGTATGTGTTCACCTGTCCAATTATTCTTAAGTCTATGCATTTGTTTACAATAAGTACATATAAATTATATAAATATAGATAGTTGTTGCTATGTAGATGCGTGTATGCTGCTGGTTGTTGAAAGATAGCTGTTTAAGTATGTTGTTGTATTGAATAAATATTTTCTTTTTTTTTAATTCTTGTAGTTTGTTTTTAGACGAAGTTTTGATGCAAAACGTTTTTGTGACATATTGATATAGCGTCCACACTTTTGCCATTGAAACTTCGTCTTAGCCCTTATGTTGCATAAACATTATTTTTTCTTTCATCATAATGTTTCAGTTTATTTCATGAGGTATCCTAAGTTCCCATACCATTTTTTCAATTGATTCTAAGACATCAGAACTAAGCTAGTTTATTCTTTCATTGTTGCCTGGGTTCCATTTTTAGTATTGCACTCTAGCATGAATTTAATTTAGCACTCCCCTTTTGTAAGATTATTATCTGACTGCTCATTTTCTAGAAAGATGAAGAGAAAAGGAGTAAAGTCAATTAACTTCCCGCGCCAGATCGAAGTCGGCAACATCACCAACAATACTTGCTTGTAGAAGATGAAGGGAGAAGACACTGTTCTGTTTTAAACAAGTTTATTTTCAATAAATAACTCAATTTGAACATTTGTTTCATTTAAACATTAAAATAATTGCATGGTCTGATAAACATAAAATATACATTATAGGATAGCATAGGCTTATTTACTTATTGAATTCAAATAAAATTATAATACACTACGAAGATAGCTCCAACGTTTTCTCTCTAGTCTACTTCTTCAAGGACTTTCTTCCATCCTCCAACAATTGTATCAACACAGGATACACTTCATCGTAAGTCGCGATTTGGTTCTGTCTCACATGGTTCTGATATCTTTGCAAAGCCCCGGCAACAAACTCCAGCCGATCCCTCTCATTCCTATGAGAGTCCAGCCACTGCATCAGCTTTTGAACATTCCAGCCAGCACAGGTATGTGGAGCTAAGAGTTGGTGACCACCATGGGAGAACAAGAACATCATTACCAATGAGTATGGTAAGCAAGCACCTTCACTCTGACTCTTGGCTATCTCTTGAGGAGTCTTCTCCAGCAAAAGATGCAATGCCTTCAACTGCCTATAGTGGTCTCCCAACTCTGTCATATCATTGACCAAAGGTGACAAAGCAACTTCCAAATGTTTGCAATCTATCTGCAACTTAGCTCTGCCAAACTTACTCAGTGGTCTTACATTACAAATATGCTGAGTAAATCTCTCAATGCAAGCTCTAGCTATGTTTGTACAACACTCATTAAGGGCAGACTTTTCACTGAACATAGATAAGTAAATGTCCTTGCATCGGGACACAAATTGTTGAAGCTCCTTCATGTATGGGGAACATGATAGATTCTTGCCAGCTGGGTCATCAGCCCTGATCAAGTCAGGCTCATCATGCATTGTCATCAAAATTATGAACAAGGAATTCTTGATTGATTCAGCAAATAATTGCAGAATAGGCATGCTGGAAATGTCTTTCAAGCTATTCTGAACAATTTGTATACTTTCTTGGGGCAGCATTGAGTTCATGTTTATAAGAACTCTTTTTATTTGTGATGAGAAATAATACAAGGAGTTGCAGAGGTCAGCATTCTTTTGCTGTGAGCTTGTAGGTGGCTCTATTATCTGTGCCACATCACTGTCCATAGATAATCTCTGCTCTGCCTCCACAGTCATCTGTTTGATAGATTTAGCCACACTGTTGGCTAGGCTGATGCTCAACTGTTTGTCACCAAGTGAGATGCTGAGTGCTTCAGCAATAACTCTAATAGCATTGTCTATCTGATCCATGTTTGGTACCTGGGACAAATGCCACATACTTCTAACAGGCTCCAGCAATTTTCCCAAGGATTTTGATAAAAAGGAATTCTCCCATTTTGTGAGACATGAGCGGTTCATCTCTAGGTCCTTACATTTTAGTCTAGAAAGCAAGTCATTGAAACTTTTAAGCAATCTGGGAAAGTCAATCTCTATGGATTGATTGACGGTTAGTGGACTCTTTTCAAGCTCATTGCTGAAGACTAAAGACAAATCAGCCCAAAAGTTTTTAGCTATGTTCCTGAAATTCCCAATTGCATGTAACTCATTGACAACATTCTGAAGCATTATGACTTTAGTGCAGCTGTTATAAATGTCAACTTTGAAGAGTTGTTCAATGTTGTCCCAAAGTTTTTTTTTAAAGTCCTGAGCGCTCATGATATTCGCCTTGCCTGGAGCGATTCTCCCCGAGCTAGATTTCTTCACTTCAATTGAAACCATTTGGACATTCAAAGCTGTTGTTATTTCTTTTTTTAAATCACTCAGTATGCTGCTAACAGATTTTTTTATCTGTTCCTCTGTGCATTGCAGGTTGTGGAATACTTTAAAGCATTGTAATAGTTTGGTTTTGTCACCACTTAGTAGACTTGACTGCAATAGCTCCGTGGCATTTGTTAATAACTCTGTTCTCCTCAGTTGTACAGACTTAAGGACCTCGTCAAGGAGATCTATCCCTTCGAAATCGTAGTCACTGATCAGCTCATTCAGTTCAAAGAGTATGATGGCCTCTTTAGATGGGTTGTCTTTGATGCTCTGCAGTTTATGCCACAGATTTAAGATTTTTGACGAATGTCGCATCAAATTGCATGTAGTTTGAACTCTTTCAAGCATCATTGTTTGGTTCTCGAGGGCGTAATACGGTGTGTGCACTCGATTTTTCAGATTCTCAGCGCCGCGTAACAGACTCTGTACTTGAGCTTGCACAGACTCTAAAGTCACTTCCAAGTCGGATATATGACTGGCTTGTGTAAGAAGATCATTGTGTTTAGCTAGGACTTGTTTCTCCAAGCTTTTGCTTAGTTTTTCAATCCCCTGCGTGAGTCTATTCACTTGTTCAGTAACCGATTGATTTTCATTGAGTACGGGTTTAACGGACTCATCTAGAAACTTACTATAAAATTCATCGTTCTCTATTTCAACACACACATCTTTTGCATCCATTGTTTTATATTGTATTTCAGAATAATATATATTAATTAACTCCGGTTTCAAGTAGCCAAGCAGTGTTTACAATTTTTTGATGACATCAATGACACTTGACAGCGAAACATGACACTGACGTGTGACACCATAGAGGCATAATGTGCATAGACTAAAAATATTGGGATCCTGATTCGGAGATTAAATAGGTATGTAACTACAAATGAACTGAGAAATACCATATTTTTTATCTCGAATTATGTGAAATAGAAAATGTATCACATAGATTTTGGATCATTCTTCTTATCTAGAGAGCTGCAGGTTTCTGTTGTTTTCTCAAACCACCTGACTGCCTCTAATTAGGATCCCACTAAAGGTATATCACCCGGTAGTTCAAAACTGGATTTAGAATATTCTTACCAATGAAAATGTAGACTGCGACTAATTCGTCTGGATATTTTACGATTTTTAGGTACGGCTTTACTGCCGACCCAATGATGTTGGCTAAAACAAAGGCTGAAGTAAAAACACACTTAGCGTCGTCAATTTTATTTATTTTCAATTAGCACACAGTCTTGTGCTATATTGTTACAGAATTAATTAGTTATAAAATATCAACTATTTCCAACAAAATTGTGCACTAGCTTTGAAATTTATATTTAATATAATAAAAAATATTACATACTATAATAGCCTTGGCTCGTAAACGTTATTATCAAATATTAGATTCTTTTTCGGGACATAAAAATTAAAACTACTTAAGAAAAAAGAAGAAATCATTTGAACAACGTTTACTAGCTAGGTATTTAATATACAGCATTAGTTACATAGATTTTTATAGGTATTGTAAATGTTTATTGCAAAGCTTGAAAAATATTTTCGTTAAATACAAAATTATGGCTACGAAATGGGGGTAGGTAGATACATAAATTCATGGCAAAAATGATTCTGGCTGATGACGATTTTCATGGCAGCTTGGATTTTTCGTTCGTAATTTAAATTATACAATATTTGTAAAAATATACCAAGTACTTAAGTTTGGCACCTAATGGTAAATTAAAATTATTCATAGGTAGGTATAAACAGATGACTTAATTAAGTATGAACGCTGATTTATTTCAGGAAATGACCGTAAAAACTAAAGCAAGTCATATTTTAGTAGGTATACTTAAACTTATTTAAAAAAGCTATTACAAGTTAATTAACACCTTAAACTTTTTGTATTCTTGAGATGAACGTAAAGTCATAAAAACTGCGAAAAAAATGTTGCAAGTACCTGGTGTATTTTTAGACTAAAATTAAACTAGAATCTAACATTATAATATTAACTTAAAATACTAAAAAAACGCTGTCAAAATATTAAAATTAATGATTGTTGATATTTGATTTAAAAAATTCGTTTGAATAATTCATTGTACATGCTGAGTAAAATAATTACAGATATATTTTATTACAATTTGCGGGTCTTAACATACATTTTCGGACTTTAATAAAGAAAAAAAGGCATTTCCTAAGAAGTTAGATCCTAGAGGGCGAATTATGAGCAATAATAGACGTACTTTCAGGAATTGTATAATTTGCCTACTAAGACGAAATTTTGGCAAAGTAAAAGATTTTTTCATGGAAAAGAACACTATACAATTCTCTGAATACCGTTTGTAACATATTAAATACAAAAAACATATTAGCGTAAGTAGTACAAACTTCAATTTAGCCTGAAAATTTGCTTCTAGCTAAAGTAGAAAACATTTAACAATGCTCCTAATATTATGCTACAATAACGATTGTATATGATATTGGCTGCGCTCTATCTTGGCAGCCATTTTTATCAAAGATAAGTATATTAAAAACAGGAATTTTAAAGTTAAGAAGATCATTAGAACTGAAAACTTTGTAATATATATGTCACCGTAAGATTACAAACATCGTTAGATTACAATCTATCTCGAGAGATTGTAAACTGTCGAATTATTGTAAACCGTAACACCTGATTGCAATTTAACGCATTATTTTTCGCTATATTATAATCTATCGATGAGAAATTGTCAAATTGTCAACTGTCCGAAAGCTCTCCCTGATTGGTCAGTCTTTTTGTAAGATCGAGAGCGATGTAGAGCGGTCAAATTGTCAACTGGCGTAGAACGGAATGCATCTTGCGCGCTGATTGGTAGAACGTCAAAAAAGACAATGTTCTTTGCAACTCCCGGTGTCACAGCTCTTTGACGTGCAAAAATAAGTGACGGTTTAATTTTTTATAAAATCAAAAATTGTACTTAATTTTTAAGACTCAAATTACACACAATTAAAAATTGTATTAAAAATTGAAGTTAGTGACGAAAACGAATCGCTGCAAAACCGACTCCACGTAGTCTTGTCTGCCCTACCCCTAGAGTGCAATTCAAAACCGCGTAGGCGCGGAGGGGCGAGGCGGCCTGCGAGCTGAGGCGCAGGTAGTTTCAGCGCTCGCCGCCGCGGCTGAGGCTGGCCGGCTCTGCCGGCCAGCAAGCCGAAGCTGCGGTGGTGAGCGTGAAAACCATCTGCGACGATAAGCTCGCATGGGACCGCCGGAGCCCCGCAGCGCCGGAGCCGTGACAGAAGTTATGCTTGCTGCATGTTGCATGCTTACTTCCATGCTGGGTCAATTAATATGGGATGTGTTATATTTTAAACAAAAAACTCAGTAGGTACGAGTTAAAAAATTAGAAGGTAAATAAATATTTTTATGATGTCATTTAATAGTATTTAAGAAGTTTACTGTTAGAATGCATGCTACAAATTTAGATGCAAAAAAATAACCATCATGCTGAGTTGTATTTAGAGTGGAAGATAACTCGTGGCTAAGATAGTATTATTTAGATGCTCGACGCTTTATTAATTGTGGCTGACTTAGTAATTTAGAAGGCAACATACATTTTTGGGGGCGAATAATGATATTAAAAAGAAGCCTGTTTAATTAGCACCCCTTTTATTTTATTTTTAAATATTAGTTTGTATTTGAAGACAAAATACCTAACTGTATTTTTATAAGAGTTATTTTTATATAAATTTAATACTTGAAGAATTTTTGAAGAGCATTTATTTTATTTAACTGACACCTCTATTTCATTCCTAACTCTACGGGAACTCCATGGGAACAGAACGGCTGGTCGTGATTGGTCGATCTTACAAAAAGACTGACCAATCAGAGAGAGCTTTCGGACAGTTGACAATTTGACAATTTCTCATCCATAGATTATAATATAGCGAAAAATAATGCGTTAAATTGCAATCAGATGTTACGGTTCACAATAATTCGACAGTTTACAATCTCTCGAGATAGATTGTAATCTAACGATGTTTGTAATCTTACGGTAACATATACATACATATTATTAGGTAAGTCTTGTTGAGCTATGCAGAAAAATATTTTACCCTTACCAAGTTGAAAACAGGTTACCTGGGGTAATTGAGTCAGTGGTATGTCCTATGGTCTACCCAATAATTGTGCACTATTTGAAACAGAATGTTACAACCAATATTAAATTGTACTTGAATAATGCACAACCATTATTACCAGATTTACCCTTTTGTTGGTTTAAAAATGGTCATAAAGTAAACATGATATATGTGCCATTTTGAGAAAATACCTTAATAGGTAAAACATGGAAACAGTTTTTCCTTTTTACCCTTAAAGGCATCAGGGTAATTTAAAACATTACCTTATAAGTACAACTGTATTTTATAATAAAACATGCGTAAATCCAAACTTACAAGAATTTCCTAGTCATAAGACATGGCTTCTGCTACAAGTATACTATGCTTCAAATAGCACCTTGAGAACTTGACGCCAGTGCTTGTAAGTTGAGTATTAATTACACGTCAGGGGTAAAGTAGGAAAATATTCTGGTTTAGGTAACATAGATTAGGTAAATGTAGAAAATAGGGTAAGGACAGATTACCCTCATAATTAGAAACTTATTGATTATACTTAGCGCATTCTTTCTCAAAAATGATTCTTAATTACCTAATTTGGGTTTAATACTTAAAAATAAATAATTAGAATCTTTTGTCTATCTTTCATCAGTTTTCAGAGGTCAGGTTCCCCACTAACATATCAGATGTCTTGAATGAGATGTGTTCTAATTGATACAGTTAATTGTAACTTCAATTACCCTCCCAAAAAATAACTCAAATTCCATACATACAAGCCTGAAGTATCTCATACAAATAAGCATAAAGTAGTTGTGAAATATTTAACTGTACAAAAAGTTATTTTTACTCAGCCACAGAAGAATGCCTTAGATTTCATAACTGCCTCATTACTACATTATACATATAATATTTATGGATATTTCTCACAGAGATTAGCTAATTATATTAATTATTATACAAGTAGGTACATGCTATGTAGAATATTTTCTTTGTATATTGTAAGAAATAAGTAAAAAGCGTGTAATTAATGTAAGTAGGTAGGGAACGAACATCACATTTTGTGAAGTCAATAGTGTATCGATAAATAATAATATCGATATAAATCGTCTTGATTTCATATTACATTCATATCGTATTGCACTGTATGGCTGAATAGTCATAGGACCTTTGATTATTAAATCGGATTAAGTGTCAAGAATCGATTTAAATTGTAAATATTAAATATTCGTATATTAATTTCTATTAAGGCTAAAAGTAAATTACCTTCAGCGTCTCCTAAAGTTAGCTACACTATGTATGACCATGGAAACTGAACCTTAAGACTTGTGTGATAGGTTCCGGATTCCATATTTGTAAGCTGTGTAGTCATTCTAGTCTACCGGCACGAAGTCAATATTATTGTCAACAAAAAACTATTCAATGTAGTAAAAAAAGTATCGAAGTTAAAAATCGATTGTCATTTATCGATTAACTTCTCGTCATCGGAAGTGTCAGTGTCACAAAAAAGGCGGCAGAGTAAAAACTTTACAAGCGGTGTTTGTCGACAATAAGATTGACTTGGGGACCTCGCCATCAGATAATATCCACAAATATTACCACTAAATTATATACCGAATTAGAGGAAGGTGCACCTGAACTTCCTGCCAGGGCCTATGGTTCGTCCTCTCCTATTTCTTTTGACTCGACTCGCCTTGTCTTTGCGGATTTCTCGGACGAGCGTGTAGAACGCATCGTCGACACCCATGCGGGTTTTCGCTGACGTCTCCACGAAAGGGACTCCATAACTCCGCGCCACCTGTAAACATATTCAATGTATTGAATACACACACTAATATTATAAGGCATACTTATCTCAGGACTACTGAACCGATTCGAAAAAATATTGCAGTTTTAAGTAGCTTTGGCCCTAACCCATTTACCGAGAAAGGCTACTTTTTTCCGGGTGTGTGGAGATCCCACGGGACGCAGGTGAATTTTAAGGTTTATTAAATTTCTGTTATTGATAAATGAAGTGCAGCATAACACAGGGCTTAAAAGAAGCTATATAATAAACAAGGTTTCAGATGTTTTAATAAGTTTCTATGGAAATATCAGACGTATATGAAATCCGGGGACATAGATATTTAGTACATAATTTTGCGTATAAAATCTAGACATGTAGCGGCGACAAACTAAACAGGATAATGACCACATGAAGAGATGACGTAAATGTAACGACAGTGACGTCAATCTGGAAAAGCTTAAAAGAGTTTATGACGACAAACAAGATGGCACATTTAGGAACGACGCAGTTTCTACGACCTAGGCTGCCTTGAAGGGCGTAGAAGCTGCTCTAAGTGCGAAAGTCTTAAGTTGGCCGAACTTAATGGGTGATATTAGGAAACATCTTATGGAGTAAGTTTTTAGGAATACATGCAAATGCTTTTCTCATTATAGACGGTACATAGCTTTTCCTCAAAACATTCCACGTCAACTAGAACCTTTTAAAATGAATAAGCAGCCACGGAAATATTATTTCCAGGAAAAATAGTTTCGGAGAGCATGTAAATACATACGTAGGTACTCATAATATCGTCAACTAGAGACCCGAAGTGATAACGCTGAATAAACCAATAAATAATGTATTTAAAGACCTTAAATATAACAAACAACTATAAATCAGTGCTATAAATGTTATTGTGGTTGGAGCTGTCCATATAAAGAAATATCTTTTCTAGAGTGAAGGCTTACAGAGTGTTTGTAGGGACTTGACACATGATTGCAATGGTAACACATCATCGAGGAATTATTATTAATTAGATTAATAGGAAGGAAGAGATTCCGTGTTATGTCCACGAACATCGAGAACTTTTCTTTAAGAAATAGTAAAAGTTTGAAATATGAGTGATTATGAATTGTACTCTACTTATTTACACTTCTGACTGACAGAAAAGAAGAGTTTCTTTTAACGACTGTATATTATACTGTATATTACGATATTAAACCCCAAGAATATGAGGAATTGTGAAAAGTTAGCAAATAGTTAGAAAGCATTTGTCTGAAGTTGACTGTTTTTTTTTTGTATGAGTGTTAATGGTAACCGTAAAACTATGTCCTCAAAAAGTACGAATGGAATTTAAGTCTAAACCGCTGAGGTAATTTAAGTTTGGTTCTGAAATCCGTTATAATCACATAAAGCTTAGCAGCAGAATAGTTTGGAATTAGTTATATCTCATCAATTTGTGGAGAAACAAAGCCTAACGAAACTTTGCCAAAGTTTTGTCCGAAATCGTTCATAAGTTATCAAAGTTTGTCTTCAAATGGAGTTTAACAAAAACTAATGTAAGGTCAACCGAAAACTCTAAGATAGGACAAACTATTTGGAACTTGTAATGGAAGACTCAGCAACAAAGTTTTGGTTAGTTATGAAATTAGGGCAGAAAACTGTTTTACTAAAGTCTTCGATCTTCGTCTAGACTGGTCTCCAACGTATTGTTGTTCTCATATTAGGGAAAATTACGTATGCTAGAAGACAATTTTTACGTTCTTTGTGGATTTTATCTAAGTATCATTCGTTTTTTGCTATTGTGTCGCATCTTTTATTTCCGGGGTCCAGTGAGTAGGTCATTGACGTGTGAAATTAAAGCTTTTTTTTTTTTAATAAAGTAAATATTTATTATGTATTTAAAGTAAATTGTGAAAAAAACTTTATTTTTGACAGAGAATTATTTACACCACGAGGAAGTTAGTCATATAATGCGGTAGTTTCATATTGAGATATAGATACCTACAGCTTCTCTTAATACATTGTAGGTAGATACATTTTACATAGCAATGAGTAATATACTTACAACGGTTACGCATGTACTTTATTATGTATCATCATCAGAAACAATTTATAGTATTAGTCATAAGTTCGATTAGGGATTAAATGAGGGTGGTAAATATAAATACAATTTAATTTACAAACTTAAAATTCGTAAGTGAACAGGATAGTGCCAAATTAGGTTGTTCACGTTGGAAAACGAGGTAAATGACTTTGATTAATTAATTATTGAACTACTTAGGTAGGTTTATTTTATTACGAATAACAGTAATAACTATTAGTAATTAGGAAATATAAAATCAAAGGTTTACGAATATAATTTCCATTCCTTAAAATATACCTAATGCTGCGAAATTCATAGTTTTAAAAGCATTTTATTTCTACAGAACTGTTATTTTTGTTTATTGGGGGAAAAATATACCTTACGGTGATGTAAAAAGATTGTGCATACATAATTAAATTAGAAATTAAGATAATCGCTTGACAATGTCAAAAAACTTTACTCCTTCAAATTCCGGTCAGCTGTTTGAAAAAAAAAAGCATACAAAACCCTACCAGACATTGTTTGTCTGATAGACCAACTGTTGCCGTCGATAATTTGTTAGTATTTCGTCTAGGAATCACAAACATGGATTACGAAGTGTTTTTGTTTACATGTAGTACAAATAAGACCACCCAGTAAGTTTTACGATAACGTACAGACAAAGAGAATATGAACAGATAGGTCAGTATGGTCAAATAAATGGACGATCTTCCGACCACTTTTATACAATCTGAGTCTGTCCCATCCCTTACTCCTTTCCTTTTCTTTAATGTTTTCTTCTATGGGGCGAGGGAATAAAAATAACTACCAGTCCTAACTGAAGGAACGTTGGCATAGATAGGGATCAATCGAAGATTTATAACAGGTCTGTCTGAGCTAGGGGATACACTGAACTGAGATATTTTTCATAAAACATGAGAGTTTCATTTACCGCAACAAGTTCAGGATAAGGCTTGTGACTAATTGGAGATTGTTTGTCAAATTGTCAGCGCTGTTGAGCCAGAAAGTTAGCCTTAGTGTCAATCCTGACGATAAAACTGTACCTAATGATCCAAATTAATAAACATCAGTGGCCTTACTACAAAAACTTAAACACCTGTTTTACACTTGTCTAAAAAAATTGTGGCTGCAAAATGAACCATATGTCAACGTCATAATTTGTCATTTTTTTAGACAAGGCTTAAACTGACTTAAAAGTTTTTGTGGTAAGACGGGGTAAGTTTAGAAGCTTGACAACGCAACTTCAAAAGCTCGCAAAAAACAAAGACAGGATCTTTTGTCGACCGTGGTAAACTTCAATTACAGCGCCACTTGTACCAATTATAAACAGTCTTCGTAATTAGGAGTACTCATGTCTGTTCATAAAAAAAAAAAACGTAAGATTTATAAATCATGTTTTCGATGGTCAATGGGTTGCATTTTTTTTTTAATTTATTCCTCTGTTTCATTGTGTTTCATGTTATGTAAAGATCGATCGGCCGTATTTATTAATGTAGAATTGTATCGATTGTATTTATTTTGATATTTATACACGTATTAGAAGTGCAGCAAAAATAAATCAGCGAATTAAGTCGAGTATCGAACTATGGAGTAAGTATAGAAACAGCTTGCGGTGATCGGCCAGGTTCAAACAAAAGAGTTAATATTCAAACATTTGAGTAACAAAACCTCAAGCCGGATACAACGAACATCTTCTTCGAACATATAAAATTCCTAAAAACAATATAAAGATTTCTGAGAATAATTCAATTGCACATTTTATCGATGTTATATTTTCTTGACTAGAAGCCGACCCCAACATAGTTGGTAAAAGGCTCGGGAGATGATGATATGTTTTATTGAAGTAATTAAAAATGCTTATGATACAAAGACGGATATTGCGATACATTTAATATGTATTAATGTTATGCTTACATACATTTGGATTCCTAGTAGTGAGTATGGTACACAATCGTATTTTTCCTTAAAACGGAGACTGATAGAGCTTATTCTTAGTCAATAGCAACAGACTACAACTAGAACTTCGTGATTTTATCCTTATTAAGTTAAGAGGTCACATTATGTATGTGGTTTATTAATAAAGTATAAGGCAATGAAAAACAACATACATATTGAGTCTACAGTTGAATTGGGGTCAGTAGGAAAAACTAAGCAAGGTTTTCATCGTCTGAAAATCGTGTTAGTTACACTACTTATAAGTCTAGAACAGCTCCCATTTAGCTGAAAATTGGTTAGAACACAGCTTAACGTAGTTCCTTCCGGGCCAAACTGCGGAAGCTAGTCTTTTAGTAAATACGGTGTCCGAATAGTGCCTAAGAAGAAAAAATGTATGAGAAGTAAAATGGCCTTGATCTTAGCTCTTGCCATAAAAAAGGAAAAGAAACGAGTAAGCATAAGCATGCATAACATTAACGATAACGTTTATTCGTGAACATTAAACAAACTATTTGCAATAGCTATTACTTACGTGAAAAGAGAAAGAGGAGACTCTTTACAAATTGAAGGAATATTTTTAGTGAATTTTAGAATTAATTTACGAAAAAAATAGATATCTGGATAATGACCTCTTTTATTCCTGGGATAGTAAAACTATCTTGGGAGACAAGAGAAGTTCTAGTCACCATTATTGTAATGACTCTGTGTGATGTAAAATAACTTTTAACAGACGAAAATACCGCCACCCAAGCAGCAGTTACTAACTGAAACAAATTCATGATCCCAATTTTCTAATGGTTTACTTTAGATACTAACATAATAGCCTAGTTTAAGACAAACTTTCACAGACAATGATAAACTAAGAATACAAACTAAGTTTCTGGTAAATTAAGTAGGTATCTGAAATTATTCATACAGATGTCTGAAAGTGGCATATTATTATTTTTAAAGTGCTTTCATTGTACCGAAGTAGCACATGGAACAATGTACAGTCAACTTGTGAGTCACTTTGTGAGAAGAAGTCTTAATTAATTTTAATTGCCGTTGTCTTGTATTATTTTCTCCTGACTTACATATTATGTTGGTTGTTATGTGGTCAAAAATATGTGGTACATCAATTTAAGCGCTCTATTTTATAAATTCTATAAATGGTCATAATTACTTCATGGCTGTGAATACAAAAATAGAGAAGTAATTCAGGAGTTATGTGATGTTGTACAAATCACTATTATTCAACTGCGGAGAAGAGTAGCAACAGCTACATAGTTATTTCGAAATTTAAAACACAGATCAAATACATTTAATCCCAATAAGCTGATTGCCCTACATACCTAACTGGCTTACTCAAAAACAATCAACAGGAATATTATTCTGTACTTAATATTATACAGAGGAAACATTAAATATATTTATATAATAAATACATTAAATATATAATTAAATAAATTAAAACCTTATTTCAAGATTAGAATGTTACATTATTCTTGACTAATGTAGGCTAAGTTTTATTATAGCACAGAAAGTACATAGTTCCTTTAGGAGAGCAAGAACATCAAGTTTATACAATTTCTTTCATTTGTTTGTACCTTAAAGCTTCTGAAACTATAGAAATAATTTGAAAATTCTTTCACTGTTGTTAAGCTACTCTATTACCATGTGACATAGTTAATGTATCATTTTGGTACAGAAAGTAGTTTCCTCAGGATGCAAGGGAAACAAGAAGAACAGCTAGTCTCAAATAAAATGGTTGCTTAGTCCATGAATTTGTAAATTTAATCTGAATATGAGGTTAACATGATAGTGGTGTACGCTTTGTTTGTGTAGGTATTAACTGGTGTTACTAAATATGTGTTAAATTATTTAAACATTGTTATTACCTTATGTTTACTGAGGCCAACGGTGGCTTATATTACACACTTTATGGAAGATAAAAAACTAATCAGAATAAGGAAAACCTTTTTAACAAGAAGTGTCTAATATATCTTGTAGGCAACAGGTGTAGTAAATAAATTCTATTGTGGTATATTAAATATATTATAATTATGTATGGCTTAAACTTTTTAAATTATTGTCTGGCCATGATGGTACAATTGTCTATATGTCCTCCTCAGCCCTGTTACCAGGGCAACACAATATCACTTTAGACTGGTTGCCAGCGGCTTTAGAATGCCCATGAAACTACCAAAAGTTCTACCATTTTCCTAATGCCACATTATTTTGTTAAATATCAATTAAAAATTGGTTTGTTTATAAGGTCAAGATAAGCTTTGAGACATGATTATCCAAACTAATATTATAAATGCGAAAGTAACTCTGTCTGTCTGTCTGTCTGTCTTTCTGTCTGTCTGTCTGTCTTTTCTTCACGCCTAAACTACTGAACCGATTTGTGTGAAATTTGGTACAGACATAGTTTGAAACTTGAGAAAGGACATAGGATAGTTTTTATTACAAAAAAAAATAAAATAAAATATTCCGGACATATAGCGCCATCTATTGGTCAAATAAAAAATCTGCTGGTAGTCACTATTCCACGCGAACGAAGTTGCGGGCAAAAGCTAGTATCTCTATAAATTTAACAGAAAAAAAGGTAAATAACAAGTGTGTCATGCATACATTTGTTGAGACTTAATTTAAAAAGGTAGTAAAATAATGACTACTTTATGTAAAGCTATAAACTCTTTGCTGGTTACATCATCAGGCCTTATTAGCTGTGATGTGGTGAATTGAATAATCCGATGTAGGTATATGTGAGGTTTTGAAATGCATTAGTTTATCATTGCATGTTAATAGGATGCAGATATTAGTGGAAAAAATAACAGGCCTACTTTTTTAAGCTAAATTCTCAAGTTGCTTTCAATTGTTTATGCTTTGCTTTTGTAGAATAATATTTAAACTTAACTAAGAAGCTAAACTTGACAAGCTTTTTACTAGATTATTTTATAAGTAGCAACTTAAGTAAAATGCCCTATAAACGGAACAAAGTTATTGTAGTTGAAGTAGGTAACTTAATTTAGTTCTGTAGTGTGTTAAATAATGTAACATTTGTGCACTGATTGTTCACAAAATCAGTCAAGCAAGAAAAACTACAGTATAAATATGTGTGTGTTCATGATGATCTTGATCCAAATTTCTAGACGTGTGAAAGTGTGTAAAGTCGTGGTGGCCTAGTGGGTAAAGGACCAACCTCTCAAGTATGAGGGCGCGGGTTCGACCCCAGGTCAGGCAAGTACCAATGCAACTTTTCTAAGTTTGTATGTACTTTCTAAGTATATCTTAGACACCATTGCCTGTGTTTCGGATGGCACGTTAAACTGTAGGTCCTGGCTGTCATAGAACATCCTTGGCAGTCGTTACGGGTAGTCAGAAGCCAGTAAGTCTGACACCAGTCTAACTAAGGGGTATCGGGTTGCCCGGGCAACTGGGTTGAGGAGGTCAGATAGGCAGTCGCTTCTTGTAAAGCACTGGTACTCAGCTGAATCCGGTTAGACTGGAAGCCGACCCCAACATGATTGGGAAAAGGCTCGGAGGATGATGATGATGTTCACAAAATCAGTCAAGCAAGAAAAACTACAGTATAAATATGTGTGTGTTCATGATGATCTTGATCCAAATTTCTAGACAATGACCTTATTAATAGTTGCATAAAGTTGTGACATCATACCTTTTGGTATGCCGTAATCGAATTAAAGTTATCTTTATTCAAATCTATGTTTACACTAATAGCAAATTGTTTTTTTGTTAGCATATTGAACAAAATATGGTTTAAAAGACGAAAAGTAAGTATGTACACAAAGATCTTACATAAGATGATTACAACAGCTTCATATAAGCCATTACAAGACAGATGGGAGTTGATTGTTCAATTAAGTGTTACACTTGGCTACCTGATTAACATGTTACACTTGGTATGTGATGCTGTTGGCATGCAGTGTACACAAACAAAAGCCATGTGAAGTGCATTATTATGTAAACAGGGCTCACCTCGCGCGCCTGCGCCATGTCCACGGCCCACGCCTGCAGGTCGCACTTGTTCCCCACCAGCACCATGGGCACCTCCTCCGCGTCCTTCACCCGCTTTATTTGCTCCCTGTACGAGCCAATGTCTTCGAAACTTTTAGCACTGTTCACTGCGAACACCAGCAGGAAGCCTTCCCCCGTGCGCATGTACTGGTCCCGCATCGCGGAGTACTCCTCCTGGCCCGCCGTGTCCAGGATGTCTAACAAACACGTCTCACCATCGATAACAACTTGTTTCCGATATGAATCCTCGATCGTAGGATCGTACTCGTCCACAAAATGATTCTGTATCAGCTGTATAGTCAATGCGGATTTACCGACGCCTCCGGCGCCTACCACCACCAATTTGTACTCGGTCATCTTGCGACGAGTTAGGAAGAATATTTTTTCACACCACTAATGTCACTAGATGAGAAACTACGCCCCTTGTCGTGCCACACCTTTTAAATTACTCACATCGGCATGGCTGTCGCGACCTATGTTATTGCACTCGCTGTGTCCGTAAAACGGCTAATTAATGTATTATTAGAGGCAAATGCAATAAATAACAATGAGGCGGTTCACTCACCCTTTTACCGGAGTGGGAGTGTGTTCAGAGATATTGCATGTTGATGAGTCATCGTGATCTCGAAGTAATGTGATTTTATCTTTTTGTGTTATTTTAGAACAAACACAGTTATTTTTAGCTAAATGAATGAATTACTATAAGTTTTGATGTGGGTGACACATCTTTTGTATTAATTCATTTTTTAAATGTTATCGAGATTTAGTGTACAAGTTACTTCAGAACGCACGCTATCATAATTTATCAGTCTGTAGTAAAATTATTATGATGCAACAGGTGGCGCTGTAATCAATAGCGGCGAGAATATTTATTTTATGTCTTTTATTATAAAACGACAATATTATACGACGAACAGTATTATAAAACGACCCAAACAATAAATTCAAACTATAATACATATTGTGATACTCAAATGCAAATATCATGATCACGACACCTTTTTGTAAAAATACTGGCTGCCTGAACACTGAATGGAAAATTTTAAATTGAGCTTCCATTTAAAAATAATAAAGCGGTGACATTACATGACAGTAAAATTAAAATTGATTTAGTTCAAGCTTGAGTGTTATCAAACAAAATATATTTTCAGTTTAATAACTTAAAACCGCAAAATGTCTGCAGATAAGGCTGATAACGAGGATGTTGCAGGAGAAACTCTTGAAGAAGCAGGAGCACTAGAAGCAGATGTCGGAGCTAATTTGTAATTTAATGAACATACAACAACCGTAGTCTATCATAAATTGACACCATTCGCCACCAAGTGACAATAACGAAAAACTAGCCATTTCAGTTTCTATTTACTGATAACAGATGGCGCTGGCAGCTTTGTTTTCATGATCTTGTGTTGTTTTGATTTTGTGATTCAACAGGTACGCTAAAACAGTAAACATGAAGATAGAGTGGACTTAATATGCTTTTTTCAGTGATCAGCAGCTATCGGGCATCGACCCAAGGTTAAAAATAGACATGGATCCCTTCGCCCACCGCGACCTTCGGCCAGAAATGATGTTCATTCGCGAAGAGTTGCGCCAAGCGAAGTGGCAAACATTGGCGGTTAGTTTATAATTTATTAGTTATTAGTTACACCTGTCTATTATACACCCACGATGTAAGTAATTTAACTTTTCCCCACAACACCTGTTAGGTAGGTGACTCCTAGATTTATTTATGGAATATTCAGGTAGGTACGATGTGTAAAATAAGGATCAGCTAAGCAGATACCTACTTACTGTAATAGCAAAAACTCCACGTTTGCTGAAGTAATTTACTTTAAACTCTCCTAAATGTTGTCTTCACAGCACAGCCAACACAAGTCCACTGTTGGACATAAGCTTTCCCAAGTTGGGGGCATTTGCTCTGGGCATGTGTGTGGGATATTTTAAGAGAAGCTGCTACTCGTCTCCTAGCAAGGCATTTAACACTTGGTGCTGTGTGGTGGTAGTCAGTCAGTCACTATAGCTTCGTCCGGTTTTTGGCCTGAATTCTATCCTAATGCATCCTAGATAGAGTTACACAATGCCTATTTTCCAATAGGTTTTGTAAAGATTCAAAAGGTGATGTTTTAATTTTGTCAGGTAGGTAGGTACTGAACTATACCAACAGTAATATTTCATGAAGTGAACTTTATAAATGTTGCAACTGCTGAAAATGTATCAAAGAAACAAAACAACTTTGAGTTGAGGTAGGTCATGGAAAACTTATCTTGAAATTATTTAATTTCGAAACTGCAATCTCGCTGTTTCCAAAAAGTCGTGGTGGCCTAGTGGGCAAAGAACCAACCTCTCGAGAATGAGGGCGCGGGTTCGATTGCAGGTCAGGCAAGTACCAATACAACTTTTCTAAGTTTGTATGTACTTTCTAAGTATATCTTAGACACCAATGACTGTGTTTCGGATGGCACGTTAAACTGTAGGTCCCGGCTGTCATTGAACATCGTTGACAGTCGTTACGGGTAGTCAGAAGCCAGTAAGTCTGACACCAGTTTAACCAAGGGGTATCAGGTTGCCCGGGTAACTGGGTTGAGGAGGTCAGATAGGCAGTCGCTTCTTGTAAAGCACTGGTACTCAGCTGAATCCGGTTAGACTGGAAGCCGACCCCAACATAGTTTGGGAAAAAGGCTCGGAGGATGATGAATCTCGCTGTTTCCAAGAACTTCGGCACCTACTATTATACTTTGTGCATTTCTATGTATTTCTCTCAAAGTACTTATATGCAGGTTTGTTCTCAAAGATGGAGCCTCGTTGGCTTGCAATTTTGCGGTTGTTATTGCATTTGGAAACGAATGGGGATGTGGATCGTTTAAATTCATTTTAGGGGCGATCTCATATAGCCAGAATTCTAGAACATGAAAATAAAGTAAAGGTTACGGGCGGAAAATGTGACTATTCAAGGGAGGGTGAAACTGCAAGTACCTACCTACTAGTTGTGCAAGCATACCTTTATAAACTTAAACTTTTATAAACTTAAATAACGTTTATTCTGATAAATCAGCACTTTTCAAACGTCAAAAACAAAAGACAGCCCTCAAAACGCCCTTGTTCTTACCCTTCGCCACTTCCTGTGTGTTTTTGCTAGGAAGGAGTGGCGCAACGAACTCCCCAGTAATTTTATGTAGGTAGTAGGTATACTTATAAACAAAGCTGAGCTACGTCCTAGAGTAAACGTATGTCTAAAATATATAGATATAATAGTAGTAGATAGTATATATAAACGGTAGGTAATAAGCTCTCATACACTGGTTGCTGGTTGCTCCTCAATGTCGAGACCGTGACATGAATGAGTGTGTAGGTACGTATACTGTAGTGTAGGACCGGCTTTATCTCTGCTTAAACGAGCGTCTATTATGTAATTAACAGCTGGTTTTATTTGTCGATGGTGAGAATTAATTGAATCATTTATATCTTGTTAATCGATTAAATTATTATGTACTTATTTATGTACCATTGGAAGAGTTTAACTTTAACACAGATTAAGAAATTATTGAATAAGATTTCTAGAAATATAAATAGAAATCAATCAATCGATTTAAAAATAACATTTCCTTGTGATTAATGGATAGGAGGTCTCATTTCCATAGAATTTTTACGTGTCAAGATAATAGCGTTTATGTTTGAAAATCTGTAGATTTGCCAAATGCCTTCTATTTAACTTGTAATATTTATAATTAGTTGTAGCTACATTGTTACTAATTGTTGCAAGCCATTACAATGTTTCAAATTAGATGTTATTATGAAAATTATGTAATATGAACATAATGGCGGTTTTTTATCGTGTAAAATTAATCCAGCAATGGTATTATGAAGGTCGTATATGAAACTGTGGTTTTTGTTTGAAAATTATGACCTTAGTGATATACCCATGTAAACAGTACCGAAAAAAGTTTTAAGCAGTAGGTACCTACATAAAGAATTAACTATGAATCACGTCGGTCGGGAGACGTCCGTTTGGATCGTTCAAACGATTCGATTTGGGCAAATCAATCAAACGTAATAAAGTCTTTAAAGAGTGTTCAATTGTTATTGATCAAAAGACTAAAATCGATGAGTCTGTTTTTACGCCTCGCAGCACCTGAACTGACATCCTGATCACGATTTGATGAAAATCCACCTACTATTTCGCAATCCATAAATCGACGGCTCCTAAGTATACCTACTGAGTCTACTAACAAATTTTGCGAATTGCACTTTTTTGTGTATTAACACAAATAACAATAACACACAAAAAAGTGCAATTCGCAAAATTTGTTAGTTGACTCAGTATACTTAGGAGCCGTCGAAATATGCAATAGAGCAAAAAAATATTAGGCAAACAGAATCTGGAGAAGAATATTTCAGCTGCAAAATTTATTTATTTTATTTATTTATTTATTTAAAAACACCTTAAACTATCTTTACAGGATCTCTTATCCTAATACGACAGCTAAGAACTAAAAACTTATAGGTATTGTGTTTGTAACATAAAATAAATAATAATTCCTTTGCGAATTCACCAAAACAACATGTAAAAACATCAATGCTGCTATGTAGATCGTTTATGTTACGGATGGCTCTGGTTATGGGTGCTTTGGCGAGTAAGTTGGTTCTCGCTGTAGGTACCAGTAGTAGAGGCGGGCTTCGCCGCCGCCATACGTAGCGGTCCGGCACATACAGGCTCTAGCGCTGCAGCACTGCCGGGTCCAATCCGCGAAGCACCTTCACCAAGTAGGCAACCAGTGCAAACTCTCGTCGGACACGCAGTTGATTATAACCAAACATGCCCAGGACAACGGATATACCCCATATAGTTTCTTGTACAGGTGGCGAGTAAACTTATTTTGAACGCGCTCCAACATTACCGCGTACTTCGCTTCATGTGGGGCCCATATGACCGCACTATGTTCCAGATGACTCCTGACTAAAATAAACTCATTAATTAAAACAAACTATATTTCAGTGAGTAACATGATCACACTCGATTTACCTAAGTGCTAGGGTAGCCCAAGGTTTTACCTATCCCTTAGGTATCGCTTTCACTTAAGTAAGTCAACCTTACTTAAGTAAATTAATGTCTATTACTTTGGAAGTGATTTTTTGAGGTCCCTCTATTTGGTAGACTGGGGTTTATTTCTTTTATATCGGTAAATGGTCATGATTTGAAGAGTTGAGAAAATCACACCCCATATTATGTACTACGTTTACTTTTATAATGACACTCCTTTTTTGTTTCGGGGGGAAATCCTCATGGACTTCCTGGGGAGAGTCGGAGTAACCCTTGTTAAGCGTGAGTCGGATAAATAGTAACCTTAAGCTTCCTCAATAAATGGGCTATCTTACGCTGACATATTTATTTCATATCAGGCCATTAGTTCGGACTAAGATTAGAACGTTCAAGTAAACAAACTATTCATCCTTATAATACAAGAAGGAAGGTATAAAATTAAAAGAAAAACTACAAAGATCAAGAAGTAGGTATGATGTTGTGTTCAGGTTGTGTCCTACATGCAATTAGTAATTTATTAATAAAAATAAACTTGTTTTGCTTACTTACACGAGCATAACGAAACTGACTACATTCTGCCCTATAGAGGTTAGATTTAATGATGTACAATTAAAAATTCGTATGAATTAATTGCCTTGAGCTCTAATTAAAACTACCTACTACTATTAGGCACTTATGTATTAATTTTTTTTTTTAATTATAAAGCTGAAAGGTTTATTTATTTGAACGCTTAGCGGGGTTGTCTCTTGAATCGATTTGAAAAAAAATGGGATTGCCTATTTATCGAGGCTACCTTTTATCCTCTAGGGCAGGGGAAGTTCATACATTTTCTAAAACAATTTATTTTCTAGGTATATTTAAGTCTGCCTAGACTTAATGGACCGGTAACACTAAACGAACTCAAAGTTTATTCGTTCAGTAATTTAATCAGAATTAATAAACATCCAAGCCCGTTTTCCTCAGCTTTTCTGTCAATCAGGGCTGACGCCGGTGCTATACCCCGATTTTCATCAAGAATTAACCTGGGCCAACAAATTGTATGAGAAGGCCTAAAACTTGCTTGAAGAAGTACTGTTTGGCCAAGAATTTCATTAAAGATTAGTACTTTAGGGACCAACAGCTGGTAAGTAGGTGAATAATGAAAAAGGGGGAAACAACTTTATTTCCCTTGACCTGGCTTCTCAGGTGTTTTTAGGGTTCCGTACCCAAAGGGTAACCCGTTTTACCCTAAAACCCCCTACCCTAAAAAAAACTAAGTGTTTTTGACTCTTGTAAATTTTGAGCAATGAAAAATTTCACAACTACCAGGGCCCCGATTCTCCTAAGTTAATAATGTCAAAATCGAATAGAAATCGAATCGCAATATGATCGTAATAGCAGTTTTAACCATATCGGGCATTCTGCTACTAATAAAAGACCAATCGTATTCGATTGACATTTGATTGGTGTGCGATTGGTCTGCTATTTTGATGATTTTGGTCTATACGGTAGTTTGCTGTACAATCATTTTGCAATCGTAAATCATTTGCAGACAAAATGATTCATTATTGAATGACAGAAAAGGATAAAAAGGCTTATTTCAAAGAAAAAATAGCGGAATGCCACATACGCTTCAATCGTAATCGAGTCGGGATTGGATCTCAGTCGAATCGAGTCGAACGTCAATCGAAGGTCGCTTAAGTAAAATTAGGAGAATCGGGCCCCAGATCTATTTACGAAATAATACCAAAATATATCCACATTCAAAAAAAAATATATTTCAATTGTCTTTCTAGGATGACAACATCAACTGTGACAACAAAAGAGTTGAAAAAAACCTATAATATTGACAGTAGTACCACGGGTAGTTTTTTCTTGCCCGTGGTACTACCAGACCGCTTGGTAGTACTACGGGAAGAAAAAATTGCCCGTGGTACTACTGATACTACTATCGGTAGTACCACGGGCAACAAACGAACAAAACAACCCGACCTGTAGCAAGATTTTAGTACAAAATTCAGCCAGAGACTATAAATAAGTTCTACGTAAATTCAGGTAAATTATATTAGTAAAAGTTTATACTAATAGAATAAAGAAGAAAGCGCTCCCAAAATTACTGAAGTGATTTGAAGAAATCTGTTACTGTTTTGAAGCTAAACTATCCCCGAGTAAGATAGGCAATATTTTATCCGTACCTAATTCTAATTAGAACTTTAGAAGCTTTCTCTTGTCGTTCTCTTCAAAGGAAATTTTCGAAAAAACTTTCCAGAGTAAAAATTGATAATCGATAGGATCGCATTTTTGACTTGCAATTTCCTATCGTTATTAGCAAATCAAATATTATTCAGCACTTTTTGAACCAACAACCCGAAACCCCCACAATTCCCGACTTCCTAGTGTTTACATAGGTACTTACCTTTTATTAAAGAGAAATGACGTGACATATTTTTAACGTGTCACTCAAGTGGATTAAGTAAACGTAGGTAATGGCGTGGTAAAGTCCGTTAGGTAAATATAACAATTATTTTCGATAATATATTTATTATATTATATAATATAAAAATATAATAATTATTTTCGTTAGTATAATTTATTTTTATTGAAAAGTACATGATATACCATCACCAAGTAGGTTGTATATATATCTAGTATTTGATTATAACGATTAGCAAACCATAACCAACCGTCTTTTCAGCCATTGATCATATCGCCGAGAAGGCTGGTTATGGTTTGGTTATCGTTAAAGCTAAATGGTGGAACCAACCCTTATTTTTTTTTATTTAACACTTTTGTACACATAGAACACAAACAATAATAAATAATAGGAAAAAATTGTACAAGGGCACAGCTTATCTCTAATGAAATTTCTTCCAGCAGGCCCGTTATGGGAGAGTTAGAAATAGAAGAGATAGGTACAGATAGACAGTGTAAAAAGAAAGAAGATATAACCAATATATAATCACTAACATAAACTACTTAAATACATATATATATATATAAATATAAAATAAATACTATATACATCTATGACAGAGAGGAAAGATAGTGTTCTTTCAACTTGCGTTTAAACACAGCAACAGTCTGGCAGCTCCTCACCTCAGGCGGCAACTTATTCCACAGCCGTACAGCGTGCACGTGACCCTTAAGTTATTCAAAAGATCTTCATTTGTTTTTCTTGTTTAAAATCTGAAAGCATAAACTCCTAGACGTGTTATAGTGTTAAGCTATATCGAGCCTGTTAAGTAATTCAGTTATGACGAAGCGGGAACGCGGTGAGAGCTCGTCATGTATAAAATTTTGTTTTTACTTATTTTCCACTAGGGTGTGCTGTATTTATACAGTTCATAAAGCGTTGGTATAAGAGGATCTAGGTAAAAATCACTTACTACAAAAATACTTTATAAAGATTGCATTAGCAGCATGGAAATTTTTATGGATGTTAATTTTGTGGATGATTCTGAAAACCAAGGGAAATGTATTAACCTTCCGCCCGCGGTTTCACCCAAGTCACCAGACAATTATGTACCTACTTACCACACGCCGATAAAACATAGCCATAGTATTTATTTTATAGTTTTTGTACACATAAAAACACAGACAAGAATAAATAATAGAAAAAAAAATAGTATAATATTCGTTCCTGAAATATAGGTAACTGCCAAGTTTCATCGAAACCCACCCCGTAGTGAAAGAGTAACAAACATACCCACATACATTGTAGTAGGATTAAGCCACACTTGTGGCTATAAATTGTCCCCATGTGCGATTTGATTACAGGCTAATTTGTAACAATTTGTCCCTTTAATTTCCCCTACAGCAACACCTGCCTATCCTCTCCAACCTAACGGCCGGTTCACACATGTCTCCGTTTTACTGTCCCGTTTTATCGTGTACGTTTTTTTTTCGTCGATGGCGTATGTAGTTGTATACAGAATACTGTGCCATGTGTGAAGTCACTCATACAACTACATACGCCATCGACGAAAAAAAAACGTACACGATAAAACGGAACAGTAAAACGGAGACATGTGTGAACCGGCCGTAATATTAAATTACCATATAACCATACTAAGTAATAATCTTGCCTAGGTGCGTCGCACGGCCCTGAAGAAACTTCTGCTAAAGGATTTCATGCAGGAAGATTGTGAACTGAGAAACATAGGCCTTGCCTACTCTCCGCCGGATCCCTGAACAAAGTTGTAACTTGAAGTACGGAATAAACTTTATGAATTGTTCCTGTTTTTATTACTTGTGGAGATTAAAGTTGAGGGAGCATTAGGTAGGTAATATACACGAGACGTGGCGTGAATGCTACCCAGGTTTAGTTTTTGTGAACTCTGTACCTTTGATTTTGAGAAAGTTTCCTTTTAAAAGTGCGGTGTATAAAATAAAGAGAAGCACTTTATTGTGCCAATACCGCTGGTAATATTTGGATATCGTTACAGTTAACAATATGTGACTCAGGTTGGCTGGACAAATCTTCAAAACAGCCCAATATGGTAGCCTACTCTAGAGTTTGCTAGTGTGATATTCTCTTGTGCTCAAAGACCAAATTCGTTACGATTTAAATTGAAAAATAGGTGTCCTAATGACCGTAAAATGTCTGTTATTGTTTTGTTATCTAGTGTGTATGAGTCATACGGTCGCGTTGGCCCAATGTGTTTGGCCTTCACAGTTTACGCGCTTCATGCGCTCTTTGAGACCAAATCTGTATGGTTAAATACTTCGTTTGTTTATTAAAAGGAGTTTTAAAAACGATTTTTCATCAAAGAAAACAATTTGATATTTTCAAAACTACTTCGACAGTGTCCATCTTAACTTAAAAGCATCCTCATTTTTACTAGCATTCAAACCGCTTAGATTTCAAAGACAAAACAATCAAAATGGTTAGCTTTCTTAGACAGAATAATGCAAGAAGTCATTAAAAGTAATATTGCGTAGGTATACAATGACCGCAGTTTTTGTATGTCTGTCAGCTTATTATGGTAGTTTCGTATTTGGCTAGGTCTTCAACTGTGTGGGCAGTTTTTTTAAATTTGTTTTTTTAGGAGTACGTTTTTGTAGTAATTTTGTTATTTTTACACCCTACGTTTCTCATGACTTTTTCTTCGATAAAGAAAAAGTGATACCTATAGTAATCTTATAACATTTTTTTTTTATTTTACCCTCTTTAAGTTCAAAATACTGACAAAACCAAGCTCCGATCTTCGCAGGATACAAAATCTTTATGTCCGAGTTTCCGCAAATAGGTTTTTATATAATGAGTACCGCAATATAAAAGGACAAATAATTAAATTAAAAACTGTGTAGTCATTGTTTTTGCAATATTCGTGTTATTTACATCAGAATAACAAACAAGCAGGTAAAGGGATAGAAAGACAGAAGCACTACGGTTCTATATATTAGTATTATCTGTCCCGTCTCAAGTCAGTCGAGAAGCGTTCACGCACTCTTGCGCACGTTCGGTATCACAGTTTCAACTATTCGAATATAGTTTCAAGTGTAGTTAGTGCGAAATTCAATTTTACTCATTGACCGAACTCTCAAATTATCTTGAAAGTAAGTGGGTGTTTTTGTTTATTTAAATCATTATAGGATTCCACAATAATTTTAAATGGTGTAATTTAATTCTTGCGAGAGATAACGAGGTTTGGTGAATTAAATTTAATTTCATGAACACTGGTTTTTGTGAATGGCTTATCGTTAATAAAGGGCTGGATCTAGTAGCATTGTTATTTGATATTCATTCATGTTAAAATATAGTCTTTACAATGTTAAAAACCGGTTTTTAGTTTGACCTAAACCAGAGTAAGGGCAATCTAGATTAGTTCAGGTTCAATTTTCAGTGATTGAATATTCGGATTTTCGGTTTTCGTAATTTAATAAAATGCAAATTCTGACGAGCTAAGTGATTTTGAATTCAATTTTTATGCAAAAATAAATACAATATTGCCGTTTTGGATTTAAAAGCAATTTTCTGGAGTAATACACTTGTGTTCAGTGATGTGCAAAATATCTTACGAGTTCGAAATTTAGTTTCACTGGAACGTTATACTTGATATTATTTTTATTTGAACTTGCAATGTAAATAAGTGTTCTGACCTTCGTTTAATCAAACAGTTTAAAATTCTACTATATCAACATTATTTGGTTAGAAATATTATTTACTTACTTGCCTACTATTTATTTTCAATTTTTAGTATTTGTAACAGATAAAATAATGTTTTCACTGCTTGTCGTTGGACGCCACCGCTAATAAGTATAAAATATAAAATGCTGGTTACCATATAAGTATTCTATTTTTAAACCATTCCAAATTTGAAGATTACGTCATAGACAAAGTAGTAAATAGCTCGTCAATTTATTTATGAACGTACTCTTGGAATGTGCTCTTTTGACTGAAATGTTATTTATGTTAATTTATTAACCTACGATTAAATACGTACCTAGACAGTTTGTAAATAAAACAAAAATGGAAACGCGATCATATTCTATGGATAACAATAAAGGGCAATATTTATTATTGTACCTAATGCGTGGGTTATCCAACAATCTTTGGTAAATGTTACAATTCTGTATAAATGGGGTTAATCTTGTGGTAAAATAAAGCCGAAATATAGACAGGTTATTATGCCGGCAATTGTATATATCTAACATGCGTTAGACCTTGGACGGAAGCTAGTAGCTACTTATCAACCCACAAGACATGTCTCGGAATCGTAATTGAAGATCACGCCACGAAGGTTGAATCTTTTAGCGAATGATATCCTCTCGAAGACACTGCGTGACCATAAACAATATAATAAACGAAATAGAGTTCCCTAGCAGTTTCCCGCGGTTTTGCCTTAGACTCCAGGGAGAAAAATGGCTTAAAAAGTTGCCTGAAAACTTCTCAAAGATGTCTTCTATATCCAATGCTTATATATAGATGCATAGATATAGAATTGATTATATTGGTTTTGTAAAATATGACGATACAAAACAATTCAGAAAATGCACTAATTGGCTATTGACATTTCCATCATCCCGCTTGGCATCTAAATTAGCTACCTCTATTTGTGATATGAGTGATTAATTGAAAATGACTGAAATGAATGAAATTTTTCATGCGGAATTTTACATAAAATTGTTGGCAAAACGAAATTCATTATTGTTCTCGCTTATCTGGACATCGAGATTGATTTTCGGTCTAAATAATAATGGGAAACGGAAAGTTTTCAAAAACAATGAGCTGGCAACAAAACAGCAGCAAAATCGGGCCTAAAAATAAATACAGTCTTTGGTGACTACAAACTTTTGAGATTTATTGTACGTGGGCCTAATTGTAGGAGAAAATGGCAGTTTAAATGCTAATTCTTCTGTGTAATTTTTCAATCGCATCTCTAGCTGTTGTCCATCGTCCACGCGTACCAAAGGAACAAATCATTTCTCGCAACCGGAAAAAAGTAGCATAGGTATGTACCTACTTTACCAGGCTCATAAATTATATGTGAACCAAATAAATCAGTTCAGCATTTTGGCGTGAAAACGCGGCACACAGACACAGACATACCTACATCATACAGACAGACAAATAGAGCTACTTTCCTATTTAGGTATACCTAATATTAGTAAGGATATTTTTCCCAACAAGCCGTTACGGAGACAATAACAGCAGGATACCCATATTATCATATTGTCCTCATATAAGCATGAAATATATTGTTGGCATAGATATAGATATGTATGATATAATCATCAAAATTATATCTTAGTGAAACTGGTCAGGCGTGGGCAGAAGGCAATTTGAGTAGCTATAAAAAAAGGCAAACAACAGGGAAACTTTTTTTTTCTGAGCAGCGATTTATATTCAAAGAGGTTTGATTGTTTTTTGTTTTGTAAAAAAATGTATAAATATAACTAATAATAATAATTTACGAGTTGAATTCAGGTTTTGTACTCATAATTCTCATTTCAAAGTCAAAAGTCAAAGTCAAAATCATTTATTAAAATAGGCTAATACGATTAGCACTTTTTAACGTCAAGATTTTACAAGAATGACAACACCCCCAAAACGCCCCCCTTTCACCACTTCCTAGTGTTATGGCTGGAAAGAAGAAGCGGTGAAGAACAAACTTCCCAGCAACACAGCTGTCTATACAATTTAATTATTATTAATTTATTTTACAATTATACAATTCAATTTTATCAATTATTAATTTAAAACACCGAAAAATACAAAATAAAATAAAGCACTTTTGTTCCACTTCAGAGCTGCCATCTGCGTTTATCTGTGAAATAATCATTAACATTATAATATGCCTTTTTAACAAGAATTTCTTTGATTTTGTTTTTAAAAGAACTGTCCGTTAATTCGATTTAGATCTTAGATTTATAAAATCACATTAAAATCAACTATCGACAAATATTTATAGGTACCTATACTATCCAAGTAGGTATAGTTGTGAAATTAGTTATTTAATAACATAAAGCCTGGGTTTGTTTACAGTTTCTGGGTCCTTAGTGGATTTTACCAACAAAAGTTAACTTGACTTGATTTTTTCGATTTATCTTCCAACTTATTTGGCGGAAATCTGGTGTCAACTGAAGATAATAGGAGCGAAGATTTATGTATGTTCACAAAAAACCTGTGATCTATCTTTGTTAAATGTCAAGTCGTTACAAGCACTTTCTTATAAGTAGTTTGTGAGGGATCTTTGCATTCAAGTAGGTTTTAGAAATGAGGTTACACTGCTTTCAGTTTCTTGTAGGTTGTAGGTTTTAGAAATAAAGCTAGCCCTATCCTACGACTTATACCTAATGTGTTTTTTTAGGTCTTTTTTTAGGTTTGAGTATCTTTACGAAAAGTAACTCTGTCTACCTGTCTGTATGTTCATCATCGATCTCAATGCGAGGGACACATATAGAACCTTTGATAGGAAATCTGCAAAGTTTGATTCGGGTGCGGAAAGTAATTCCCTCGGGAAACGGGTGAAACTGCGATGAATAGCATATATAATAGAATAGAAAACATGTATGCTGAACTGTAAAACTGTAACTTTCATAACAATGCCTAAAATGAGTGACCAGTATTTTTTAATTTTTATTGAAACATAATTAGCCAGAGAGGTATCTGTGAAGCACAATTTATTAATTACAATATCAATTCATAGTGACTACTTACTAACAATTTATAACAAGTGAGACAAATATCTCATTACTGGCCTGTCTTTGTAAATGTCGTTTAATAGAACCAAGGCTATAAAATAATTACCACCAATTGGGGACACTGATTCAAAAATCTATACTTAGGCCTTGTTCACACGGCTAAACGTGAACTCTTTCTCGTTGTCTCTTATAGATGGCTGTCTTTTGTAAATGTTGACGTTCAAAAAGTGTTTTGCAGCCATGTTTGAATAAATGATTTTTGAGTAACGTGCAATTCCATGTGAGCAAGGCCTTAGATGTTGGTTTGGTTTATTTCAAGACTAAGTAGAACTTCAGTGAATAGAATAGAATTTCAGTGTAAGACAGCCTATTTGTCGAGGAAGTCCGTAGATCATTCTTAATCAAGGCGCAAGAAGTAGGTATTTTTCTCAGGGCAAAACCGTGGGATACAGCAAGGTCATTTTAAGCTCTACATTTTTTACGTTCATTCATCGTTATAATCATCCAATTTATTTTTATTTATTTCTTGGGCAAAGACCTTACCGAAACCAAAACAAATGATAAATAGCGAAAAACAATAAGCCAATTAAAAGCAATACTAGGTATCGATAACATGCTAATCTTATTTGTTGTTGCTTATTTTACTATTGTACATAAGGTTAGAAATAAGTATTTGATGTAGGTTAAGAGATGAACTAGGCATATCTTTACAATACAATGTTATCTATATTTACGTACTTATAGCATTTTTAAGTTGTTTATATGTAGGTATATGTATAGGTAGTATTTTATACGTTGATGCCATGATAAATATAAATGGATAAATAAAATTATGTTTAGATACTGGCGCTAATAAACCAACAACATCCCTACTAATATTATAAACGGGAAAGTAACTGTCTGTCTGTCTGTTACGCTTTCACGTCTAAACCGCTTAACTGATTTTAATTTAATCAAGCAGAGATAGAGTTGACTTTGAGAAAGAACATAGGATAGTTTTTATCCCGGACTTTTGAAGAATTCTCTTGGAAACGCGATAAAACCGAACTCTACGCGGGCGAAGCCGCGGGTGGAAGCTAGTAGTAAATAACAATGTATTTTCATTGATGATAGGATTCCATTGCAAGGCCAAGCTTAATAAAAACTTAGTTCAGGTAAAATATGGACGGTTTTTTTTGGATTCTGGTAGTTGTATAACTTGTTTAATGTTTAAATTATCAGCTATTTATGATTTATTGATTTTGGCAGAATTATTATTCAAATGTTATGAATAAGATCTGAAGAGGTTGTTAAACGCTATCTACTGATCTTTATACCAAACTTCTAATTCATTCAGACAGTATCCCTCTCTCATTTGGATTATTAATTACATTTTAATAGTCAGGTCAATTATTATTAAATCGAACATTTCATAAATTTCGATATTTTCTAAGCCCAAACAGTTCAACTAAATCCGAGTGCGATGTAATGTAATAATTATCTAATTTTAGTACATTTGCTTAATAGCCATTAAATCACATACTGAACGCAGTCTAAAATAGCTCATCAGTGTAACCAATTAAGGGTCATTATCGCTTGAACCTGGATTAAATACGGCATACATTAGTTCCACATTGGCTAATTAGCTTTGACCACGGTGTAAACGGCTTATAGATAGGAACAAGTTCACCATTTCACCAACAGTTGGTTACGTAATCGGTTCGTTAAATAAAAACTTTTTTTAACTATGAACCGGCATCTTTTGCGTTAACTTCTTCTATTTCGAATTTGGAATTGTTGACGTCCATTTTAGTCGACATCAAAAGTAGCCGAACAAATCAACATTTTCTAAAATGTCTAAAAACGTAAATAGTCATAATTTTATAAAAAAAAAAACAACACAAATGTCAAAATTTACTTGACATTCTAAACTTCAATAAAATAGCCCGGTCAAAATAGACATTTGAAATAACAAAAATTCCCGGAGAGCTGATTTTTGGTGGAGAGCTAGATTTGATCATTCTAAATAAAATACTAAAAGTCCCCATCGATCCCATGTGTGCGTCAAAAGTTATTCGAGGTCAAATGTCAAAATTTTTGGTTTTTTGTGTTTTTTTCGAAAACGGTAAGTTTTATCAAAAAAATACATCAGACCAAAATTGTAGATTATAAAATTTTCTACAAAAATGGCATTAACAGTTTTCTCCTAAATCTTACCATTCCCGAGATATCGTGATTCAAAGAGTCACACTACACATGATATACACATATAAGCCACGTATTTACGACGGCTGCCTTTAAGTTGTGTCGTTTGAAATAAGTATAGACAATCTAATAGGTTAATACCATTTATTGTTTTTCAAAGAATTCTCCGCGATATTTAATGCACTTTTGCATGCATTAAACCCAGTTCTTGAAATATTTATTCCATTCTGAAGTGGGGGTAGTCAAATTGGCCGATTTGTATGAGTCAACAACTTTTTCAGGTGTGCTGAAACGTTTACCATTAAGACTTTACTTAATTTTGGGGAATGTAAAACAATCGTAATGCCCACGGATCCATGTCACGGTATGTTACATGTTGGTCTGCGACAATTAACTGCCGCATAGCCTCGATATTATCTTGATATATTCCTGAGATATCGCGCTTCAAAGTATATTCCATACATGACATGCACACATTTTCACGCCACCTGTGAGGTAGTGTACTCGGCGCGTTTTTTTATCGTGGTTTCCCCTGTAGGCCTACTCCACTAACTGTCATGACAATTTTAGGATAGTTTAAGGGAATAATTGCCGTCAAGTTCTAATATGATGTCATTATTGATATTAACTATTGGTCAGGTCAGGCAAGTACCAATGCAACTTTTCTAAGTTTGTATGTACTTTCTAAGTATATCTTAGACACCAATGACTGTGTTTCGGATGGCACGTTAAACTGTAGGTCCCGGCTGTCATTGAACATCCTTGGCAGTCGTTACGGGTAGTCAGAAGCCAGTAAGTCTGACACCAGTCTAACCAAGGGGTATCGGGTTGCCCGGGTAACTGGGTTGAGGAGGTCAGATAGGCAGTCGCTTCTTGTAAAGCACTGGTACTCAGCTGAATCCGGTTAGACTGGAAGCCGACCCCAACATAGTTTGGGAAAAGGCTCGGAGGATGATGATTGATATTAACTATTGGGTTAACTATTATAGTGATTGTTTTAGATTTATCAGATTCATACAAAAACTCGTGGTGGCCTAGTGGGTAAAGAACCAGCCTCTCAAGTATGAGTGGGTTCGATTCCAGGTCAGACAAGTACCAATGCAACTTTTCTAAGTTTGTATGTACTTTCTAAGCATATCTTGGACACCAATGACTGTGTTTCTGATGGCACGTTAAACTGTAGGTTCTGGCTGTCATTGAACATCCTTGGCAGCCATTATGGGTAGTCAGAAGCCAGTAAGTCTGACACCAGTCTAACCAAGGGGTATTGGGTTGCCCGGGTAACTGGGTAAAGGGGGTCAGATAGGGCAGTCGCTCCTTGTAAAGGACTGGTACTTAGCTACATCCGGTTAAACTGGAAGCCGACCCCAACATAGTTGGGAAAAGGGCTCGGAGGATGATTTGATACTACAATCATTTTTGCAATTGCAAAAAATAATGTCAGGAGTTTTTCTGGCGCAGGTGGGAGTAAAGTTTTAATAGGGTCCAGATATTATGTATCAATTTCCAACCCCAGTCTTCTGGATAAAAATGGAAATGTCGAAGAAAAATTAGCGTGCGATAATTTTCTACAACTTTAAAAGTGGATTGTCGCGACCTCAGAGGTTTAAAAAATTTTGTTCTGTGTTTAGTGATGCAGAACCATGCCTTAGGACTGCAGTACGCTGATATTTAGGTTTTAAAAGTGGGCAATCTAGCCTTAGCGACAAGCCACGTGAAGGTAATTTAAAACCCGATATGACCCAAGATAATATCGAGGCTATGCGGCAGTTAATTGTCGCAGACCAACATGTAACATACCGTGACATGGATCCGTGGGCATTACGATTGTTTTACATTCCCCAAAATTAAGTAAAGTCTTAATGGTAAACGTTTCAGCACACCTGAAAAAGTTGTTGACTCATACAAATCGGCCAATTTGACTACCCCCACTTCAGAATGGAATAAATATTTCAAGAACTGGGTTTAATGCATGCAAAAGTGCATTAAATATAGCGGAGAATTCTTTGAAAAACAATAAATGGTATTAACCTATTAGATTGTCTATACTTATTTCAAACGACACAACTTAAAGGCAGCCGTCGTAAATACGTGGCTTATATGTGTATATCATGTGTAGTGTGACTCTTTGAATCGCGATATCTCAGGAATGGTAAGATTTAGGAGAAAACTGTTAATGCCATTTTCGTAGAAAATTTAAAGATCTACAACTTTGGTCTGATGTCTTTTTTTGATCAAACTTACCGTTTTCGAAAAAAAAAACAAAAAACCTAAAATTTTGACATTTGACCTCGAATAACTTTTGACGCACACATGGGATCGAAGGGGACTTTTAGTATTTTATTTATAATGATCAAATCTAGCTCTCCACCAAAAATCAGCTTTGTGGGAATTTTTGTTATTTGACTACTACTTTTATGTCTATTTTGACCGGGCTAAAAGTAGATAAATGCTCTGGTGAGTTATCAACTTCACAGTGTTTAGCAGATTTGAAAATGTACCTAGATCAGTCCAGGTACTTTTTGAAGCTGACTGTACCTATAAATTTGAATGTTAATTGTTTGAACGAAAAACAAACTCAACGAAACAAAACATCGGATCGAATTTATGGAAAAGCTTCTTCTCGTATAACATTTAACTTTTGATTAATTTATTGTTTAAAATGTTAGACAATTGTCGTATCGCTAAAATGTAGCGCTGCGAAGGTTAAAACTCTTGAGAAAAATCTTCGAGTCTTTAGGGAATTAGAGTAGACTTAATCGGAGTTTTATTTTGTTGGTGAACTCAGGCGTAACATTGCTTCCGCCAGAAAGGTAGGCTCGCGCTATAAATTCTAAATTAGTTTTACTCAGAAGTCCAACCGGGAATCTATACTAATATTATAAAGAGGAAGACTTTGTTCGTTTGTTTGTTTGTTTGGTTGTAATGAATAGGCTCAAAAACTACTGGGTCGTTTTTAAAAATTCTTTCACCATTTGAAAGCTACATTATCCACGAGTAACATAGGCTATTATATTTTATCCCGGTACGGGCAGTAGTTACCACGGGACGCGGGTAAAACCGCGGGAAAACGGCTAGTTAGTTATAAATTACAAATGGGTTTTAAACCCAAAAAATGGAATAAAACTACATGAATGTATCGTTAAATGAATGGAAAATGTTAATCCTATATTTAAATATTAATTGTTTGCTCTGATTACATTAATTTACTCAGAATTTTGGCCCGTTAATATTAAAATACAAAAGATATGCTACTTCAATCTGAAAATTGCTTGTTGCTACAAAATATTGTTCCTGGAATTAAACTAATTGATGATGCTCAGAGCATATTTTTGGTTCGTTATTGTTTTAAAATATGGATTCCGACAAATGATTAAATGTCTCGATTTATGGATTAAAATTGATACAGTTTTTTTTTCAGTTTTTTACAGTTTTTCAAAAGTTAAAAAAAATGCTCATTCTGTCTGTTTTTGCTTCCGATGTATTGGAAACTACCTATACGTTTAAAAGTTTTAGTTTTAGTACTACTTTTTATAATATTTTAATTATTTTCGTTCCCAGGTCTAATCCTAGAGAAGGATGATAATTGAAGTCCTGATAGCCGGGGCAGTAGCCCTGGTGGTATGGCTGCTATTCTTCAAAGAGGAGGAGGACCCACTGGACAAGCTACCCGGACCAAAACGGCTGCCCATCATTGGAAACTCTTGGGAACTGTTCCAATCGCCTCCCGGTAAGTTAGCAAAAAGCATGTTATCTTAGTAGGTTTTGTAAATGCGGATTGGTATTGGACTGATATTCTCAGATTGGACAATATATAATTGGAATTGAATTGTTAACGAAATGTAATCGATGATTCAATAATTAATGCCTCGACACCTCGACACTTCTTCTGTATGAGAGGAGGCCTTTTTTGCCTCACAGCAGTGGGACGATAAAAGGCCGTCGGCGATGTGGTCAAAATATGTAGTGATAAAATATTATATTTAATTCAAAATCATATACATTTTCATTTTCTGAGACTGACATCATGTAACAAAAAGCAAAATACACGAATATTAATGCGAACGCAATTTGTGTTGTTATACAAAACTTTGACGATCAGATTCCCACACAGAGTGACGCCATTTTTTTTCTACATCCGAATTTTAATGACATTCAGCAAATGGCCAGTAGGTATTTTATTCGAACACAAAAAGGTCAGCGTTAAATAAGTGATACTTTTTTGTATGTTCGAAACTCCATTTTGTATTCTGTATACGTAGTCGTTAATGTAATAAATACAGGTTGTGTGTCGATCGAATTTGTGTCGGAGATGCAAATATACTCGTTGGACGAGATTTAAAATATAAGTTTAGTACCAGGTTAGGTAGTAACAGGTTTAGTTGCAAGGATTACATCAGTCTGGAAGAAAGGATCGGATTTTATTATATGTTTACACCGGCGAGGACTGTATAGCGAAGGTATATAATGTATGGTGAACTTTCTTTTTCTTTCTTTAAAAACAAAGAGTATCGTCAAGAATATCTTGAGCAGCCTTTTACGTCTTCAATTTAAATAATTATTAACATTATGGATTTTTGGGTTATTTTTAGGATATTTGCAAATTATCAGCATTGTTCGATACAAACACTAGGCAAAACACGTGGTGATTCTTTTGAAACTATTTGGTAGCTATAGCCTTACCTTATTTGACCCGTTGTCCCGCGAAAGTCTAACAGACAAAGCCTATTTACTTTCACAAACCATAATGTTAGTAAGATACTAATCGTCTTTATTTCTATGTATACAGATAAGTTGCTGGATGTGATGGTGGGCTACACGAAGCAATATGGCGAACGTTACGTGTTCAAAGTGATGGGCCTCAGAGTACTGCACATTTCTGGACCGGCTGATATTGAGGTAAAACTTACCATGAAGTGTGCATTGAGTTTCTTCCTAGTAAGTAGATCTAGATTAACTATTGAGAAAGTGTGCAAATAATTCGGCATTTTCGCTTCGCTTTATAATAAACGGCTTCGTTCAATACTAATTTCTAATCTCTGAATGAGAAGAGGCTACAGCCATGTAGTGGGATCATAAAAAGGCTATTGATGATCATACTTTAAGTACATAGTTTCTGACTGCAATTACTTAATTCAATACAGCGCGTCCCCCTTTACTTTGCCTAAAAAGAGTTTAATTTTCCTTCAAGTTAATTAACTGGCTGCTTAAACAAAGCTTAAAGCTTTTAATTTCAGCTAATGGAAAATGAACGCTGTAATATTGATAACCCGTTCAGGAAGATAGACAAGCTAAACTAACACAGTCAGTAACATCAAAGTAATTGTTAACTTTAACTTGCGAGATTAAGCTAGCAGTTATTCAGGAATATAAGGAACTTAAAACAAACAGATAACTTTAGCTGTTGTTAGTAGTGTGTTTTCTAATGACCATTTTCAACAACCAGATAAACGGCGGATTAAGAAAATTTGCTGTTTTTTCATAAATAAGAAAATATATATTTGGGAGATTTTTTTCATGTAAAACGATAGTATCGAGACTGGTGGACTCAGTCAAAGCATTGAAAAATGTGGAATTAATAATAAAAAAGCGATTGCCATTAAAACAACCTTCGAGAAAACTAGGTTTCATGCAGTTTCATAGTAAAAATATGCTTAATTAAGTAATGAAATGACATCGATAAAACTCTGCATTGTGGGTGAAATTGGCCTCAAATTTTCAAAGTGTTTTAAGATGTGTGAACAGCTTACTTACTTTATTAGATTTCATGCAGTCACTGCGGGTATTTTTGACAGTTCGTGTCCAAAACATAACTTTAGATATAGATTTATGAAACAAATTCCACACATGAATTTAATTATTTCCGGCAAATCATTTGTAAATAGGTTTAATATAGGTATTTCATTCATCCAATATTCAAACTATTTGCAATGGCATGCAGTGGTATTTAACTGTGAGAGGTTATTAATAGTTTTGATCAAACTAATTCTATTTGTTTCGTGTAATTTGAACGCATGATTTGATAAATAAACGTTACATAATAAATTGGTAGTATTGGCTAAAATAATAGGTTTTTGATTTATGTGGATTGCTATTGCTCTTAAAGTCCTTCCTTGTTAAAAAAATGCCTAAGCTCACTACATCTCACTAATGTGATAAACTGGTGTTAGTCTTCCACACAAAATCTCCTGAACTAATTTTGAGGGACACATAACATTTAATATGCTTAGCTAGTAAGGTTGACTTCAATTTGGTATCATATGGCTGTATCCTAATAATTTTATTTCTATTCAGGTGGTACTGGCACATTCCAAGAACATTAAGAAGAGTGTACCTTACGATTTCCTGAAGGATTGGCTCGGCGCTGGATTGCTGTTGAGCACGGGTTAGTATCATATTTCAGTATAGTTAGTTACCTTTCTATGTCTATAAAATAAAGTCGTGTTAGTTACACATACTATAACTCAACTGGAGGTAGCTACTTAGCAACGGTGGACGATGGGACGGGTACGGGAGGTAGGAAGTAGTTCTCTCGGAATGTAGCTGAAACCTAATGTGGAAGCTCGTAATCTATAAAAAATACGAGAATAGAACTGCAACAATTAACAAAAATCATAAAATTTATTTACTCCCATAAAAACATGATGAAACCTTTAACTCAATTAACACTTAAAGACATACCTACATACCTACCTAATTAGTCCATCCTAACCAGGATTTAGCCGAACCACTTAGCAGATTAGTCCTAAGTTAGATCTTAGTGACGTATTAAGTTAGATCTAAGTGACGTACTAAGTTAGGCAAAGCTAAGCCCGTGACTAAAGGCGTGAACATACGATCATACACTCTAGGATTAGCTGTGGAAATCTAGGCTATTGTGCAGGCAATAACGGTTTGCCTGGATTTTATTATTTAGGGGTTACGGCTGTTTAAAGAAAAACAGTTATTACGTAATTTAATGTTTATTTATTTATAATGATTCTGAATCGCTACTTGAAAAATCAAATGATGAATTTTCGGATTCGCTACTCTCACCGAGGTAAATTATAAATTTTGACTCCATGTCAAAATGTCTATAGTATTTTTCTTTTTTCTTTTGTACATGTCGACAAGTATAACATCCCTTCATCAATATGACTTAAACGTTCATTTATGAGTTTCATTATTTCCGTCTTATTTTGGTCGACATTATGCGAAGCAATATTATTTTTTAAAATTCCTCACACATTTTGTTTACATTATTATACTAGATTATACGTCTTTTTACATTCTTAGTCCACACTTTTATTTATTGTCCGCGTACCCCGAGATCTAGAAAATATGTAAGGAGTATTTAATTCATCTTAGATATTTCACCTCATTTATTTCTTAGATACTGTCAACGTCAATTTGAAAAAACTTATGAGAAAATAATGAAAAACTGTAAAATGTAATAATAAAAAGCTTTGAATGTTGTTTCATTTTTTGAAAAGCTACCTGACTCCTTAAACATTTTCTCCGTGAAGAACTAGACATTTTCGTAAACGACTGTACCCATAACAAAAAGCGATAAGAACACGTCATGCTCGGACGACGTCACTGTCACACGAATGAAAGTTGTATATTTACAAGCCGACGCACACATAGGGCCGCGCGCAAATCTGAGTTGAACTATCTATAAGCGCGTCCAGTGGGTACTATTTCACGCATCCACATATTCGAGACTAAAACATATATGAGATATCTAACACTGAAATATTTTTTCTAATCACAGTCTTCGAGATGGTATTAGCGTGTTCATGCAAATAAAAATAAAATCTTTAGCTTAATAATATCAGTAAACATTTCTGAAGTTTTCTTTAACTGTGTTACATTACATTCTACAGTTTATACACATAACGTACTTCTATATCACTTGAAAACATTGTAGACATAATTGGACGCCTATTTCCAGTGCACAATAAACTGCGGATACATTATAATTATGAACTAAGCTGACCTCCATTGTAATAATTGCCTAGGAAGTAAACAAACACTTTTTCAACGTCACGTTGCCATGGTAATGTGAGAAACGCCATTGCCATTAACGTGACCACAGCCTTCACATTGAATTCTAAAAATAAGTATAGGCTCCTTTTTGTTTTGTTTATGTTCTTAACGAATTAGGATGGAAATGCTAATTGAATTGGAATCGCTTAATAGATGACATCATTAAATTAATTCACATTTTTTGTGTGCTATTAAAAATATTGCCATTATTAAGAATAGGTTTGAGTCAACGCTTCAACGGTTTTATAGCATTCTAGTAAAGTAAACTACATAATTAAATAAATATTCCTACAATTTCACGTAGATACTATAAAAATACCGCCTTCACGCATTCTGATAAAACCTACGTTATGAGCTTTCACACACTTGCCCAATTTTGTCGGTAACAGCCGACAGCATCAGTTACCTACTTGTATCAACATCAAAAATTTAAGTACTCCAATCATGTGTAATATTTAATGTACTGCTGTTTGTTGTCCCTAACATAATAAAATAAAATAAAAAAAAATCTTTATCCCACTTTTCATCCACCAGGAGCTCACTGGCACAAGCGCCGCAAGATCCTCACCCCGACCTTCCACTTCAACATCCTGAAGAACTTCGCCAACGTCATCGAGGAGAAGACACAGGATCTGGTCAAGAGTTTGAAGAAGAAGAACGGAGAAGATGTCAGCTTGATGCCGACGATCAGTGATTTTACGCTGTTCACTATTTGTGGTGAGTCATTTGGAAATGTTATTGTTTAATTTCATGCCTGGTTGATGGAAAACAGATCCTCGAAGGAGTATTTAAACCCATTTTCGCGGAATGAACTCTTATTGTTGTTGAAAAAGTTTTTATTCTAATCTGGCATCTCTATCTAGCTAGAAAGTAGGTATTCGAATTGAATCTATATTTATTTATCGAAATCCAGTTTTTGCATGTCTCATTTCACTTTGTACTAAAAGATAGGATACCTAAGATCCCAGTATTTCATCTCAGTGGAAAAATTAAGAATTCAGTTTTACTTAAAAATTCCTTTATTGGATAACTCCTACCAAATCAGCATATTTTTTATGCATATTTCCCTCGAAGCATGTTTCCCTCGAAGAAACTCGAAAAGACGAAGGCGAATCACAAATAACTTTAAAATCACAGTTAATGATAAACTATAGAGTTATTATTTACTAGCTGTTGCCCGCGACTTCGTCTGCGTGGGCAATTTGAAATTGTCAAAATACTACTTATGCCGTAGCTTAGGCGTATTCTTTTACATAACAGTATAATTAGGATTACTACTTAGCAGCAGCACGGGTTGATCAATCAAGGTTGTGTCGACGATGTGTGACTATTTATCTAAACAAAAGAAGTAAAGTTTGTGACGTTCTGGAAATCTCTGGATCTAGTCAACCGATTTGGAAAATTATTACGTAATTCTCACAGGAAACAAAGGTCTGACAAAGCTGTCATTTGTACATTTTCTGCAGCAGCTGCGACGAATCAGGAGCCAGAAAGTCTGCCAAACAGTTCTACTTACCATGGATAACGTGGTGTCTAGTTCCCTGGGTTGAAGAGATCAGATAGGCACTCCAAGTAAATATTGGTACTCAAACAGATTTGGTTTAACTGGAAGCCAACACCCACATAATTGGGGAATAGCTGGGTGGATGATGACTGAGTCATCAGGCAAGCGCATAGTTTCACTACTTGTATTTCGGGGATTTTCTGTGCACTCACTCACTATGTTATGTTGGAATTCCACTGAAATGTTTGCATTAGTTCACGATCAGGCAAAGTATACGTCCGAGAGTGTGAGTCCAATTTTTGTGTTGGCACTTGAAGCCTGCAGTTCTTCCAAGATTTTCAAAATGTACGCTCGCAATTTGTCATTTCTTGGTGGAGCCAGCAGATCAGAAGAAACATAAGTGCTGTGTATACGGTGCGTCAATACTGCACAACGGTAAAATTTCGTCTTTATAAACAGCGGAGGACGTTTAAATACCATATATTGTGTCACACGTAGGTAAACAGGACAACAGTAATATTATCATCGAACCGCTTTCAAAGATCTGATGAGCGAACAGACCAGAACTGACTTGATCACCTCGAGAAAATCAGAGCTCTATGAAGCGATCATTCGCTTTGGATCCTTCTGTTATTGTGGTTTCTGAAAATGTATTCAATTAACCAACGATGAATATAATTCTTAGCAGGCCGACTCTTTTGACTTCTCGAAAATCATAACGTTGGTTTTTGTGCAATGCACAAACGCAAATTCGATATATTACACATTCGATATTCACACTTCTACAGAATTGAAGCTAAAAGGTGCGACGGCGGGCTATAGTAGCGTAGTTAAACTAACTGAAACAATCTTAGTGATCCTTCAATAAAGTTAGAGAAGCGGGTGTGCATGATGAACATTAAGAGTTGGTAAATACGTGATGAAGACGACCTAATTCATTACTATATTAATTTGTTCATGAACCACAAAACTCAAGTTAAGGTGGAGAAAAGGATTACCAAGCTCCCAAAGGCCTGGGCATTTGCAACACGTTGCATGGCATCCTGGAAAGTTACGTGATTCTCAGCCATCAGTTTGAGCAGCGTGAGGGAGTGTCAGGCTTTGGCCCTAGTGGGCCTCACAGGGGTTTGCTGAATCTCCTTGAGGGGCGCGTGAAATAACGGGTCTCCTAGAAGCCGGAAGGTCGATGACCCACTCAAAACTAATCGCTCACGCCTACGGTGGCCGGGAGTTGTCTCTCGACATCCGGCTTTCGTGGTGTCTTACCGCAGTGGCTGGGATGAGAGGTGGGAATTTTCAGTCGCTCCGCCTCATTCTTTGTCATCCCATTTCTTCTCGCTCCAGATCATGGTTTAAACCGGGGCCGGGTGCGATAGGTCGCACAGTCCGCACAGTGGTGACACCCAGGCGCCACCTCCATGAGATCAGAATTGGGAATGTATGTTTGCAAAAACTAATAGTACATTTAGCGAAAACACGTTTGATAGTAATTCTGTCTTTGTAACTGAATGATATCAATGATATAAACGTAGTTATATAAAAGGTGTTTTTTTAGACTCAGTCCGTGGGTCTGACTGTGACTGTTCGTAATTGTGAACGGTGTATTTGTGATCAGAAGTTGAAAGCAAGTATGTCTCTGGCCTGCGACGCGTAATCTGTACGTTTTCAGGAGCAATAAAGCATTTTACGTGCGTATTGTATTAATTAGAAAAACCTCTCATTTCTTTAATCTGCACTTTGTGTCTGAGCTTGTTTCTAAAGCTACAGAAACTGACCTTAATTCACGCTTAGCAGCGCTTACGAGAGACAGATCTTTCTTCTAGGATCATTAAGCGTTACATATTTTGCACCACACAAAAAATATTTAAGGTCGTCTGTTGACATCTTGTTGACGTATTGTGACAGGTAGTCATTCCCATTGATGTTAATTTTAGAAGTGACACAATGTTTTCGCTCGTATTTTGCCTACATTCATCATTACTCAAAAAATATATTAATAAGGACCTTCTATTTATATGTAAATGCAATCAAAATAATGTAATATATTAAACCAGGAACTTATTTTTAAGGATGTTTGAATATTAATTAATTACAATGTTTTTTTTAAAATAATAATTAAATCTTAGACTTACAATGCACTTTCAGTGTGATGCATGTTTGTTATTGGATGAAATGAATGGATATTCATGTTTCAGAGGTATAGCTTATATGTCAGAACAACATGTGTAGAGTTTTTAAGAATGTGGGGAAGTTCATAATTTCTTCGGGACGTGGGTGCCGCTTCCCATGGGAACTACTGCCCGCACCGGGATAAAATATACCCTATGTTACTCGCAGATAATGTAGCTTTCTAATGGTGAGAGAATTATAAAAATGTCCCTGATGATGCGCTGATATTTCTTGTAGTGTTTTTATAGTAGCGAAATACACATTTTCTTGAAAGTAACAACATACCATGACAAAGTGAAGTCTGTTTTCATTGATATTTTACCTACTACCAGTTTTATGGCACATCTGTTTCTGCATGATTTTCTTCATCTATAATTTTAGGATATTATTTCTTTAAATTCAGTTTTTTGCTCAAGTTACTTATAAAAGCGTTATTTTCTATGTAAAGATTGATAATAGGCCGATAAACTTACAAAGTTCAACATTCAAATATGTGTCATTATTGCACCCGCTGTTGCAGAAACGTTAACAGAAATTATCGTTCATTGCTCATCCCCCGTAGGTGATAGCGTGATAATATATATCCTATATGTTGAACCGGCCCCCAGGTAATATTCATGCAAAATTTGATTTAAATCTATGCAGTACTTTTCGAGTTCAGTGAGACCAAACATACAGACAAACAGACAAACAGACAAACAGACATACAGACAAACAGACAAAAATTCTAAAAACTATATATTTGGGTTCAGAATCGATAATAGATCACCCCCAAGTATTATTTTTAAAAAATATTCAATGTACAGTTTTGACTTTCCTATCATTTTATTATATGTATAGATATAGATAATCACGTAAAAAACTCAATAGCAATTTGATCCGCCCGTATTAAAATTACCTGACCAGCAAAAATACATCGAAACAACATCAAACGACCGTGTTCAATGTCAAAATGTCCCTCAAAACATAATGTAACGACATATGTTTTTATCATGGTCATTTACTTTAATGAATGCGTCGGCTCGGCTGGTACGTGTAATCATTGTATGACATCGTTGGCTACATGATCACACTGTTGGCTTTGGTCTTAGAGTATTTAAACAATTGGAAACGCCTTCACTCGGCTAAGCAGTGCTTTCACACAGACGGCAGATTTTTGTCGCACGTAGGGAAACCGCGTAGCAATACGCACGGCACATTCCTTGCGGCTCTCAACTCTGTCGCTTGATTTTAAACGTCAGTCGTCTTTATAACCAGGACTTGTAAATTGTTTGCTGTCAAATGTATGAAAAACCCACCAATTTGAAAGCACTGGATAGTGCGAGGGCACCAGTCATACTAATGATACATATTGTAAGTGTCAAGTGTTTCGTGCAACGATGTGCTAGAAAGAAAATGCATGAGTATCACTATTTTTTTCCCAGTAAGTTGATTGGATTTTCTCGCATAAAGATTCGTGCTCATGGCATCTCCTGTAGGTTAAATACTCTAAGGCTGTCCAAGGTATGTTTGCCATCTGATTGACGTGATTGCTGGCTGTTGTACTAATGCACTTTTTTGCGAGAACAGTCGCGTGAGAAAGAATACAAAACTTAAATATTTTAAAGAAGTCTTATTTCGCTTCAAATACAATTCTCATTAAATGGCCATTCAGAAATTAACTATTTCTTTAGTACGTGCTATTCAAAATATAATTTTCAAAAAGGACTACTGCGCACGGAGTAAAATGTCCACTTTAGAGCAATGAACGAGAAGTCAATGAATAGTTGCAGAAAGTACGAAGTTCCAGCTAATTCCCAGGAGTAGCAAATTCTCCTCAGAAATCATCAATTGGAAACTCAATATACCTACATAAGTAGTCTTCTAAAGATGTTATGAATGTGTCAACTTGGACGGCACAAATTGGATCCCGTGGGAGTTAAATGTAGATCAAGTTATGTAGGCATGATATTTAGTCTTAGAGTGAAAACGTCGGAAATGCATTATTCTTGAGTTTCTTGGAAGATAATATGTAAAACATATTTTTAATCTCCCTCCTGAAAAGTTACGACTTTTACACTTATGAGGTTTCACTTTGAGGCATCATACATCAGAATCTTCTTTGCCGAAGGCTGCCCACGTCAGATAATCACACCGATTTTTTGTAGAAGGATAATAAATAGAACACACTGATAGCAAAAGTGCAACGCACAAATCCTACAAAAGATCGGTTAGAAAATTCTTGTCAGAACGTCTTACAAAAATCGGCCCAATTTATCTATCCTTCAAAAAGTCTGACGTGGGCATGCAGTCTAACCTCGATGGAAAAGTTGGTGTTATACCCATGTTATTATTCCACACTGGCTTACCTTACATTACTTTATATGCAATTCAGATTGATAGATAAGGTAACCCAGGTTATTAATTTATCTTACATCTGGCTGCTCTGTCCTTTTACCGTAATTTACTAAGGTATACTTAATATTCTATTTATAAGTCAACTGTTATTATTTTTGTAGGACGTTGTGAACCTCAATTACCTTATTGTTGTAGAGGTCAGGATTATTCATTGTATTAATTAGATACTACCTATGTCTTGTGGAGTCACTCGCTCCTTCACTGTTCCTCATCGGTACAAAGGGTCATAGTGTGATATAAAATACTTAGCTTAAATTCTATCTCAGGAGTTATGCTATGTTTCGCAATGTTTTCTACTTTGCCAAAAAGTTGTTTTAGTTATATTAAAGAGGTACTCAAATCCAGTTAAAGTAATGCGTATAAGATTCCAACAAAAAAAAATATCACAAGTTCAAATGTAGACCATTATCTCTACGTTACCGTTATTTCTTTTCTAAAGAAATCCAGTATAAACTATAGGCATAAAAAGCATTATAAAGCCATATTCCCAACGATTGTAATATCCATCAATAACTAAGAATACTCGAAGATATTTGAAAACGATTCGTAGATCGAATAACAGTACAACATCGTGTCTGTTCGTATTTTAGAGAGAGATGGAGCTGTAGGTACCCATAGATACTCCATCCTTTTTTAGGATTCCGTACCCAATGGGTAAAACGGGACCCTATTACTAAGACTTCGCTGTCCGTCCATCTGGCACAATATGTATAAGACGAACCATGATAGCTAGAGTGCTGTAAAAATGTTCTGAGTTAACGTATTAATGAACTACTGAAAACTGAAGTAAAGAAAAATATTCGAATTGAGAACTTACGCCTTATTGGGAAGTCGGTTAAAGTGGGACTTCTATAGGTGATTTTTTATACATAATGGTACGGAACCTTGACCGGTTTTTAATATTATGAACTGGATCATATAAGCTTGTCATATTTATTCGTCTTGAACTATTTTCCTTAAGGATTCCGGTGACCTTGGAAAAACTTCCGTAGGCATTTTGTTTTCAAAATATTTGTGTTATTTACAAAGTTCAAATAGTTGCGGTTAATTAATTAATATAATACAACTCAATGTGAGGTATTATTTTATCTTTTATTTTAGTAAGAAATCATGTAAAATAACACGCATCAGTTTTAACATTAAGGGTCGTATATATCTATCATTCATTTATTGAATTTCAATGTATTTTTAGCAGTGAAACTCGACATTAAAATATAACATAGTAACAGAGGCCGATGTTATTTTTATTTCTATCCATATATAAAAGAGAATTTAAAAACATATCTACTAATGAGTATAGCAATTATGGACTAGTTTTTACTCAGAGTTGAACTAACGAGTTTTTGATCCTATGTGGGTAGTCCTAATTATACCTACATTGCAATATGATACAGCTACAGACAACATTTATCAACCTAGAACGTCCTAAAAATAAAATGAGGATTCTGAGCACTGGACATTCGTGCAAAATTCATTATATTTTTATGTAGACAGATCTATCTACAGCTGGAGCTGATTTTAACAGCTGTGGTATATGTTTCTTAAAACATGGCATGTGTGTATGCTAGTCTTACTATATAATCAAACATAGTGATCAATATCTTGTTATCTCGTTGGGTAGTTTAATGATTAAAGAGCTATTTTGGCCTTTCTGTCTAGCAGAGTAAAATTTAGATTTAAAGCTTGTGGCACATTATAGCAGCACGGCAACAGCACGGCTGCAGCACGGCGTCGCCTCGAATTAAGACTACGGCGAGCGGACAGCGCGCCAACCACGCGCTGTCCGCTCGCCGTCGGCGCGCCGTCCGCTCGCCGTCGGCGCGCCGTCCGCGCGCCGGCCGCGAGGTGTAAGCTTGCTGTCACCGCAAACTCAATATTATTTTAAGACGATTATGATTGATGTTATGATTGAACACGACGTAATGACGTTGTTTCGCTGCCGGCTCGGAGTCGGCGGGCAATTAGCACGCCGTCGGCGCGCTGTACGCATGAGGACCGCTCGCTTGCAGCACGCGGGCGGCGAGTCGAGTTGTGTGGAAGCGGCAAGCACGCTGACTGCTCGCCGTTGGCTTTTTCATATTGACATTACGAAATATATTATAATATACACGATTTAATGCTCTAAATTGAATGACAACTTAAATGCTGGTGTGGAGCCGTGCTGTTGCGGTGCTGCTGTAATGTGCCACGTCCTTTAGGCTGACACCAGAGTTTTATTTTTGCTAGGCTGGATGAAATATCTTGAACGAAGCCCGGATCGATCCTGGATTATAGCTCCTATAGATTATGGAGTGATGAGCCCCTATCTCTTCGTAAGTCGTGGTGGCCTAGTGGGCAAAGAACCAACCTCTCGAGTATGAGGGCGCGGGTTCGATTCCAGGTCAGGCAAGTACCAATGCAACTTTTCTAAGTTTGTATGTACTTTCTAAGTATATCTTAGACACCAATGACTGTGTTTCGGATGGCACGTTAAACTGTAGGTCCCGGCTGTCATTGAACATCCTTGGCAGTCGTTACGGGTAGTCAGAAGCCAGTAAGTCTGACACCAGTCTAACCTAGGGGTATTGGGTTGCCCGGGTAACTGGGTTGAGGAGGTCAGATAGGCAGTCGCTTCTTGTAAAGCACTGGTACTCAGCTGAATCCGGTTAGACTGGAAGCCGACCCCAACATAGTTTGGGAAAAAGGATCGGAGGATGATGAGCCCCTATCTCTTATTTAATATGCAAACATAGCTATCAATGTATGGGAGTAAATCCCCCTTGCTTCATTTCCCATTAAGGAAACAGGCGTTGTGAATATTAAATCAAGACGGAAATTTTCGTAATTTAAATTAATGAACATAAGCTGTAATTGAATTTTAAACGTTATAAAGTTAACTGGAGTGATGTCAGATTAAATGGAAAACTTTACCCTGTCTGCAATTGGATAAGGTTCGTGTTATGCAATGGTTCCTGTCAAGTGGGGACTTATTGTAGATAGGTTTACCAAAATTTTTTCACGTTATCCATTCGTGCGGCCACTATAATAATTTCATTTTCTGCGATAGATACAAGCAATCTTCAAAGCCCCCAAGATAAAAATACTTTAACTTATAATTCTATTTACACCAACAGAAACAGCAATGGGAACGAAACTAGACGACGACCAAACATCAGCTACAGTTGACTACAAGAACGCGGTACTCAACATTGGCATGCAAATGTTAAGTCGCATCACAAGAATCTGGCTACACAACGACTTTGTCTTCAAGAATACTTCACGAGGAAGGGAATTCGGAAGAACTCTAGAAGTCGCCAAGACCTTTGCAGATAATGTAATCATGGATAGGAAAGCTACTAGAGAACAGAATAAGGTTAGCGTCGAAGAAGAAGTTAACGATATTGGGACTAAGAGGAGATTGGCTATGCTGGATCTATTGTTGGAAGCTGAAGAGAAGGGTCAGATTGATATGGAAGGTATCAGGGATGAGGTCAATACTTTCATGTTTGAGGTAAGTTGTAAAGTCACTTTAGAATATTATGTACTACCTAACGATCCGCCCCGGCTTCGCACGGGATAACAGTCTTTCCCAACTATTTAATGTATCTATACTAATATTATAAAGAGGAAAACTTTGTTTGTTTGTTTAGTTGTAATGGATGAACTCAAAAAGTACTGGACCGATTTTAAATATTCTTTCCCCATTAGAAAGCTATATTATCTGCGAGTCACATAGGCTATATTTTATCCCGGTGCCGGCAGTAGCTCCCACGGGACGCGGGTGAAACCGCGGGAAAGCGGCTAGTGTTATTATACATATAGACCTTTCTTCTTTAATCACTCTATCTATTACAAAAAACCGCATCAAAATCAGTTGCGTAGTTTTGAAGATTTAAGCGTACCAAGGACGTAGGGATAGAAAAATCGACTGTGTTTTATACTATGTAGTGAAGAGATGTATGAGGAAAGTAATCTATATATCCCACCCAAAACAAAAATGTGAAAGACTGCCAAGTTCGATAATATGGGAATGCTTCGCCTATAAAAGAAGTGAGATCTGAATAAGTACCAAGTTCCATACACATACCTCAGTTAAAAATAGTTACTTTTTATTGATGTTACTTGGAAAGTTTTCATACACCTTGTTATAAACCTACTAAACGCAATGAATCAAGTATTTAATTTTCTATTAAAACTTGCCAAGTAACATCATTAAAAAGTAACTATTTTTAACTGAGGTATGTGTATGGAACTTGGTACTTATTCAGATCTCACTTCTTTTATAGGCGAAGCATTCCCATATTATCGAACTTGGCAGTCTTTCACATTTTTGTTTTGGGTGGGATTTCATTTATTTTTGTAAGGTTGTTTATTTTATTTTTTTCTTATGATAAAGTTAGTTAAAGGAATGTCTCATTTATACTATCTTTTAGATTTTTTAATATGCACTATGTTTCTTACAAAGAAATGAACTAGATTAACTAAATGGACTAGATTTACCAACTGACTGACATGACATGTTATCATATATTATGTTCGTGGATCAAAGTTACACATTCGTTATTTTCGAAAGTGACTCACACTTGGCCGTTTTCAGATTTTTATTTTACTTCTAACTACACTATTTTACTTCTAACTAAACTAAATACAAACCATTCGAAGATATATTATATAAATATAGATAAATTTAGTTCGTTTTAGTTCCTTAGGGGTATAAATTTACACCGGGTATAAAACACCTTCATTATTTTGAAACCGACTCACACTTGGCCATTTTCAGATTTTTCCCTTTACCTTGACATAAAGACCTACCTCCATGCCAAATTTCAAGTCAATACGACCATTGGAAGTGGTCTAGGTTTTTGATGAGTGAGTCAGTGAATCAGTCAGTCAGTGAGTGTATAGTAAAAATAGCGATTTTCTGACGTCAATATCTCAAGACCTACAATAGGTATATTAATGAAATTTTGTATTTTAGATAAGTGAGGGGTTCTCAATAGATACTAGAAATTTGATATGCGTAAATAAAATAGATTTTGAGTTACAGGGGGGTCGAATTTGGCCCGAAATGGTTCGTGTAATATAACCCACGGCCGGTGTGTCGCTTTTTTGCTCGAACTTGGCGGACACACTGCCGTGTGTCTAGATCCTTGCGTGCAGAGTTGCGCAAATATGAAGGATAAATAATAAAGTGCTCGTAAATTACCCTGTCATTCTAAAGTCGAGGATGATCTCGGAAATGCCGGATGCAATAAGGATAAAAAGTGATAGCTGTCATACACGTTTCACTTCCTATGTGTACTTCATAGAGGTTTTTTATATGTTTGGTACTTGCATACACAGAACTTACTTAATTTCAACTGCTTTAAGTACATATTTTTTTGCAGTGCACTATCTTTTCTTGATTGTCTATGATGACCATATCTAAGTTTTGCGCTAAAATAAATTTAGATGCAAAAAGAAACAGATTGATACTATAAAGAATTCTTCTTATTCTTCCTTTTATTATTATTGTTTTGTGAATCTGCTCTGGGAACTGTCTGGCTATTGAAATGTTGAAGGTCAAATTTTTTGCAAATCAAAATTTTGTATTTTTAAAATTGCAGGATCATCATTTCAAATGATTGTTAGGTATCCATTCTTCGTATGATCTGCAGTTTTTAAGTTGACATTGGTTAAATGATTTGTCATTTCCAGGGTCATGACACTACAGCTCTGGCTTTGACCTTCGGTTTGATGCTGTTGGCTGATTATGAAGAAGTTCAGGTAAATTGTGACATTCCTAATTTTCACGATGTATTTATTTGAAATATTCTAGCACACAACAGTAGGTTTTATTTATTTATGCATAAGATCAAGTTTCGATTAAAAGTTTTTTCATAAATTTTAATATCACTTAGTAAAAGCATCATCACTTGATGTTAATTTGTATGAAAGAGAAAGGTTTCATTTACTCCGCTCTGCTAGATAGATGTTTAGGGTGTTCCTATTTGTATTTTTGATTTTTAAACGAATTAAATAAAATGACACAGTGGGCTGTGGGAGTTAACACGTTTTTTACCTGAAATATATTTTTTCCTCCTGTAAGTACATTTACTTCGTGAATTTAAGCATACAAGAGTAAGTTCGCGTAAATAGAAACGTCACGTTCGTTTGTTTGTCTGACATATTCTATACCCGAGAGACTCATAGATAGTAACAGAAAGACAGAGATAACATAGAACATAATAATATTTATTTAACTATCCGCCGTGCAAATAGAAACTAAAAGAACAAATAAAATACCAGTTGGTTGCACTTTTTAATGAAACGCCTCTGAGGGATGCAGAAATGAAATTCCATTTGTCTCAAAGAAAAATGGCGAAAATATTTACTTTGTCCTAACGACTGGTGCTGTTATTGCGAACATAAAGTACTACTTATTTTTTATATTTACTTGATTGTGTAGGAAAAAATAAAACGCCTGGGAAAGTGTATGATTTTTGCAGTAACTTGAATTATTAGAATGCTGCAGAACGATTGAGAAATAAAAATCCCACCAAAAACATTAAATGTAAAAAAAAGCCAATCCTCTACGCAATTCCTCCACCGTAAAAAGTTTTGAGATCGCATAGAAGCCAAGTCCTGTTCTACTGTCCTGTTCTAATGTGAACAAAACTATTGATATAGTCACAAAATATTGATTTATTATTACAAATAAAGTAGAACAGGACTTGGCTTCTATGCGATCTCAAAACTTTTTACGGTGGAGGAATTGCGTAGAGGATTGGCTTTTTTTTACATTTAATGTTTTTGGTGGGATCTAATTTATTTTTTGTAGGTCTCTTTCTTCTCTAAGTATATAACAAATTAAATTAACTTACATGCAACTAACTAAATATATAACAAACTAAATATGTACACCTAAAGTAGCACGTAAACAATATTTTTTTTAACCTAAAAAAATTCGAAATTGTCGAATTTTTTAATCGAATAGCTTTTAGAATAAAAGAGATTTATTTCAGAGGTAGATGACGCTATCACATGAAATTATTTGATTTTTTTTTAAGTACTACTTATACTAAGCTATGTAACGAAACCATAGCGCGATTTAGACCAGGACAACGCCATCTATCGAGCGAGCATGCAGTGTTTATCGCACTGCATTAATATGAAAGATTTTATCATTGTTCATTTCATTTAAACCTAGCTTTTTTATTCATATGTTGTATATTTAATACATAATAACAATATACCACTACGTAACAATAAAACAAATAGTAACATTTTGTACATAAATAAATAACAAAGTTATCAATGCAGTCAAAATTCATACACAATGTTCTTGAAAAACCGCAAATATAAATTTGTTTCCTATTTTTTTATTAAGTTTTAAGGTTTTCATAATTTTCCCTTTATATGTAGCTAATAACCTACCTTGGTGCCAAATTTGAAGGTTCTAAGTTTGCTAGAAGTACCTTAGACTTTTGATGATCGGTCAGTGAGTCAGTGACAAAATGGTGTAACTTTGATCGCTCATAACTGGTAAACTATTTATTCAAATGTCTTGTAATTTTGAGACTGAGCTTGTTCTAATACTTACTCTTGGTCATCGAAAACCTAAACTCCTAGCTTTGTTCACATGGAAGATACAGGGGACTGAAATAGCCGCGAAACGCTTCGAGAAAAGATGGTACGGCCGTGCCCGCTTTGCTCGAGTCTTGGCTGGGGCACTGCCGTGCCCTCAGATCGAAGCAAAAAAACCTTCAATTCTGTTAGAGACTGAAACTTGAAATGTACCTATGTCTGAATATTTCCCATATTGCACATGTTTCAAAAGATAAAAGAAGACAAAACAATTTTTTACGTTGAAATACGAGAAATGCAGTCCAGTTTTTTGAGATCACTTATGAATGTTTGCTAGAATGAAATTAAAGTTAGGAAATCACCTGCAAAAAACATATCCAGAATTTATACAACACATCTCCTATAAAAAGTTCACGTCAAACAAAAATGCACCTTAACTCCAATACAATAAACGCCATATTCCAGGAGCGTATCTACGAGGAGTGTCAGAGCATAGTCGGGGAGTCGGAGCACGTGACCATGTCTCATCTCGCAGACATGAAGTACTTGGAAGCAGTTATCAAGGAAACCCTGAGGCTGTACCCTAGCGTGCCTTTCATAGGCCGGGAGATCGTTGAAGACTTTAAATTGGGTGAGTTTTGAATTTTGATACATGAGTTTAATTTTGGTAGTCTTTAGCTTTTGCTGGCGGTTTCACTCGACGGCAAGAAGGAACTACTTCACACAGCGTGATAAAAAGTAGCTATATTAGGTACTGCCAAGTTCTATCAATATCCACGTGTTATTACTCCTTCCTTATTAAAGACCAAACTGGCAAACCAATTCGTATCATTGTACTAAAACATCAAGCCATCACACGTATTAAGAGAATATTTTCTTATACGACATTCACGACGACCCGATTTCTTCTCAAAAATGGAATAAGTATTAGAGCGATATACTCTTTTGCAGAAATGCCATTTCAACAACTTCACTACAAAGTGTTGATGGAAAATTCTTTCGAGTTAAATGGGTACCTACTAAAAATTGTGACAATCACCGTAGCATATAAGTATTTTAATATTTTAAAAAGTATATCTGTAAATAACAGCTTTGTTCATTAATCTAACCTACTTATTTTCCAAAGTTATCTTGTCTCACTTTTAAGTGCAGTCAAATGGAAACGGTTCCCCGAGATAATAATATGTCCGTTCAGGCCATGGAGAACAAAGTAACTTGCGGAGGTGCCATAACGGAAAATATACAATAGCTTCGACAAAATGCGGGTGTTAGAGGGACGAGATACGTTACTACGTCCTCATACCTACGCCTTATGTTATACACGCCCATTTTTTGGAAAACCAAAAATCTTCAACGGATGTTTCAAATAACCCGAAAGCCCCGTTAGTTTACGCGAAACTGACCGTTTTGGTCACGCCTACCGTGCGTATTTGGCCTACAAGACGGCGCCTGACCTGCCTGCCTTATGGCATCTCCGCTCATCATTACTTCCTCCGTGTTTCAGGCTTTATCAAGAGATCTGTATTTAAATAGCTACTTATACAGGCTTCGTGGAGATTATACGGCTTTATATCGGCCAAGTTTGTTCTTTTATTTCGAAATAGCCTGCTATGTAGGGTTCTAGAGATTTATTTTGGGTTTTCAATGAATAAAGTCGTGGTATTCAGGTTTAAGCGGTTATTTATTAATATTGAGATTAAAAAATCCTTTACACTTAAAACATTCGCAATATTAAACTTGGCATTTACATATTTAACTATTTAGGTACCTGCTAAGTAGAAAATAAATAATTATATTAATACGACGAGTAACGCTAAATGAGCAAAATCTGAAAATAGTTTGATTAGAATAAATCGCAATCAAAATGAAATCGCTCAGAATTTAGTCAGTGGAATTAAAAATCGTTTAGAATTTCTGAGATTTTACGCACTCAGCGTTACACTTTGTACAAAAAAACAGTGTTTATATACAAAAGATTAAAACAACTTTTTCGACGAGCAAATACGTTCTCGCAATACCATAATACCCATTTAAGTGGCACTCAAGTTAACTACATGCGTTGCATATGACGGCATCAAATGCTGACACTTTTGACTGATACCTCCTTTGACGAGATCTGCGCTGCTTTGAACTGTTAATTGCTTTATCTGACTGTTCTGTTTATGTGATTGCTCTGTCGAACTAGGGTTTGAGGGGAATTATAAGTGAAGTCAAACTCAAAAACGTTTATAATAGGCATGATGACAGTAATCAAAAATCATTAAAATAATATATTTATTAAATTAAACTTGAAGCTTGGAATATAAAACGCGCATTGTTTTCTTTATTAATAATGTGATTAATATGTATTTTTATAAAATAAAATTACGAAATAAGGCAATCGCCATGATATCTTGAACACCAATCAGAGCTCGTGACGTCATCTCTCAAAACAACTCGCGCGAAAGCGCGCGAACGTCACATTTCGTTATTGTGAACTTCCACTGCGATCTTTGTTTTTAATTAATTAATTGTTTATAACACGAGTTATAGAGCCCGGATTTATCAAGGCAAACAGCGCTAATTTGCCTAGAATTTATATCATAATGCTGGGAAAGTTTTTGGCATCAAATAAAGAGTTTCGTTCAGCTGAATTTAGAAATGTTAAAACTTCCATGTAAGTATACTAGTTTAATTAAAAAACAATGAGAGATGAAACCTAACCTCGAAATAGTTATTTACATTATAAACTATGCTAGAATCTAGAGAACTATGTAATAACTTACATCAAAGTGATCTTCACAAAAATAAAGTTGTACCCTGGGCAATATTGCTTTTGAATCTCGCCTTGCAAGTTTAGGCCACTTGTTTCGTATTTTTTTATTGTGAGGAACGTACACAAATTACTTATCAGGAGTTGTTTTGGATGTGTTCTTACACTGGGGGACCCCACAAGACCTATGCCCTTTCGAATTCATATTTAATAACACAAAAAACTTAATTATTGCACGAGCGTTGTTTACTTGCGTCTTGTAATTTCAGTCGTGACGTCACAAGTGACGATATGACACTGACAAGCGTTTTCGCGCCGGATTCAAAGTGGACAGAGAAAAATGCAATTATTTGATAAAAAAACTTCGCATTTTCTTAAAATTAATAATTTTTCATATAAAATAGACGTATACCTACATCATACAAAGGAATTTAAAAATTTGTCATCATGCCTATTAACGTCACGGTTTAACGTCAAAATCAAATAAGACAACCCCCAAAACGTCCACTGTTCATCATCATCTTCTCAGCCATAGGACATCCACTGCTGAACATAGGCCTCCCCCTTAGATCTCCACAGATACCTGTTAACTATTAACCGCTTCTTATTTGTTTTGGTAAATAATTGCAAGTAAGAACGGGTTTTACATGATTTAAATTAAGAATGACTTTATTAACTATAAATTATCTCTAGAAGAATGGAACATAGTTTTCATCTGGGTATGCATACTTTTATAAAATAGGTTAAGCTCGCCATTTTAAATCAAGTCTCTGTTTTCCGGGTGTCAAAATGTATTTGTATACACTAAAGAGTAATAGTTCCTTTGGAATTTGAGACAATTCATAATAAAAATCTAAAAAGATACACGTTTTGCAATAGAAAAGACGAATTTGCAAGTAGCACCTAGTCTTACAACCTAGACTTCAGTATTTTTTACAATTTCCTACCCTCCCCAATAGCTTCTAACTATCCACCCTATTCCAGGTGACCTGCTAGTAAAGAAAGGCTCAACAGTGGACGTCCACATCTACGAGTTGCATCACCGCGAGGATCTGTTCCCTGATGCAGAGGCGTTCAAGCCGGAGCGCTTCCTCACCAACGAGCTGAAGCATCCCTACGCTTACGTGCCTTTTAGTGCTGGACCTAGGAATTGTATCGGTGAGTTGGTGGATTCATTGTATATGTCATCATCTGCATTTTTTCTGTTCTTAAATGAGCATTAATCACCATGTACGCTCGAAGCGGATTGGTGATTTGTTTATAACGGGCCTAAAGATAAGAGTAGTGAAGCTAAAATGGATTCTTAGTTTGTAACGTGGCGTGACTGTGACTGCCATTTCTGGGCATCCTATTCTAATAAAACATCCTAAATTGGACGTTTGTAAACAAGTGCTTGGCTGGATATTTTTAAAATATTGATTACAGAATATCAGATTGTCTGACAATAAAATTACTGCGTAGTGGTGAAACCAGTTTTTACTTAGTCGGAAAATGGCTATGACAGATAAAAAGTAGTTTGTCACATAAAAGTTATTTAATTTGCGGCTTGCATTGAATCATAACGACTAGGTATGGGTTTTAATTTGAACACTTTCACGTACAAGGTCCAAACCAAAGCCACCACCAAAGCACTATACCTAATGTATCAAAATATGAACTTCTAAACATTTTCTTTTATTTGTTCCCTCAGGCCAACGTTTCGCCATGCAAGAAATGAAGACGACTCTAAGCGAGATAGTGCGTAACTTCAAGCTGGTTCCCAAGGTCAAGGGCGCGCGACCCAGGGTCATGGCCGACCTTGTGCTTAGACCCGTTGACCCTATATATGTCAAGTTTATTCCACGCAAATAAGTTGTGAAGAAGATTAATATTTTTTCCGAAGTAAGTAGGTAATAGGCTTTTAAAGCCTCGTAAATCGAATAAGTAAGTAAATAAAATGATTACTTCACTTTTGATGACATTGTATTTTTAGAATAAGGGCCAATTTTTTAATCGCCCATAATAATGATATTGACGTTTTGAAAGGTCTTTTATAGATTTGGCAAACCGCCATATTCATTCTTCATACAGAAGTTAACTGCTAAGCGATTTAAATTGGTTTATACGTAACTTTAAATATAATATTAGAAGGCTTATGTGGGCAAGCGATAAGATCTTTTTAATAATTAAAATTGTAATGGGAGTGTGAGATAAAATGCACGAGAGATTATTTTTGCGATGAATTGATCAAATCATTTTTAATGATTTTAACTTTTAACTCTTTTTATTCGTGTTTTTAGCAATATCATTTTTTATTGAAATGTGACGAAGTATTTCGGCATTTCTTTATTTATTTTAAATTTTGCAATATTTTTATTTTTCTAATCCTAAACAAAAATTGTATGTACAAAACAGCTATTTCCATTTTGTTTTGTGTCCTTAATGGTAGGTATGGTAGGTAAAAAGTTATAACACAAAGCTAAAAAAACAGCTTTCAAGTTAATAGTTAGTTAGTTACAACTTAGTATTGAGCAAGAACAATATTGCTCAGTTTCTTTGTCATAATTGTTTCTTATTTAAGCATTTATTGTTAGGCTTAATTTACATTTTATTTTTTAATAAAACTATGCAAATGTAAACATTATTTTATTTAATTTACCTTGTCGAAAATCCAAAAAATAAAACACTACTTCTTCTATTGATCTGCTCAAAAGACATACTGAAACTACTGAAACTAACGCTAAGTAAATATAATGGTAAATAGGATTTGTTAGTTGTTTCTCGCAGTTTCACTGGCGTATCGATAGAACTGCTTCCCATAAAATATAGTTTATGTAGTTAGGGGAAAGTTACTAATTTACTCAACATCCATCCTCCGAGCCTTTTCCCAACTATGTTGGGGTCGGCTTCCAGTCTAACCGGATGTAGCTGAGTACCAGTGCTTTACAAGGAGCGACTGCCTATCCAACCCCCTCAACCCAGTTATAGTTATCGGCACGGATATTGGGCCGTGACCTTCACCTGCGCAGAAGCGATTTATTGGTTTATTGCCTTATGTGTACATTGCGCATAGCGATCCCCACTCTTCCGCCGAGAGCTCAATATCCGTGCCGGTTACCTATACCCGGGCAACCCTATACCCCTTGGTTAGACTGGTTCTGTTACTAATTTTCTTAACAGTGAAATAATTTTTTAAACCGGTTCAGTAGTTTCGAAGCCTTGGGAAATTCAAGAATTGACAGAATGGCAACAATGCGGTTGCTTACAAGAATTGACAGAATGGCAACAATGCGGTTGCTTACAAGAATTGACAGAATGGCAACAATGCGGTTGCTTACAAGAATTGACAGAATGGCAACAATGCGGTTGCTTACAAGAATTGACAGAATGGCAACAATGCGGTTGCTTACAAGAATTGACAGAATGGCAACAATGCGGTTGCTTACAAGAATTGACAGAATGGCAACAATGCGGTTGCTTAGAAGCTTTGTGTAAAGCACTGATAGGTACTCAAGTGCCGATCCGAACATAGTTGAGGATATGCTTGGTGTACATAAAAATACAATACTGTTAATAACAGTGTACTTGTCGGTCACAGTAATCGTTGAACAAACAGAGAAATTGAAACAGGCTTAAAACCTCAAAACACAATCTGCTAATAATTTAACGAAACGTGTTCCAGCATAACATGAATGAAAAAATATTTTTTCAGGAATCAATTTAGCAAAAAAATATGTATTTCCACTCCTACTGAAATTTGTAGGGATCTTATCACCCACCTAGTTTTAAGGATACTAATGGCTTACACTTAAGAAAGGCAAAAGAACTCCTGTCGTCTTTTCAGCCGAAATATGTTCATTGCTGGACACAGCCCTCCTCCAAGAGTCACTACTCTCATCTAACTTTACCAATCCGCATTCGCTGTTTTCCGGTGACTTTGGCTAGATTTCATCTATCTGGTGGGAAGCCTGCCCACGTTACATCCTTCGGATCGTAGAGTAGAACTTACTAATATGTATAATAAATGCGAAAGAAACTGTCTATCCAGCTATAGGTATAGGAGAGAAAACCATCGAATAGATTACAGTTTTCTTACTATCAGTCTTTAATAACTGCCTATGAAAAGAGCACAAATTAAGTTATTTTAAGACTTATTACGTTTCAGAAGATCGATATAACCAAAACAAACTCGGGAAAATTGATTGATCACAGTTTGTTTCATTAAGAGCAAACTAAGTCATTTATATATAGTGATTGAACACGTGTCACGGATATCAGGAAATAGTTAAAGAGTTACCGCAGTATATTTGGGGATAAACTATTTACTAAGTTAGTCCTCGAAGTTTGATTTGCGATCGCTTATCAAAATCAATTTAATTGCTGTTTGTACTGAGATGGGGAATTTAATATTGGGAATGGTAATTTAATAATTGTAAATTGCCTTAGGACCTAAGCCTTTTGGGGTTACGGAAGGGCTCCAGAAGGAACAATGGTGGGCTTTAGTCAGTCAAAGTTTGACATTCATATTCCGCTGCAACAGAGAGGTTTTGGTGATATCGTACGTATAAAAAAAGGTATATATTAAGGTTGAGGTATGTTTAAAGAAATGACCGTGACATAAAGTAAAGAGTAATAACATTTGCTTAAGGAATATCGATGGGTAAGAAGGGATCAGTCTGTTTTTGTAATAAGGAAAAAAACAGCGGCTTTATCCTTGCGAACGACATCGTTCAACCGAATAAAATGTAGTTTCTCGATAAATGGGGTTATACAACACAGAAATATTAAAAACATGGGCCCGAGATTTGCCCGTACAAGCAAGCAAACAAATTCTTAAGATTTATGCTACATAGTAGAACGATAAAATGAAAAGTAATTTCTTGCGCTACAAAGTCGACCATAATTCGAAAGGCCAAATAAAAACTGTTTATCTACATGAATGCATCTTGCATTCGTGTGCAGAAAAATGCACGTCACGGCTGAATTCCCGGCCGATGCATAGTCACGATGACTTGCAGTTTCTGAACTAAGCCTCGTTTGATGCACGGAATTGCAGTATGCAGTAATGCATTTTTTTTGTAAGGGTGTATGCAGATTTGAGTTAGAGAAAAAGTTAACAAAACCTAATTTGCATTAATGTTTGCTGATTCTATGTACTATTGAAGGTGAAGGAAAACATCTTGAGGAAACTTGGACTATAAAGTCCGAAATCATTCGCATTGAACAAGCGTGGTGAAAACGCTCAATCCTTCGCTCTGTGGGAGGAAGCCTGTGCCCAGCAGTGAGTCAGTAAATATATGATTATACATATATTATACAGAGGTTATGTAAGTATTTTTGTAATTCCAAGAAAAAACAATAATAATGTCCATATTTTAAGTGGTCACAATGAACCGTGGACAGAAACTTGTTCATCTATTATTAAATAGCCTTGTTAGTCGTGATCACTGGTTTCAAGTATAATTGCCAGGTCAGCTGGTATTATCGAGTTTTTTCTGGTTTCTTACTATCAGATCGTAATTTAACTTGGTGTACGCTAGATGGCAATAGTTTCATTGCGATAATGTTACTGTTGAAAAATATCTGTCATCTGCAGGCAAACTTAAACTTCAGGAAAGACAAATTTATTCATAATCTTGTAGATTAAAAAGGCTTGAATCACCCTCTACCTAGCCTTTTTTCCCAAATTATGTTTGGATCGGTTTCCAGTCTTAACCAGACGCAACTTAGTACCCGCGTTTTACACGGAGCGAATGCCTATCTGACCTCCTCAACCCAGTTAGCCGTACAACTTTATACCCCTTGGGTAATCTGATTATTTAGGTGTCAGATTTTCTGCCTTTTCTGTCCGTGCGGCTGTAACTTGGCCACGAGCATAGAAAGAGCAATCGGGGTCTCATCTCATTATTACAAGTTACAATCCTAAACGGAGTTTTGCAAAAGCGCTGCTATCCTACAAAGTTGTAATGGTGCGAACGTGCTTGGAAATACTGACCCTAAAGAAATAAAATGTGGAAACACTGTTTCTGGGGCTGTGTATATTTGAAATAGTCTGTAAAGATCTCTGGAGAAAATAGTTAGTCGTCTTCCATTGTCTAGGATTTATTGTGTGTGATTTCAGCCTATTTATGCGGGTATATTCACGTCAGTTTAGCAGACTTATAGTGTAAAAGAATTTACAAACAACTCATTAAGAATATACTAAAGGTAGAATTCGTCTAGAAGGTAGAATTTTCGCGGCCTACGAAAATCGTCGGCCGCGCGCGACTGTCACGGGCCTGGGCAGCGGTGCCATACATTTTCATAGGTTGACTATTGTCGCGCGCGGCCTACGACAGTCGTCGGCTGCGACAGCCGCGATCCACGGAATTCTACCTTTAGGTATAGAAGTTTTATTTCACGAAAGCGGGAGAGGCAGAATTGTGTGTCTAAATGTAAGCTCGACCGTGCTCAGTAGTCGCCGAGTCTCCTGAACTGATATTCAAAATCATTTATTCCAACTTGACTGCAAAACAGCACTTATTAAGCGTAAAAATTTACAAGAGACCACCCCAAACCTCCCACCCTTAACCGCTTCCTATGGGGTTTTGTTGGGAAGAAGTGGCGCAACAAACTCCATTGCAAGCTCCCTAAGTCATACAAAGACAATATGCAAGAATACTTACACACTCATTTTTTAGTGAGATAAAAAAATAAACAGTATATATTAACCATAGATGTAATATACTAAACAAGATTGCGCACCCTCAAAATATATATTTACGAAAATGAACTTTATTCCAACGCAATAAGGTACTAAATTGGTTGCATAACATACAGAGGCAAATCCGAGCCGAGAGGGATAGTTAGAACGGAGGCCGTTTGTCTCTTTCTAACATCTTGCCAGCATAAAAAAATGTTGTGATCAACAGTTTTGTTTTCCCAAAAAACAATAGAATCACTTATATTTTTATCTTATTTTAACAATTGTAAGTCAACAAATTAATAACAATCGCATTAATTTATTCGTATTGATTCTTAAAACATAAACAACATACATTTTTATTTAGCATTTTTTTTGTTTTCTAGCGGTAACCCTGAACATTCTTGGCGCGTAATCAGCATTTAAAATGTTGTTTATATTTTTTTTGTATTAAATCAATTTAAACTAGTAAAATGGTGAAAAAGTGTTGCTTTTATACTTGTGAAAGTGAATCCTATGGTGGTTGCAATATATCGTTCCACAGGTAAGCTAATAATAACATTTTCGTAAATCAAACAACTAGGGTGCCCATGAATTCTTGTAATGAGTTAAAATATGGGTGATGGATTTTAAAACTGTTGTACTTTTGTTATAGCTTCCCAAAAAAATGTAGAAAAGTGATATAAATGGCTCAGCAGTCTATATGTGAAGCAAAAATACAAAAAAATCAGTCTGCACTTCGAATCTTCCTGTTTTTATTACTGCTAATTCCCGCTAATTATTAATAAAAGCTTATATTAGTATTTTAAGGTCACAAACTGCGTAAGTTAAATCTCAATACCAATCTGTGTTTAATAATCTTAGCAAACTCGGATTGGTCTCACATAGCTTAATCTCATAGTCACCCTATTAGAAAGGGACAGACAGCCTCCGTACTAACTGTTTCACTCGGCTCGTTTTTTGGGTTTATATGCGCAGTCCTGTTTACTAATATTATGTCTATGATATTAACACACATATTGCTCTGTTTCACGAGGCAAAGTTTTTTGAACCTTCATATTAAAAACATAAAATACTGTTACTAGGTTGTGGACCGCGGACTTTGGTCGCAAAAACACGTTTTTTTCTAATAGCGCGGGTTTTTCATCACGCTATGGCCTAATGATTTTATATTTTAGACTTTGAACTTTGACTAGTCATGATGATCGTAGATTTCACAATGTTTATGATTTTAGAATGAATCACTTTGATACTTTGATATCTGTGTTGTTGTTTCTATTTTTAAATTTATGTATTGACACATTCGGAATTTGAATTTAAAAAATGTGGCCAGTTATAAATCTGAATATCAATTGATTACCAATAAGGTTATCTATACATATAATAAAATGATAGGAAAGTCAAAACTGTACATTGAATATTTTTTAAAAATAATACTTGGGGGTGATCTATTATCGATTCTGAACCCAAATATATAGTTTTTAGAATTTTTGTCTGTTTGTCTGTATGTCTGTTTGTCTGTTTGTCTGTATGTTTGGTCTCACTGAACTCGAAAAGTACTGCATAGATTTAAATCAAATTTTGCATGAATATTACCTGGGGGCCGGTTCAACATATAGGATATATATTATCACGCTATCACCTACGGGGGATGAGCAATGAACGATAATTTCTGTTAACGTTTCTGCAACAGCGGGTGCAATAATGACACATATTTGAATGTTGAACTTTGTAAGTTTATCGGCCTATTATCAATCTTTACATAGAAAATAACGCTTTTATAAGTAACTTGAGCAAAAAACTGAATTTAAAGAAATAATATCCTAAAATTATAGATGAAGAAAATCATGCAGAAACAGATGTGCCATAAAACTGGTAGTAGGTAAAATATCAATGAAAACAGACTTCACTTTGTCATGGTATGTTGTTACTTTCAAGAAAATGTGTATTTCGCTACTATAAAAACACTACAAGAAATATCAGCGCATCATCAGGGACATTTTTATAATTCTCTCACCATTAGAAAGCTACATTATCTGCGAGTAACATAGGGTATATTTTATCCCGGTGCGGGCAGTAGTTCCCATGGGAAGCGGCACCCACGTCCCGAAGAAATTATGAACTTCCCCACATTCTTAAAAACTCTACACATGTTGTTCTGACATATAAGCTATACCTCTGAAACATGAATATCCATTCATTTCATCCAATAACAAACATGCATCACACTGATAGTGCATTGTAAGTCTAAGATTTAATTATTATTTAAAAAAAAAACATTGTAATTAATTAATATTCAAACATCCTTAAAAACAAGTTCCTGGTTTAATATATTACATTATTTTGATTGCATTTACATATAAATAGAAGGTCCTTATTAATATATTTTTTGAGTAATGATGAATGTAGGCAAAATACGAGCGAAAACATTGTGTCACTTCTAAAATTAATATCAATGGGAATGACTACCTGTCACAATACGTCAACAAGATGTCAACAGACGACCTTTTTTTTTTTTTTTTTTTTTTTTTTAGCGACGTAAAATCATCAAATGACCCCTCCCGCTGTGGGTTAGCAGCGGTGAGGGAGTGTCAGACTCAATATTTTTTGTGTGGTGCAAAATATGTAACGCTTAATGATCCTAGAAGAAAGATCTGTCTCTCGTAAGCGCTGCTAAGCGTGAATTAAGGTCAGTTTCTGTAGCTTTAGAAACAAGCTCAGACACAAAGTGCAGATTAAAGAAATGAGAGGTTTTTCTAATTAATACAATACGCACGTAAAATGCTTTATTGCTCCTGAAAACGTACAGATTACGCGTCGCAGGCCAGAGACATACTTGCTTTCAACTTCTGATCACAAATACACCGTTCACAATTACGAACAGTCACAGTCAGACCCACGGACTGAGTCTAAAAAAACACCTTTTATATAACTACGTTTATATCATTGATATCATTCAGTTACAAAGACAGAATGACTATCAAACGTGTTTTCGCTAAATGTACTATTAGTTTTTGCAAACATACATTCCCAATTCTGATCTCATGGAGGTGGCGCCTGGGTGTCACCACTGTGCGGACTGTGCGACCTATCGCACCCGGCCCCGGTTTAAACCATGATCTGGAGCGAGAAGAAATGGGATGACAAAGAATGAGGCGGAGCGACTGAAAATTCCCACCTCTCATCCCAGCCACTGCGGTAAGACACCACGAAAGCCGGATGTCGAGAGACGACTCCCGGCCACCGTAGGCGTGAGCGATTAGTTTTGAGTGGGTCATCGACCTTCCGGCTTCTAGGAGACCCGTTATTTCACGCGCCCCTCAAGGAGATTCAGCAAACCCCTGTGAGGCCCACTAGGGCCAAAGCCTGACACTCCCTCACGCTGCTCAAACTGATGGCTGAGAATCACGTAACTTTCCAGGATGCCATGCAACGTGTTGCAAATGCCCAGGCCTTTGGGAGCTTGGTAATCCTTTTCTCCACCTTAACTTGAGTTTTGTGGTTCATGAACAAATTAATATAGTAATGAATTAGGTCGTCTTCATCACGTATTTACCAACTCTTAATGTTCATCATGCACACCCGCTTCTCTAACTTTATTGAAGGATCACTAAGATTGTTTCAGTTAGTTTAACTACGCTACTATAGCCCGCCGTCGCACCTTTTAGCTTCAATTCTGTAGAAGTGTGAATATCGAATGTGTAATATATCGAATTTGCGTTTGTGCATTGCACAAAAACCAACGTTATGATTTTCGAGAAGTCAAAAGAGTCGGCCTGCTAAGAATTATATTCATCGTTGGTTAATTGAATACATTTTCAGAAACCACAATAACAGAAGGATCCAAAGCGAATGATCGCTTCATAGAGCTCTGATTTTCTCGAGGTGATCAAGTCAGTTCTGGTCTGTTCGCTCATCAGATCTTTGAAAGCGGTTCGATGATAATATTACTGTTGTCCTGTTTACCTACGTGTGACACAATATATGGTATTTAAACGTCCTCCGCTGTTTATAAAGACGAAATTTTACCGTTGTGCAGTATTGACGCACCGTATACACAGCACTTATGTTTCTTCTGATCTGCTGGCTCCACCAAGAAATGACAAATTGCGAGCGTACATTTTGAAAATCTTGGAAGAACTGCAGGCTTCAAGTGCCAACACAAGAATTGGACTCACACTCTCGGACGTATACTTTGCCTGATCGTGAACTAATGCAAACATTTCAGTGGAATTCCAACATAACATAGTGAGTGAGTGCACAGAAAATCCCCGAAATACAAGTAGTGAAACTATGCGCTTGCCTGATGACTCAGTCATCATCCACCCAGCTATTCCCCAATTATGTGGGTGTTGGCTTCCAGTTAAACCAAATCTGTTTGAGTACCAATATTTACTTGGAGTGCCTATCTGATCTCTTCAACCCAGGGAACTAGACACCACGTTATCCATGGTAAGTAGAACTGTTTGGCAGACTTTCTGGCTCCTGATTCGTCGCAGCTGCTGCAGAAAATGTACAAATGACAGCTTTGTCAGACCTTTGTTTCCTGTGAGAATTACGTAATAATTTTCCAAATCGGTTGACTAGATCCAGAGATTTCCTGAACGTCACAAACTTTACTTCTTTTGTTTCGATAAATAGTCACACATCGTCGACACAACCTTGATTGATCAACCCGTGCTGCTGCTAAGTAGTAATCCTAATTATACTGTTATGTAAAAGAATACGCCTAAGCTACGGCATAAGTAGTATTTTGACAATTTCAAATTGCCCACGCAGACGAAGTCGCGGGCAACAGCTAGTGATGAAAATAAATTAATAAACTATTTTGTTGCTATGTTTTGTGGCCAGAATTAACTTGAAGGTTTTGATTTGCCAGCAATAACGTTTGGAACATTGCCCTGTTATTATTAAAAAACGTAAAGGAGTATGCATAGAGGTAAATCAGGAAATACTGAAATCAATTGAAGATATTCTGCCAAAAAAACCCGCTGTAAAATTATCTCACTGTGAACTAAGCCCTTGTTGCATAGTGCAATTTTCCTGTCGCCCCGTCACGATGACTTGCAGTTTATAACTTAGCGTTAATGCACTAGGCCTACTATCAGGTCAATGAACTCAGTGCAGTTGCACTTCGTCTAGTTTTCGCTTCGTCATCGTTATAATGAGAAGTGAGTTAATATGGTAGAAGCCTATTGGCATTGGCACCATTAAAACTAATTTTATTAGGTGATTTGGAATTAATTAAGCTGTGTTTCACTTTGAATGTTATAAATTGCTGATCTTATTTTGATTAAAAGTCGGCCAAGTGCAAGTCGGACTTTCGCATGAAAGGCTCCGTAATCTGGTCTGTAAAATGTGAAAAAATATAATTGTACAACATTTTAAAGATAACAAAAAAAAAAAGTATAAAAAGAAGCTTTAATTAAAAATAATCCCAATATTTAGTATTTTTCCAATGTTATTAAAGTAATATAATTAAAAAGTGCCGAGTTCTTGAGAATAATCTTCCAATTCATTAGAAAAAAGGTTTTTAATAATCCCCGTAGAGGGCGAGGAGTTAGTAGGAATAAAAAGAAATTTTAAAAATACAAGGCTTAGCAAAGGCTTAATATCGTCTTAAAATATATTTAGAAAATGTAATGAAAAGCCATTATCCATTTTTTTTGGTTCATTAAAACCTACTTAAAAACATTTGCACCAAAAATAGAATAAAATAGAAAACTTAACTATTTTCTGCAAAAAACTAAATCTATGCTAAACTAAATCATTTACCGTCTTACCACAAAAACTTTTAAACGTCAGTTTATGCCTTGTCTAAAAAAATGTCAAATTATGACATTGACATACGGTTCATTTGCAGCCAAAATTTTATTATAGATAGTTCAACTCAGATTTGCGCGCGGCCCTATGTGTGCGTCGGCTTGTAAATATACAACTTTCATTCGTGTGACAGTGACGTCGTCCGAGCATGACGTGTTCTCATCGCTTTTTGTTATGGGTACAGTCGTTTACGAAAATGTCTAGTTCTTCACGGAGAAAATGTTTTAAGGAGTCAGGTAGCGTTTCAAAAAAATGAAACAACATTCAAAGCTTTTTATTATTACATTTTACAGTTTATCATTATTTTCTCATACGGCTTTTCAAATTGACATTGACAGTATCTAAGAAATAAATGAAGTGAAATATCTAAGATGAATTAAATACTCCTTACATATTTTCTAGCTCGGGGTACGCGGACAATAAATAAATGTGTGGACTAAGAATGTAAAAGACCTATAATTTAGTATAATAATGGAAACAAAATGTGTGGGGAATTTTAAAAAATTATATTGCTTCGCATAATGTCGACCAAAATAAGACGGAAATAATGAAACTCATAAATGAACGTTTAAGTCAAATTGATGAAGGGATGTTGGGTAATACTTGTCGACATGTACAAAAGAAAAAAGAAGAATACTATAGGCATTTTGACATGGAGTCAGAATTTATAATTAACATTGGTGAAAGTAGCGAATCCGAAAATTCATCATTTGATTTTTCAAGTAGCGATACAGAATCATTATAAATAAATAAACTAAATTACGTAATAACTGTACTTTAAACAGCCGTATACAACCCCTAAATAACTGTATTTGTACCCGACTGTACCTCTTGTCACGCACACAAAGTCACTGTATATGTACAAGGGTTACCCACACATAGGGCCGCGCGCACGACTGAGTTGAACTTACTATAGACAAGTGTAAAACAGGGGTTAAAGTTTTTGTAGTAAGGCCATTGATGTCCAAAATTAAGTTTCTAACTTCTTCGTTTTTTTGCAAACGATTCGAATTTTAGAATTGATTTCCATGTTTTTTATGATCAAAAGGTTATTCAATTGCTAAGTTTTATACAGATGCTAAAAATAAATATTTTAGCAACTAAAAGTTTTACATGCTATGCTATTGTATAATGTTTTTACATACATGCACCTAAGTCCAGTTTGTTCTACTACAAATCGTACCAGAGCATCAACTTAACATACAACCTATACATTATATAATAATATTATTTTTTTTGTGAAACCATCAAATTAATGGTCTCTGCACGCAGCGGGCGCGGCGCGGCGGGACGGGACGGCGACGCGACACAATGTACTAGATCGTCGCGTCGCGTCGCGCCGAGCGGGACGGCTCTGTGTGGCGGCCTCCGTAATATCTAGTACATTACAACTGCTCAGTGTCGCGTCGCCGTCCCGTCCCGCCGCGCCGCACCCGCTGTGTGCAGAGACCTTAAGGGCTACTTTGATGGTTTTCCGATGTGGATGCAGTGTGATGCGAGTGTCAGACTCTTACTGATTAAAACCCACCATGTTCCTTTTTAATCCCTTTATGTACTAGGGCCGCAGTAACTTCTTGAACAATCCCATAGTGCATACAAGTTATACTCAAAACATATGACCCTTCTGGGGGAAATGGGCCAAAACATTCAAGTTTCGACCGAAAACCACCAAAACGCAGAGCGTCCGACCCTTAGCGACCCAAACTGTCGACACTTCGGAAATTCCCTAACGTTTTCGTCAAAAAACAAAAAGATCGGAAAACTCCCTAGCAACCGATATATCTATTTGTATTTGCGAATAAATAACATTCGTCAGTCTGTAGCTACAAAAAAAGCTTGTATAAAACCATCGATATTTTACAGTCGCTTCTTGTAAAGCACTGGTACTCAGCTGAATCCGGTTAGACTGGAAGCCGACCCCAACATAGTTGGGAAAAAGGCTCGGAGGATGAAAACTATCGATATTTGAGCTTGATGTGTTGTTGTGTTTCCTATAAATCTCTGAAATAGAGTAGCGTACGATGGCCTATAATGCCGTTTAGCCGAAGTTACAGGGAATTTTTCAGGTCACATACAATTTTAGAAAACGATTGAGGTCATCATAACTTAATCTAAATAAAGAAAATACAATAGTAGAATCACGAGGAATATTACTCGTAGTATCGGAACAAACTTAACCAATCAATCCAACAGTTAAATATAGGAATCGACCTTCGGAAACTTTGTTCTGTAGCAACTACTGACGGAACGGGTTTAAAAATCGCGATTATTGGACTTTGGATGGATCTCGAAAAAACATTTAGTTTATGGTCGGACCTTGGACCGTCTAAATTTAGAACAAACATAACATCAATTTGTATTTTTTTGCCTCTAAAAAGATGATTTCACAATGCTTAGCGATTTTTTTTGAATTCTGTTCTGGGTTTTATTAAACCTGAAATATGTAAAAAACAAATATTTGTTGATTTATAGTTAAAGCTACTGAATAGATATGAGTGAAAATGAGGTTATTTTTAGTGATCTTCTTATATTTTACCAGATAGATGTGATACATTTGTCCTTCAACATTCGTGTACAATTTGACACGGACAAAACTGCGATAAATTCTAGTGTTATGTGTCAAAAAATTTGGTAGCTTTCAGCAAAGTTTGTTTACAAAACCACTCTACCAGATTGATCATTAGTTTAACAAATGTAGCGTATTATTTACAAAGTTAAAATATTCATGAAAAGTTTCAATTTAAAAGTCAACTTTCTGGTTCAATCCCTTCGATTTGATGTCTACATTAAAATGGTAGTCACGAGCAATATATAAAGATACAGAAACACACTTAAAAGTCAAATTCATGTATTAAACATAAATTGAAAAGATAAGTACTTACGCTAATAGTCTGTGTCCAGTAAATTAATTTTTGATAGTGACTTAATTTAGAAAAAAATAAGTTTATTATATTTTATGAAAGGAAGAATTTAGATGTCTTAAAAAATATAAAAAAAAAAATACCATTGACTGTAGGTACCCATTCAGATCAAGAAAATTTCGAGGAAAAATTCAATCGGAACTAACACTTCATCTTTGGGCTTGTATCAATAATGTACAATTTCATCATCTTATTTCTAGAAAACCTCACTTTTTAACCGACTTCTTTATATGATAAACTTGAATATGTTAATAACGGTCATCTCTCCCAGTGACTTGCAACTTTGTAAGATCCGAGTCATTACGAGAAACTGATTCTAAATCAGTCATCATCATCATCATCATCATCATCTCAGCCATAGGACGTCCACTGCTGAACATAGGCCTCCCCCTTTGATCTCCACAGATACCTGTTGGAAGCGACCTGCATCCAGCGTCTTCCGGCGACCTTTATAAGGTCGTCTATCCACCTCGTTGGTGGACGTCCTACGCTGCGCTTGCTGGTCCGTGGTCTCCACTCCAGCACTTTTCGGCCCCATCTGCCATCTGCTCTGCGAGCAATATGGCCTGCCCATTGCCACTTCATTATAATCCGGTGGGCTATATCGGTGACTTTGGTTCGTCTACGGATCTCCTTGTTTCGGATTCGATCACGTAGAGAAACACCGAGCATAGCCCTCTCCATAGCTCGTTGAGCGACTTTGAGCTTTGAGATGAGGCCGATAGTGAGAGACCACGTTTCGGTGCCGTAAGTCATCACTGGTAACAAACATTGGTTGAAGACTTTCGTCTTGAGGCACTGAGGTATGTCGGACGAAAAGACATTGCGTAGTTTCCCGAACGCTGTCCAGCCGAGTTGGATTCGGCGGTTGACCTCTTTCTCAAAGTTGGACCTACCTAACTGGACTACTTGTCCTAGGTAGATATATGAGTCAACAACTTCGAGTACCGAGCTTCCAACAGAGACTGGGGTAGGCTGAACATGGACATTTGACATAATTTTCGTCTTATCCATGTTCATTTTCAGGCCCACCCGTTGTGAAACTCGGTCGAGGCCCTCGATCATCATACTGAGTTCCTCCATCGACTTTGCCATGACTACGATGTCGTCGGCAAACCGAAGGTGAGTGATGTATATGATCTAAATCAATAAGATATAATAAACACATCTGAATCATTCTAATATCCTGATTTCATCACGAGGTTTTCCTGTTCAAAATTAAATCATTGAAGTTCAAAATACACTAGAGAAGTATGCCAATATCCAGTGTGAAAGTATGTAATAACATAGAAATGTTTCAATGGTACTTGCTTGACTTAAAATCTGTTTTAGAATCACTGGCTCACCACTTATTAATACTATCAAGTATTCTGTGCCGTCTTTCAGGGTTGCGGGATTATTCGTAAGAGTTACTGTGGCCCTGTAACACAAAGAGCCCCAGAAAGGGCAGAAGTGGATTCGAAATGTCTTATAATTTATCCTTTATACAGCAGTTACAGCACACGTAGCAGGAGAAGTTGTATATATCATTTTAACCCCAATATTAAGTAATAAAATTTACCGCAAAATAACCCCTTTCTAGTCGTTTTCGAATTAATAATAACAGCGTCAAAGGTATTAATATTTTACACATCAATTACCAACATTTCACAAATAGCAACTTCGACACCAAAATAACGGTACAAACTAATATTGGTTTTGAAAAGTTAGTATTAAAGTTCTGAGCTAATCTAAAATATCCAAGGGTAGATGATCCCAGAGTGACAAAATAAAACCTTTGAAACTTATATTATGAACTCTAAAATTATGATTTTCACGTGAAAAACTCAATCGAGATCATATGAAAAAGTTATTTAGTCTGTTTTTAAGGTTTGTTCGTCTGTTTATATATATTTTTAACACGCAATACAAAAAGGAGGGTTGTTTAAGTTTGACAGTAACAACTTTGTAATCTGTGGTTTGACAGCTTGACATGTCACTTTTGGAACCGATGTTAAAACTTTTTTTAGGTAAATGTTTTTTTTTGGATACGTTTCATCAAAATCAAGATATGGTGAAAAGTTCCCATTACACGTGTGAAAATCTAATTCCAATAAAAAATAACATTAATAAAAAATTGGTAAAAAAACTTTTAAGTTAAACGGTTTTATCTTATGTGCACTGAAAACTAAAAAATAAAAAAAGAGTTACTTACCTGTCAACCTACGTAGGTGGTCCCGGTCATATTAGACTAAAATAAAAACGTGGGGCCCATTAACTATAGCTGTAGTACTTTCTTCTAGAGGTATAATAGGTGTGGATTGCATCGACTTACTATAATCGTAACTGGAGATTTTGACAATCAATAATCAGCCGTAGCGGCTTCACCAGCGAACGCCGAGCTCATGATCTACCAAAGTATAAAGATATGCTTTGTCATAGGTAGGATTTCAGAGGGTCCCACGTTTTTATTTTAGTCTAATATGACCGGGACCACCTACGTAGGTTGACAGGTAAGTAACTCTTTTTTTATTTTTTAGTTTTCAGTGCACATAAGATAAAACCGTTTAACTTAAAAGTTTTTTTACCAATTTTTTATTTTCTAGTTTTTAGTATATAATGATAATGCCTACCGAATATTCTTCATCCATACTAATATTATAAATCGGAAAGTGAGTTTGTTTGTTTGTTTGTTTGTTTGTTCCGCTTTCACGCCGTAACTACTGAACCGATTGCTTTGAAATTTTGCAGACGTAAAGTTAGAAGTCCGGATTAAATAATAGGGTACTTTTTATCCCGAAAAAAATAGATATTCCCGAGGGAAAACAAAAATGCTTGATGGATGGATTGTAGATGGCGCTGTGTGTCGTTTAAAACAAGGTAATAAATTGCAAACGAATATAAACATGTAAATTTAGAAGCTAAATGATACGATAATGAATCCCCGAAAATGAGGAATTCCCGTGGGATGATGTACAATTTGTTTAATCGTCTAAACTGTTTTTTTTTACATCTACTTATATATTGCAAACGAATGTGAACATATAAAAGAAGCTAAATGATACGATAATGAATCCTCGAAAATGAGGAATTCCCGAGGGATGACGTACAATTTGTTTTATCGTCTTAACTGATTTTTTTACATCTACTTATCCTGAAATAACTATAATTCAACGAATTACTAATTGGTATAAGTATTAGTTATTTAGTTCTTGAGGTATGCGATAGATGGCGCTGGGTGTTTTTAAAACGTGGTAACGATGTGTTTTTAAAATACGTAAGACGTGGAATGATAGCTTTTTAAAACGTGGTGACGTTGTTTTTTTTAAGATACATAAGAAGTGCAATGATATCTCGCGCTTTAACCTGTAGCTCATTGTTCAATCGCGAGCTTCCCGATAGCTCGATAGATGGCGTTGTGCTTTTCTGTATCGCGGTGTTAAGGTTCGCCGCGAATTAGTCTTAAGGTGTTTTGAAATAAATATTTTTTTTTGTACTCGCTCTGGAAGCAGTGTCTAACACTCATACACTTATTCGGTGCACTTTTCGACTCATTTACTTGCTTTTTTATTTAATTGTGTATTTTATAGATTTTAGGTTTTAAGCAGTAGCTGTATAATAGTTAGGTTTAGTTAGTTTAGTGCTTTTTTCTAGGTAGATATCTAAAGTAGTTATTGTTTTTTCGATAGGTTAGGTTAGGTTAGGTTAGTTTAGTTTTGTTCGTGGTTTAGATTGTTATAGTTTAGTTTGGGGTTTTAGTTTAGTTTAGGTTTATAGTTTAGTAAGGATTTTCACAATGCCTCGCAAACGTAAATCTAATTTGTCGAGCACCTCATCTAAAGCTCGGGCAATGAAAATTGCCCGATCTCAAGAATCGTCTCTCCATGCTGAATTAAGAAGGCGCGAACAAGCAGAGCGTCAGGCTGCTTCGAGAGCTGCTGAGCTACCATCTCAGCGCCAGCAAAGACTTGAGGAGCGAGCCGCTCGCCAAGCTTCTTTGAGGGTTTCTGAGAATGATATTCGTACTCAAGTCCGTTTATCGCAACAGGCTCAACGTCAGACAGCACTAAGGGCGTTAGAGTCACCTCTTCAAACGTAGTTACGTTTGGAAGAGCAAGTAGAACGACAAGCTGTTTTGAGAGCTAACGAGACGCCCCTTGAAACACAGCTTCGTTTAGAGGAGCAAGCAGAAAGACAAGCTATTTTGAGAGCTAATGAGACGCCTCTTCAAACGCAACAACGTTTAGAGGAGCAAGCTGGGCGACAGGCAGCTTCTAGAATGGCGGAGACTCCAGAAGAGTCTCTGGCGAGAAGAACCGCGCATGCAGAAATGCAAGCTGAACGGCGTCGAGCTTTTATGAAAAATACTTGGTCTGTGTTTAATAATACTGCATTTGAATACGATCCTTTGATCGATTACAAAAACCATTCCTTGGTCGTCATCGGGTTAATGAATAAAAAATGTAGGTTTTGTGATGCCCTTAAATGGAAGGACGAAACGGCAGGTCTCTGTTGTGTCAATGGGAAAGTACGTATTCCTACATTGGATGCACCAGAAGAACCCCTCAAAACTCTTCTTTTATATGACTCCGATGAGTCACGGCGCTTTTTAAATAGGATTCGAAAATATAATTCCTGTTTCCAGATGACATCTTTCGGGGTAGACCGGGAAATAATCATGCCCGGATTTTCACCAACTTTTACTATCCAGGGCCAAGTTTACCACAGGATCGGTTCTATGCTTCCCGCGGCCAATGAACAACATAAATTTCTTCAGATATATTTCATGGGAGATGAAGATAATGAAGCAGATCGGCGATGTCAGTACATTCAAGGAGTTGAGAGGGAAATCGTACTAAAAATCCAAAGAATGTTGCATGAGCACAATCGACTTATTAATACTTTTAAAACGGCGTTAGACCGCATGCCTCACGAACAATACAAATTGGTTATTCACGCAGATCGCACTCCGCATGGAGAACACGAGAGACGATTCAATGCGCCTCTCATCAATGATGTTGCTGCAGTGGTTTGTGGTGACTTTTCTTCATCACGCGACATCGTTCTCCGAGCGCATGATAATACTTTGACACGCGTACCCGATACTCACAAGTTCTATGACGCCCTTCAGTATCCCTTGATTTTCAGCAAAGGCCAAGAAGGTTATCATTTTGAACTGCCATTAATCAACCCAACTACAGGTCAACCCATGCCTAATAAAAAAGTAACCTGTATGAACTTTTATGCTTATCACATGATGTTACGTGAGAATGATTTTAACTTGCTGCCCCGTTTCAGGCAAATTTTCCATCAGTTTTTAGTGGACATGTGGGTTAAAACAGAGAGCGAGCGCCTCCGTTATATAACTCTTAACCAAAAAAAAATACGAGCTGAACAATACATTCACCTGCAAGATGCAGTAAGTAACGATGCCAATGTAAATCCCAGTGATTTAGGAAAGATGGTTATTCTCCCATCAACTTTTATCAATAGCCCGCGCTACTTACACGAATATACGCAAGATGCTTTTGCATACGTACGCGCTCACGGCCGTCCCGATCTCTTTGTTACATTTACCTGTAACCCATCTTGGAAGGAGATAACCGATGAGTTAATGCCAGGTCAGAAACCAATTGACAGACACGACTTGATAGCGAGAGTATTCAGATTAAAAGTACAGAAACTTATGGGTGTCATTACTAAAGGTAAAGTATTTGGCGACGTGCAATGTTATATGTACTCCATCGAATGGCAGAAAAGGGGGCTGCCACATGTTCATATTTTGATTTGGCTCAAGGAGAAATTGCGACCTACCCACATTGACAATCTGATTAGCGCTGAAATTCCTGATCCTACAGAAGATAAGGAGTTGCACGACACTGTGGTTAAAAACATGATGCATGGTCCCTGTGGCATTCGTAACTCTACGTCACCGTGTATGAAGGAGGGGAAATGCACAAAAAAGTACCCGCGATCACTTATAAAAGACACTATCCACAATGAACAGGGCTATCCGTTATACAGAAGAAGATCACCTGAAGACGGGGGCCGAACGGTTACTATCAAAACCCGCAGCGGAGCTTTTGAAACTATGGACAATAGTTGGATTGTACCGTACTCGCCAATTTTATGTAAAATATTTAATGCCCATATAAATGTGGAGGCCTGCGGTTCCGTGCGCGCTATCAAATATATTTGTAAATATATTAACAAAGGAACCGATCAAGCCGTGTTCAATTTTATACAGGAAGTTGGATCGTCTGTCTTAAACGAAGTGCAAGCTTTCCAACAGGGGCGTTATGTGAGCAGCAATGAGGCAGCATGGCGACTTTTAGGATTCCCATTACATGAAAGGCACCCCACTGTCACTCACTTGGCCGTGCATTTAGAAAACGGAGAGCGTGTGTATTTTAATGAAAGCAATTTTCATGATAGAATGGCGTCTCCGCCAAAGACAACACTGACCGCATTTTTCCATCTTTGCCAAATCGACCCATTTGCAAAAACCCTTTTGTATTCAGAGGTTCCCCGATACTATACATGGAATGCCTCTAGAAAAGAGTGGAAACGTCGCATTCAAGGCACCGCAGTAGAAAACTGGCCCGGGGTAAAATCAGGGGATGCTCTTGGTCGTGTATATACTGTTCACGTGTGCAATTTTGAGTGTTTTTGTTTAAGAATGCTTCTGCACCATGTTCGTGGACCAACTAGCCACAGGGACCTTAAAATAGTGAACGGTCAAGAGTGCGCAACATACAGAGAGGCATGTGAAGTTCTTGGTCTGTTGGAGAATGATAATCATTGGGAGGAAACCATGATAGAAGCAGTTCAATGCAGATCACCTACAAAAATAAGAGAGTTGTTTGCAACCTTGATCTCAACCTGCGGTGTTTCTAATCCTCAACAGCTATGGGAAAAATATAAAAATGATATGGCAGAAGATATTTTAAAAAGATTGCAGATGACACATCTGGACATCACGTACAATGATTTTATTTACAACGAGGCTCTCACTAAAATAGAAAATAAAACTATGGAAATAATCGGTAAAAAATTGAGTGAATTTGGAATGACTAGCCCACAACGATCAGAAGAAAGCGTAAATGACATCGCCAGAGAGCTAGATTATAATGCTACTATACTGCAACAACAAGTAAATGACATGGTCCCACAATTGTTACCCGAGCAAAAAACTGTATTCGACGAAGTAACACGCTACGTAGAGTCAGGGAATGGCGCACTTTTCTTTCTTGATGCTCCGGGGGGCACTGGAAAAACTTTTTTACTGAATCTTCTTCTGGCTCATGTCAGAAAGGATAAAAACATTGCAGTAGCCGTTGCTTCCTCTGGAATTGCTGCCACGCTGCTCACTGGAGGACGAACTGCGCACTCCGTTTTGAAACTGCCTCTAAATCTTGCTCAAGAGGAATCCCCAATCTGTAATTTTAGTAAAAATAGTGGTCGGGCCGCGATGCTGCGCCAGTGTAAGCTGTTAGTTTGGGATGAGTGTACCATGTCGCACAAAGGAGCTATTGAAGCTCTCAATAGGACTTTGCAGGATATAAGGGACTGCAAGAGCATAATGGGAGGATTGGTAGTTTTATTAGCAGGTGACTTCCGGCAAACACTGCCAGTCATACAAAGGGGGACTCCAGCAGATGAAATAAAAGCTTGCCTAAAATCTTCCAAGTTGTGGGACCATGTCATAAAGTTTCAATTAACCACAAACATGCGAGTGCGATTATTCAATGACATTCAATCGGGTAATTACGCGGAAACATTGTTAAAAATCGGTGATGGGAAAATGACAGTAGATGCAGAGGGAATGATAACTTTAACGGAAGAGTTTTGTAATGTTGTGGGCAGCGAATCGGAGTTGGTAGCAAAAGTTTATACTGACTTACACGCTCATATAAATGATGATCAATGGCTCTGCGAACGCGCAATATTAGCACCAAAAAATGAAACGGTCACTAAAATAAATGAAAATATTTTGAATGAAGTTATGGGAGAAAATACTGAATATTTATCTGTAGACACAGTGATAGAAACAGAACATAGTGCCTCATATCCTGTGGAGTTTTTAAATTCTTTGGAATTATCTGGGGTGCCTTCTCATAAATTAAAACTAAAAGTAGGTGTTCCGGTGATGCTCATGCGTAATCTCGATGCCCCTAGACTGTGTAATGGTACCAGGCTGCGTGTCACTCAGCTTGGGCGGAACATTATTACAGCCACTATTTTAACTGGCGCAGCAAAGGGTGAAAGTGTACTCATTCCTCGGATTCCGATTATTCCAACAGACCTCCCATTTCAATTTAAAAGACTACAATTTCCTATAAGGGTTTCATTTGCAATGACCATTAATAAAGCACAAGGCCAAACTCTAAGGGTTGCTGGAGTACACTTAGAAAAACATTGTTTTTCGCATGGTCAGCTCTATGTAGCGTGTTCCCGGGTTTCCAGTGCCCAAAATCTGCATGTTTTTGCTCCACAAGGGAAAACGTATAATATAGTGTACCATTCAGTTTTGGTCTAATCGTATCCAGTGTTACATCGCGCTTCTTACATTTTTCCGTGGGAATGAGAAGTTTTCTTATAGTTGTGATTTATACCGCAATATAACCGAATTCCACGCGGGCGAAGCCGCGGGCGGAAAGCTAGTTCTATATATGGTTCAGCAGCGGTGAGGGAGTGCCAGACTCTTACTGACTAAAAACCGTTGTGTTTCGTCATAGGCCTTTTATGTACCACGACCACGGTCACTCTTTCGGACAATCCCGCAGCCCAGGCAGGCCTTGGCCCTGTTGGGCCCCGCTGGGGTTGCTGACAGTATTCTACTTGAGTAGCCCTTTCATTTGATACCCATATTGAGGGGGTTGTAGAAAAATATGTAATCCGCCATTTTGTATCGGCGGCCATATTGGATTTACAATGTTATTGATATTACTATATTGTATTGTCATCGGAATTAAAGGTGTGTACCAAATTTCAGATCAATTTGACAACAGGAAGGTACTTAAATTTGAATTACTAAATTTGACCCAAAAATAAATAAAACAAACGGGGTGAGCTAAATAAAACCGTTTAAAAACCACTTAAGTCGGATCAACGCCCAAGTTATAATCGTATTACCGGACAAAGAAACCTTTTGTACGAATGAAAATGTAGGAAAGTTTCAGTACAGAGTGTCGAGTGAAGCTTTTTCAATTTTTCAAGTAATTTAGCTTAGCCCCGTATGAACCTCTCGGTAGAATCACACTTATATTGTATGTGTAATATTATGAATTTTATAAAAAGCACCTAGGGATTTTTCAAACTGTAATTTATTTTCATGATATTAATAGCTGTTTTCTGTGGTTCCATCTCTATTTTGAGGTACCTGGATAAAAAGTAGCGTCTTTTGCAGGCTTTAGAAAATCTGGATGCCCTTCGTTTAAGTCGATTAAGAAGTTTTAACGTGAAAACCGAAGAAATAGACAGAGTTACTTTCACATTCATAATATTAGTACCTAAGGATTTGGATTTTTAAATTGAACGTTTTTCCCATGGGGTTTTTCACAAGGAGGACGGTTCGAATGAAAAGAGGATTGGCACCAGGATAAAATGTTCATTTCCTTCACACGTATCAATCAATGTCAATACTTTTCATCTAAATTGGTTCAGCTGCTTAACCGTGAAGGACGTGACAGACAGGAAGACAAAATTATTTTTGGCATCTGTTTTATTGGTTACTACTTTTCTTTCGACTTACAGTATTACTTACAGATTTTCAGTACTTTTTGGAACTGACGTTTTAACTTACAACCCGTGCCAATAAAGAATGGGATTAGAAATCGCGACAGCTGTATCTACCTCTCGCTCATGTGCTATAGTGTATGAGCGAGAGGTAAATACAGCTGTCGCGATTTCTAATCCCATTCTTTATCGGCACTGTAAATGTAAATTACTTGTAAAAACCTTTGTCTATATTGACAGTATAAAGAGCATTTTTTTGTACTCAAAAATCTCCGAAACTACTGAACTGATTTAAAAAATTCTTTCACTTTTGATAAGCTAGATACACTCTTCTCGAGTAACACAGGGTATATTCCACATTGTACGGACATGCTGGTGAAACCGCGAGAAAACGGATAGTAGGTGAAGATGCGGGTGAAACCGCGGGAAAAGCAGGTAATATTAGCAGGTAATATTTTATCCTATTTCGGTAAGTAGTTCCCACAAGACGCGGGTGAAACCGCTAAACACAGGTAGTACTGAAATACTCACTGGAATATTGGCAATATAATGTGTGCAGAGAAGATTGACCTCGGTAAGCACATCTAAGCTTTGCCGATCAATCAATCAAGTTCACCTTAACCTCGATCATTCTATCTTTAGAATAATAATAGTGTATTCATCTTTTCATATTTTTACTAAAATAGTTTTGAAGACGAAAATACTTAGTTGCGCGATTATTGGAAAACGTGATGACCGATATATAACAAAAAGAAAAAATGACATTCGTCCAAGTTCACTGGCAGCAAAAAAAACGTTAGTTTTCTTTATAATAACAACAAAAACGGACTTTTATTATTGTCAGTAAACTCGGGTATTTTTTTTAACGACGTCAAAAATCATCAAATGACCCCTCCCGTTGTGGGTTAGCAGCGGTGAGGGAGTGTCAGACTCTTACTGACTAAACCGTCGTGTTCCGTCGTAGGCCTTTTATGTACCAGGGCCGCGGTAACTCGCGCGAACAACCCGCAGCCTCGGCAGGAGTAAACTCGGGCCGTAGTTGTTTCCTACGATTTTGTCGATTAACTGTGGCTTAACTGTTTCTAGTATAGCTGTACTGACTCTCTTTGATTATATTATCCTTAGCAAGCGAAAAAATAAACAAAGTCACAATCACATTTTTAATATCAGTGTGATTATCAACAATACTAAGGAGAACTTGAATCGGTATGAAAAGCACTAAAACTTAAATTACTTCGCTCCATCATTGACAAATAAGTTTTTCGTGACAAAGAACTTGTGCTACAAGATTTTGAACAAAGATTAATTGCACTCCAGATCGCTTTCGTTTCGCTTCAAGTAGATACTGAACAATATTTAGGTTCATTTTCATCAACAAGCTAAACATTCGATTAAGGAAATCATCAAAAGCTTCCAATACTCGTAGGTCCTGTTAACATTTTAATGGAACCTTTCTTCTTAATATAATTGATTCCCAAAGTTTAAACAAGAAGTAGGTTTTAGCTTTACAGTAAAAAAAAGTTCGTCTAAACGACCAATTAGGTAATTGGCTGTCAGTGAATTTGGTCGCCAAAGACTTAAAACTTCGCAAAGATCACGTCTCAGGGTTTTCAAAAAAGTAATAAAAAACGTTTTAATTTTCAAAAATACTACCACTATCATCATCATCATCTCCCGAGCCTTTTCTCAACTATGTAGGGGTCGGCTTCCAGTCTAACCGGATGCAGCTGAGTACTAGTGTATTATTATTACAAGGAGCGACTGCCTAACTGACTTCCTCAACCCAGTTAACCGGGCCACCCAAAACTCCTTGGTAAGACTAGTTGACAGACTTTACTGGCTCCTGACAACCCATAACGTCTGCCAAAGATGTTTGAGAAAATTTGCATGGGCACTTGTCTGTCTTGGAATCGAATCCACACACTCATACTTGAGAGGATGGTTGTTTACCCAATAGACCACCACGACTAATAGGTTTCGATCGATGCTACAAAAAGTTACACTTAACCAAAAAACACTAACATATGCCTAAAACAAAATAAACCAAATACCCAGTTACAGTTAGTTTTCACGCGGGC